>NC_080187.1:205677852-205990075 GCF_030028045.1 Hippopotamus amphibius kiboko | reverse complement strand
ATTAAAATGCAAAGCAGCTCATTCCAGTGTCACTGGGAACTGTCAGAAAAGGATTATGGTTCCCACCCCAAGGATGCAGGTCAGCTAAACAATACCCATCTTCTTGTGCTGAGAAGGAGGGAGGAGGAGAAAGATTAGGCCTGCTTCCAAATAGCAGTCTGGCCTGCTTGTTACCGTGGTAACCTCCCTTCCCTGAGCTGCTCTCATTTGTCTTTCTCTGCCTGACCTTCATGTTGTTCTGACAGTAACTGAGGAGGAAAAGGTGCCCGCCTGCCAGCTAAGCACTCAAGTTGAGGGCACTGAGCAAGAAAAAGAAGCACTCAAAGTCCTCCTCATTCTAGACTCTAAACAGTGACCTTAGAGTGATTAGAGTCCTGAAAGAGATTTCTGGTGGCCCTCGTCATTCCATCTTTCCTCCCCTGCTCTCAGGGCCACCTCACTTCTCTGATACTACCTTTCAGTGTGAGGAATCTGAGTCAGAGTCAAGTGGGTAGATGAGAAGTCACAGAGAAGAGAAAAAACAAGGGACGAGAAGCTGAAGAATAGAGGTAATAAAATATTATCTCAAAAATGCCTGAGACAATTATCAGCACAGTGGTTAAGTACAGCTTTTAGTTTCTGCTCTCTTCAGGACTCATGCCATATGCTCAGTCAGTGGAGGTACGAGGGCAATTAAGGTACTTGGGACAGGGCTAGGGAAAGGGCCCAAGTACTTAGCGCTTTTCAGTGTTTTTCTTTAAGCCCTGAATACCTTTAAAATTCAATCACTTAACAAATAATTATTGAGTACCCCTATGTGTGGGTCTTGTCCTAGACACTGGGTATGGAGTAGGAAATGAAAGAGACTGGCAAACAACTATAAATTAGAAACCTACTAAGGAACAAATAGGGCAAGTGGTAAGAGGTAAGAGGACAATGTGAGCTCCCTAGGGTATAGTTGGGGATGGCCTCTCTGAAGAGGATGGATTTAAGCTGATACCTAAAAGATGAGAAGACATGAAGAACCTAGGAATAAGCAATGCATGCAGAGGGAATAGCATATGTAAACCCCTAAGGCAGGAAAGAGCTTGGCATATATTTGAGGTCCATATTTCACTTCATATTACTACATAAGCCCATGGAAAAATGTTTTAGTCTGCTTATTCTAGAAGCTTAAGGAGGCCCAGGAAATGGGCAACATGAGAACAGCTAGCTGAATATTATCCACTAAGTTCACAGATGAAGGAGTCATCAAGTTATCAGTCATGAAATGCTGTGGTATACAGAGAGAACTCTTATCTAATAGTTTGAAAAAGTAAGAACTACAATACTGGGGTCAGTTCTCTGCCAATAGCAGTCACTGTCATTCCAAAGGACACACTGTGTAGGGCTGATATGGTTTATCTTAAATGGCATCCTCAACCCCATCAAAGACTTTACCCCAAACCTACTTCAACTGATTTATGTTGGAGTAATGAGCTTACAAAGGAGGTAGCAGGGCTAGGTTTTAGTCCCAGTTTTCCACTACTTAGCAGTATAACCTTAGACAAGTTATTTCATTTCTCTAAACTTTGACCTTATGAAATGAAGTAGTTGGACTTTGTGATCTCTAAGGAGATTGTATTAGGACTTTTTCAGTTACAAGTGACAGAAAAGCACAGCCAAATTGGCTTAAATAAAAAGTTCAAATTAGGCTATCAAATAACTTTAAAAGTCCAAATCAAGCATGGCCTGATATAGGGGTTCACATAATGTCTTGGAGGCCTAGTTTCTATCCCTCCTTCTCTAGGGTACTGTTTTCTTGGTTCTGCTTTATTTTCAGACAGGCTCTCCTCCTGGGTGGCAAGGTAGCTACAGCAGTTCAAGCTTTACAAGCTCTTAACTCCAACCTCAGTGGAAAGACAGGTTCCTTTCTAGCCACCTAACAAAAATCCTGATGTTCATTCTGACTGGACCAGCTTCTGGAATTTGAGTCAATGTCCCTTAAAGTTTTTATAATCTTTATATTTTATAAATATTTGAGCATATTCCAAGTCTTTGCCTTTTCAGGTTTTAATTTTTAAAACTATCGTGTACATGTAGTTTTTGTCTGCCCAGCATCCATCTTTCATAGAAAACTGCCCCTTTCCCAGTCCTTGTGCGCCTAGTAAGTAGGCAATCACAGTGCCTCTCCACTGGCCTGTCTCTGGGGTGGGTTCAGCATCAATTTACTTATTTCTTCCAAAATAAGCTGTTGATGAAATATTTATTTCATTATTTTTAGATGGTAAGAGTCATGCTTCATCCTTAATATGCCTGTGCAAGATATAAAACTCTTCAAATCTCTCCTGCTCTTAAAAGCATTACATTTTTGCATCTGCCTCAAAGAAAACACTTGAATGACAGTCAAGGAATTTCATAATAAAAGTAATAATATGCCCAGATAGCAAACATCAACCCTTCTTATCTACTCAATTATGCGAGGATGAGTCAAAAATTATCCGCACTCTGGCTGCAGAATTTATTTTAGTTAACTTTTAGAAAAGACAAATACATCATTTTTTGACATAATCTCCTGGCTTTTTTTTTTAATTAATTAATTTATTTATTTATTGGCTGCATTGGATCTTTGTTGTTCTGTGCAGGCTTTCTCTAGTTGCAGTGAGCTGGGCTACTCTTTGTTGCGGAGCACGGTCTCTAAGCACACGGGCTTCAGTAGTTGTGGCTCGTGGGCTCTAAAGCACAGGCTCAACAGTTGTGGCGCACGGGCTTAGTTGCTCTGCGGCATGTAGGATCTTCCTGGACCAGGGATTGAACCCATATCCCCTCAATCAGCAGGCAGATTCTTAACCACTGAGCCACCAGGGAAGCCCTCTCCTTGCTTTGCAATACACCTTGTCCATCTGTCAACAAGCTCTCATATTCCCTCATTAAAAAATGTTTTAGGCTGAGCTGCAAACCACGAATGCACTGCTGTCTTCACTTCTTCATTAGAAATGAATCTTCGCCCCTGTAGGGCTGCTTTCAGGGGAACAAACAAGTGAAAGTCTGATGGAGCAAGATCAAGACTATAGGGAGGATGCTTTAACACCTCAAAACAAAGTGTGAGCAGAAGTGTGCGGAGGTGCACACCCTCTGACCACAAAAAACGAATCAATGCACGCTGTTCTTTCACGCAAATCACATCCATTTTTACTCGCACCTCAGTTACAAATGAACTGATGTAACACGTTCACACTTGCACAGCAGTGACTGGGGAGACAGTAGCCTTGAATGGAAAGCGCTGATAAGACAATACGGCCAATAGAAGTTTTAATGTAACTGGAGTGCGGATAATTTTTGACTCACCCTCGTACTACAGAAGTGAGTTACAGTTGGATTGTCAGAACATTCTGAATTATTATTAAATATGGGAACTTTCTTGAAGACCAAATGGAACTGTCAGATTGCAAAAAACCAAACTGTCAGAATTTTTCTGTACCACAAACATTTTTGTGTCAATTAATTTAAAACATAATTTAAATGTTTGAATAGAATCCTTTTGGACAAACCATAATTTATTTAACCAATTTCCTACAGGTGGATATTTAGGTTGTCCCAATTTTCACTTCTATAAAAACAAGGCTGAAAGGAGTATCTTAATGGCTACATCTCTTGTACCCATTTTACAATTTTCACAGGCTAACATCTTGTATGTGAGATTAGTGAATAAAAGCATATGCATATTTTACAGTTTTTTGATACACTTTATTCCATCAACTTTCAGGTTCTCTAGAACTTAAAAAAAAAGTCTATAATACTGCTTATATTTCCAGGGTAATTTATTTAACCTTCTGAAGACCTTCCTTAAGTATTACCGAGACTATACAAAGTATTCTACTTTTAAACTTATTTGTGGTTATCCCCAAAGGATTATAACATTTTCTGTTTGTTTTTAACGTCTTCCTGACTATAACCCCGTAAACTGACATTTATAGCCACTGGTCTTGCCTTCACTCAAGGAGGTCTACACTAATTCTTGATTCATTTTCTGAGTTACAAATGACTATCCAAAACACAGATACATATGATATATAGCATAAAACATACAACATACGTGTTATATATATATGTATGTATGTATGTGTATATATACGTGTGTGTATATATGTAGTTCCATTCAGCTCATGCCCCCTCCTATACACATGACCTTATATTTTATGTATCCATAGGTAGTATTCAAACAGTTCAAGCCCAAGGGTTTGAATACTGGGCAGAGTCTGAGTCCCTCTTAAGCCAGGACAATAAAAGGCTAGATTTCTTAGAGTACAGGTTGGGGGTTGAAATTTCTAACCAGCAAATAGTTGGCAGACAGGAAAGACTTAAGTTCAAAAATGAAATAGGGGCCATGCTCATTACGTGTTTTTTCTTACTCTCTCCAACTTCTCCTGGCAGCTCTTTGACTTTCCAGTAAACTAGGATAATTTTTTTTAGCTTTTAGCACAACAAGTACAATCAAACATACTATCTAATATTTTACCAGCATCTATCAGTCTCCGTTTTCAGTCACTTATCTGTGAATACCATCAAGAGCTTTTTAAAAGGATAAAATTTTTCTTGACAAACCTCTATAATGAACAAACCTGTTAAGTTTCTGGGTCTGTTTCCAACATGTAAAATTTCGTAACCACTTTATCAATATAATCTGAACCTCATAGAAACGAAAATCTCACATAAAAGAATATCCCTGAAAAATTACATAGATGTGGACTATTTTAGAAAGTAGTAGAGGAGAATTCTGGTTTAAGAGTGAATGTGATAAGGGTTTGAAAGACTTCTTCAAACAGAAGAAAAGGTGAAGATAGAGATGATTAAGAGAAATGGACTTTGAAGATAGTCAGCCTGGGTTCAAATAGATCCTCCACTACTGGCTGTGCAACGTTAGGCAAGTAATTTAACCTTTTTTAGCCAGTTTTTTGATTAATAAAACAGAAATCATAATAATACATGTCTCACATGGAAGCAACCTAAATGCCCATCAACAAATGAATGGATACAGAAGATGTGGCATATATATACAATGGAATATTACTCAGCTATGAAAAGGGATGAGATGGAGCTATATGTAATGAGGTGGATAGAACTACAATCTGTCATACAGAGTGAAGTAAGTCAGAAAGAGAAGGACAAATATTGTATGCTAACTCACATATACGGAATCTAAAAATGGTACTGATGAACTCAGTGACAAGAATAAGGATGCAGATACAGAGAATGGACTGGAGAACTCGAGGTATGGGAGTGGGTGGGGGGTGAAGGGGAAGCTGAGACGAAGCGAGAGAGTAGCACAGACATGTATATACTACCAACTGTAAAACAGTCAGTGGGAAGTTGTTGTATAACAAAGGGAGTCCAACTCGAGGATGGAAGATGCCTTAGAGGACTGGGGCAGGGAGGGTGGCAGGGACTTGAGGGTGGGGAGTCAAGGAAGGGAGGGAATACGGGGATATGTGTATAAAAACAGATGATTGAACCTGGTGTACCCCCCCCCAAAAAAAATAAATAAATAAAAAATTAAAATAAATAAATAAATAAATAAAATAAAAAAAAATAATACATGTCTCACAGAACTACTGTGAGAATTAAATGAAATATATAAAAAGCATTCAAAGACTTCCCTGGTGGTGCAGTGGTTAAGAATCCACCTGCCAGGAGACAGGGGTTCAAGCCCTGGTCTGGGAAGATTCCACATGCCTTGGAGCAACTAAGCCCGTGTGCCACAACTACTGGGCCCATGTGCCGCAACTACTGAAGCCCACACACCTACAGCCTGTGCTCTGCAACAAGAGAAGCCACTGCAATGAGAAGCCGGTGCACTGCAATGTAGAGTAGCCCCCGCTCGCCACAACTAGAGGAAGACTTCGTGCAGCAACAAAGACCCAAAGCAGCCAAATAAATAAATAAATAAATTTATTTTTAAAAAGCAACATTCAACCTTGTTGCCTGGCACATACTCTGATAAATGTTAAATGCTGCTGCTGCAGTTTCTGTTTTTATTAAATGTGGCCTAGGGATGCTCCAAAGGGGCATCATCCACTGACCTTTACTACAGAATAAAGATTAGAAGGCTCACAAAGTCAAATATCAGAATTCTCTTTTCAGGCTAAAATCAGGTCACGAGTTGGCTACTAAATCAGCAATTTAAAAAAATCAAATGAGTTTTTCTTTTTTCTTTTATTTTTTCAAGCCCATGCTTATTTCAGGTTGGAAGATTTGTACATAAGGTGAGTACCCATTCCAAAATTCTTGTACTGCTCTACACTGGGCTCCATTAGAAGAGTTAAAATGGAACTCACTAGTGTCCATCTGAGCAACCCAGGACAAACCCAGAAAGGAAAGTCCCCAAATGACATTCTGATGTGTAGTTAAATGATTTGCCTTATATCGGTAGCTGAAACATCATCCTTGTCGTACTATGGAGACTGAGAAAGCGGTTGCAAGAATCTCTAGTAGTCTGTACATGCATCCATCTCCTTGCAGAAGAAACTGTATAACCTACCAGCAAAGTCTCCCCAAGCAGTTAAAACTGGTTAGCAGGTGACAAATGGTAATAATCTTATAATTCTCTAAGGAGTTAGAGAGAAAGCACTTAATCTTCACTTCAATGAGGCATTTGGCTAATCACCTGTTGGAGAAGGAACCTTTGGAAAAACAAATGAGTAGCCCATCTTCTAATAAGCGAAAAATGCTATAGCACAAATGCTTTAGCTGTCTTTAAAAAGATCAGAGGAGCCCCTCCCTCAGTCTGCTCCTCCCATGCCCTCTATTACAAGCAGAACTTAATTTTGCAAAGGAAGCTTTCCTGGCTTCTATTACTGTTTTCTAGCACCCTCAAGATTTCTAGGTAATAGCTGTGGTCATGTAAGCTCTCTTGGCCTCAATTTCCTTTGAGATTAAAAAAGAGAGAGAGAGGAGAAAAAAAGCTAGTATTTTATTCTCCTAGATTCTAATCTTGCTTAAATTCCAAACTGGAGCTATCTTTAATACCACTGCTATTAACTTCAGCTTTCTTATAAGGGTATTCATCAAAATGAAAGCCTCTACATTCAGACACACATTTCCGTACAAAAATAAAGCACTGCCAACCAGAAATCTCTTCAAAATGATATAAATGAGATAAAGGCAGCACCTAAACCACAGTGGCTTTGGACTAACATCAGGCTTAGGGTCCAAGCATGACAGGTGTTGGAAGAAACACAATTTTAGAGCTCCGTAGAGATATGTGTATTTCAAATACAATAAATGATGAAAAAGTTGAGATGCATTTATCTCTCAGGCAATGAAAGATCTTCTTTCAATCTATAAAATATTGAAATAGCCTACTTTGGTATGGTTTTCACATCTCTAATATTCTAGAGTCTAGTTCTAAAGATATCCTTCTTGTTTTTTTCCTTTATAGGTTTTGCTCAGGTTGCTAAAAGAGATTCTAGGGATTTCTAGCCTCAAAGCTGGGCTGATCTGATTGAGTAAAAGATTAGAGTGAGCGAGCAGGTACACACATGCAAGAACTACCAAGAAACGAAATAAACCAAGACACAACTGCCAGAAGGGAGGAAGGGAACAGTACAGAGAGATATATTACATTTATATTTCTAACAAGTGCATGTGGCAGAAACACACACTTTTTTTTTTTACTTTATTTATTTACTTATTGGCTGCGTTGGGGCTTCGTTGCTGTGCACAGGCTTTCTCTATTGCGGTGATCGGGGGCTACTCTTCATTGTGATGTGCAGGCTTCTCATTGCAGGGGCTTCTCTTGTTGTGGAGCACAGGCTCTAGGCACGTGGGCTTCAGTAGTTGTGGATTGCAGGCTCTAGAGCATACGCTCAGTAGCTGTGGCACACAGGCTTAGTTGCGCCACGCATGAGGGATCTCCCCGACCAGGGATTGAACCCATGTTCCCTGAATCAGCAGGTGGATTCTAACCACTGAACCACCAGGGAAGTCCAGAAACACACACCTTTCTTTTTTTTTTTAAACAAGAATTTAGAGAGAGTTTATTGAATTAACAAGGATTACAGTATACTAAGAAAGAATAGTAAAGACAGTGGTTTATATATCACTGAATTGGGGAAGCACCTATATCCAGAACCAAACAGCACTGGGAAGTCCTGAGTGACAGTAATCTGGAGTCCCAATCAGGAAGGGTCCCCGGCAGTGAGTCCACTCCATGGGTGAGACCTCAGATTGGAGTTCTGGGGGCTTCTGCTTATAATTCCAGGCCACAAACTGATAGCATCAGTTTGCATGCAAAAATGCAGCTCTGGATTTACTTTAACAATGAAACACACACTTTTAAACTTCATTGTTGTCTATTTACCTAAGGTCCTTAATCAACATCCAATTATTTCCACTGGTCTAAAGAGAAACTCCTGGGACTTCCCTAGTGGTCCCGTGGGTAAGACTCTGCTCTCCCAATGCAGGAGGCCCGGGTCCGATCCCTGGTCAGGGAACTAGATCCTACATGGATGCCGCAACTAAGAAACCCACACGCTGCATCTAAGACTCTGCATGCTGCAACGAAGATCCCTTGTGCTACAACTAAGACCTGGTACAGCCAAAATAAATAAATAAATATTTTTTTTTTAATAAAAAAAATAAAGAGAAACTCCTAGTAAAATTTTACTGTGGGCACCATCCTGTGCTATAATAAGATCACACCAACAGACCCAAAGCAGATCTTTCTGTTCTCCCTCACACTAAGGTTTTGCCTAACAGTATATCAAAAAAATTTCTAATCTCCTGGAGAAACACACGAAAAAAGTCACATTCCAAGAAGCTCTCATTTCATATACAGTATATTCCAAGCCATGTGGCAAAGTACCAAGTTATTTCATTACCATCTAGTAAGAGTGGGATGAGGAAGAGAAGACTTTCCATTCAGAGGGAACGTCTATATATACATATATTTAGAAGGATGTTATCTTAGTACATTGTCCTTGTTTCACAGCACTCAGAGGAAGCAAAACTTTTCCCCTTATAAATCTTAGGGTATACCCTGAGAACTTTAAAATTTCCATCTCTGTATCCTTCTTTGGGTTTGCTTCTTTCAAAGAATGAGATTAAGGGAAAGAAAAGACAGACTTCAGAACACAGCATACTGATAGGTGCTCACATTGTCCTTAATCACTTATTGGCCATATTTAAAACAGTATTATGTACGCACCATTCTGGCAAACTTTTAAAGTTGACAGTATCAGGTACTGATTAAGCAAAGCTGGTGGAGGCATAAACTACTGGTACAACCACATTCATAAACTGGCCTTACCTAGTAAAGCAGAACATGTGCACATCCAACTACCTAGCAACTCCACCCTTAGGTGTGTACCTTGGCACTTGTGCCCCAGAAACATAACAATGTCCAAAGCAGCAATGCTGGTAATAGCAAAAAATGCTGGAAAGAGCCTAAATGCCCATCAACAGATGGATGATATTTCATATACTCATACAATGGCACACTAAAAGCAGTGAAAATTAACTAATTATACTGCATATATCAACACAGACAAGGAAAAGGCAAGTCACAGAAAAAGGCATGACATTGTGATTCTACTTAAATCAAGAAAAGAATCAGGTAAAACTAAGAATGACAGCTTAGTGATACAGACAAATGGAAAAACATAAAAGATAAGCAGGTGATTGACTAATATAAAATGCTAGATAGTGGGAGGTAAAGAGGAAGGAGAGCGTGCAATGAGGAAAAGGTCATATAGGAGGTTCTAAGTGTAAAGCATTGTCATGCTTTACTTCTTAAGATGGGTAACATATACACGTGTCCTTTTTATTGTTATTCTTTGATGCTTACAGGATATATTTCACAGTTTAAAACCAACAAAAGAAAACAAATTATACTAAGCTATTCCTTATTATCTAGTGTCTACACAGTGCTACAGTGAGGAAACATGCCAAGCTTTCCGGATGACCTTTTTAGGTAGTAAGGAGATTCAACTAACCACGTTAGTTTTCAGAAAAATTAAGCTAGAGAGTCCATTTCCATAGTATCTCAGAGGTATAAATTTCCTTTGTAGCACTTATCTCATGCAAAATGACTTAAAAAAATAACATTTTATTTTGGCTGCATTGGGTCTTTGTTGCTGCGCACGGGCTTTCTCTTTCTTGTGCTGTTCGGGCTTCTCAGTGTGGTGGCTTCTCTTGTTATGAAGCACAGGCTCTAAGCACGTGGGCTTCAGTAGTTGTGGCACGCAAGCTCAATAGCTGTGACGCATGGGCTTAGTTGCTCTGCAGCATGTGGGATCTTCCTGGACCAGGGATCGAACCTGTGCCCCCTGCATTGGCAGGTGGATTCTTAACTACTGCACCACCAGTAAGCCCTGCAAAATGACTTTTTATAATGTCTCCCTTCCACGATAAACTGGAAATTCCATGAAGAAAGGCCTTCTCTCCTTCAACACTCTATCCCAGGGTCTATCACTGTGCCCGATCATGGGAAGTATGCAATAAAAATTTCTAAAAGAATGAATAAGTGATCTTGAGAATCTAATCATGTTGGGATAACTTACTAGTCTCTCCACAAATGTAGGAAAACACACCACAGTTTTTCAGAAACTTGGTATTTCATTCATGTCATTCAGCTCTCTGAACCACTGTCCCAGAATTTAGTAGTTATTTCAGCATTTACACAACAAAGCTTACTAAAGTCCTATTATAAGTGGGCACTGCGCTAGGTGCTAAAAATATGGCACTGACAGGATGGACATCATCTCATTTATCGATATAATAGCCACTCCATGGTATAAAGGAGATGGTAGGATAGGATTTTCCCCTCTGACCTCTTAGGACACTGAAATGTATACAAAGGCAAGCCTGAGGTTTCAACAAATGGTGTATGGGAAGATCCACTTTGGAAAGCAATGGGTTGCTATTTCCTTCAGCTGCTCTAAACAATGAACTAATTCCTTTAGTCTCTGCAATCCTTGTTGAGTTAAATTATATCATTCTTTGTTCTGCAGAGTAGCCTCTCCTAAAGTATTGAATAAATAGCAAAGCACTGTCCTTCTGGGACCTCTTCTAGAAAGCAACAGGCAGAGACATCACTCATAGGAAGAAAAGCTATAAAGAAAAGAAATTATCTTGAAGACAAACATCTCTATTCTGCAGATAAAAGAGAATAGCCATAGGTTGCCACATTACAGCTGCCTCTCTGCCTGCGATTTACAGGAAAGGTTAAAATTAGACACAACTAAGGAAAGAGCATTAAATGGTTGTTGTAATAAGCTTGAGAACTACTTCGTTTCACTAAACTCAAAACTTGCTGCCTTTCATTTCCGTTTCAATACAGTCATCACTCTGCCCAGCATTCCTTTAAAGGCCATGGCAGAAAATGCTGCTGACACTCTATTATCATCAGTTCTAGTTATTCCTGACTCCCTCCTCCTTCCTTCTTCTTCCTTAAGCCAACCTAAAAGTTAAGAAATAAAAGTTAGTGAGGAGTAGTGCAATTAGGTAGGACATGAAGGGGATAACCAGCACCCCTCAAAATGGACTGTGTTTCCATTCTCTTCTTAGGCAATTAACTTCTTCCTGAAAATTTAACACAGTCATTGGTAATTTGATTTTGCAAGGCATATTTCCTTTCGTACATTATCTCAATTAAAAATATGCATTTCAAAATATCTTACATTCAGTTTTCATCTCTGTCAGTCACTGACAGAAGAAGGAACAAGAATTTAGCACTCAGAATATTGAAGTAATTCATTCATGCCTGAATCTACTATGGTTGGCATAGGGGTCAATGAGGCCAAAGGCAAATGAGCATTAACTAAGGATATTGAACACCCAGTTAGGTGCTAGGTAGCTACACTGGAAACTAGTCAAGAAAATTTAGAAACTGGGACTTCCCTGGGAGTCCAGTGGTAAAGACTCCAAGCTTCCACTGCAGGCGGCATGGGTTCGATCCCTGGTCAGGAAATTAAGATCCCACGTGCCATGTGACCCAAAAAAAAATTTTTTTTAGAAATAAAATTTATTTATTACTATATTCGAAGTGAATACATAGGGATTTTTACCAAAAAACTGGATAACTTAATCCAGTAGAAAGCATTCACAATTTCAGTAGAACTGAAAAAATAAAGCAGAACTATATGTCAGATTCAAATCATTACCTAAAGACAACAGCAACAAAATACCCAGGGCTACCAACAATGTAACACCTTTGTTAATTAGAGAGAAGCTGCCTTCAAAATATTGACCAGGTTCAAGATATTGTTAGCCAAACTGAGGTGGGATTTCAAAGCTTTATTTAACTCCTCTCAGGAGGGGACCTTCCTGAAGGGCACACCCTGTACAACTGAGGGTAAATGTCCTACATATGTGTTTTTCTCCTCTCTTCCAAAACCTAATTAAAATTAAAACGTGTAAACAGAAGAATAGTCCTCAAATCTGAGGACTAAGAGAGCAAGAGAGAGGAGCAGACATGAAATATCAAAAACATTTCAGAAACTAGAAAACAGATGGACAAATGTTAACCTAACAGATCAGAGGAAACTGAACCATAAGCCTGTGAGAGACTTCAACCTGTAAGGTGGAAGTGAAGGAACTATACTAGCAAACATTCAAAACCCAGGAAAAGCTCAGTGGACTCAGGTACTCCTGAAAAGAGGACAGGGCTCAAAGCAGGAAGATCAGCTCCAAGTCTTTAAAAGAAACATCAGAACTCTAGACCATCTTCATCAACAATACAGCTTCCCCATCTCCCCACCCACTCACTACTCCTCACAATTCTAGCAGAAGTTTGAAGTTTTATTCTCTGAATGTGTTGGACAGACAGGCTCCTTACTCTCCCACATCAAGCACAACTGAGAACAGAGATAAAGTACAATACTGATAGCAACAGTGAAACACAAAACTCCTTTCCCTTTACTGGGCTCTGTGAAAGCAGGCAAAAGACTGGTTGACTCACTCCTCTGAGGGAATAACGACTTCCCTGAGTCAAAAGACCAGATGCTGGCAATTGGGTGACCTCACCTAAATTGATAAGCTCCACTAATGAAAACACAGCTTCTAAAACAGGATTGGGGACTTCCCTGGTGGCGCAGTGGTTAAGAATCCGCCTGCCAAGGCAGGGGACATGGGTTCAATCCCTGGCCTGGGAAGATACCACATGCCGCAGAGCAACTAAGCCCATGTGCCACAACTACTGAGCCTTCCTACCTAGAGCCTGTATTCCTCAACAAAAGAAGCCACCGCAATGAGAAGCCCACACACTGCAACAGAGTAGCCCCCACTTGCCACATCTACAGAAAGGGTTGCAGCAACAAAGACCCAAGTCAGCCACACACACACACAAAAAAATTTAAATTAAAAAAACAAGATTGTAGTGTTCTGCTTTTAAATACAAGTAGATAATCAAGAATGGCAAGACATTTGATTAAAAAACACTCGGTCTAAACTAAACAATGAATGAACTTGTAGCAAGTAGAGATAATGTACGGAGCAGAAATAAAATGAAAAAATTATCATACATAAGATATTGCATCCATGGAACAAGAAAAAGAGACTATGAAAAAGCATTCAGAGTATAAGAAGGATATTACAGAAATTATATATATGTATATATATATATAAAGTAGGAAACTGGAGGATAAAGTTGCAGAAATCTCTGGAAAAAAGACAAAGATGAAAAATTGTGAAAAAATAAAAAATTGAGAAGAGCAGTACAGTAGGGCTGAAATGCAACTAGTAGAGTTGTAGAAAGAATAAACAAGGGAAAGGAAATTTATTTAAAAAAAAGAAACCAAAAAAAGTTCAGACATAAATTTCTAGATTGAAATGGCTATTGAAATTTTTGTATGCCAAAAATTAACTAACAGCAATTTCTCATAGTTTAACCTAATATTTCCAACCTTGAATTTAATACCTAGACAAAGATTTTGGACTTGTGAGGTCTTAAAATATTTACCTCCCATACTCCTTTTCTCAGAAAGCTAGTCCTGAAGGATGTGCTTGACCATCACAAGGAAAAAAACTTAGAAAGAGGAAGATGTGGCACCTAGAAAGGCAAGGAGCCCATATAGAAGGAAATTTCAAGGACAAACGCTATTGAGCTGGCCTAGAAAGCCACCAGTTCACAGTTAGAGAAAGAGCACTGAAGGAGTAATGTCTCTAAGCGGGAAAAAACCTGAAAAAAAAAATCAAATATGTTTATAACATATCAAGAAAAGATTTTCAGTTCTATTGAAGAGATTGGAGATGACAGATTGATTGATTGATTGATTTAAATTTTTTGGCTGCTATGTGCAGCATGTGGGATCTTAGTTCCCTGACTAGGGATGGAACCTGAGCCCCCTGCAATGGAACTGGGAGTCTTAACCACTGGACCGCCAGGGAAGTCCCTGGAGATGAATTATTGATGGATACATAAAACTACCAGCAAACAAACAAAAAACAAACCCAAGGAAAACAAAAGGCTGTGCGAGAAAGGAAGCATAAAAGAGGCAGTTGTGCACGCAGTGGGGGTGGGGAGGGGTAAGAGAATTAAAACTCATCTTTCATCATAGTAAGTTAATAGATAACTTAATAAATTTGAAATATTAAAGCAAACAGCAGAATAAGCTTTTTTTTTTTGAACTATGGAAGTACTTAATATTAGACGAAACAACTAAAAGACTTGAAAGTGTTGCCTCTGGGGAGCAAGAATCTAGAGTGTGGAGAGAGAGGGCATAGAACTGTTCTGTTATAAGCCAAGTTGTACTTTCAACTTTTAAAACTATATACAGACACTACTTTAATAACTAGATAGCTCAAGGCAGTATGCCAAATTAAATATAATCTCATTAAGGAACCTGCATGTAAAACCCTTAGTTACAATAAGCTAACCTATTTAGAAAGTCATCTAAATTAATCACTTCAAAATGACACATTAAGAGAGGCCATATAAAATACCAAATTAATTTGCACGACCAACAGAAATACACATAAGAGTATGGATGTTAAAATTTTGACTGATGGGGTTTTTTCCTTACATGAATTTGATATGCCTAGCTGATGAGTCCATGACAAAATGCACTTTGCTGAGCTGACTTCTGGAACTATACTATTTTATTCCCAATTCTGGGGTGTTTTTTTGTGTTGTTTTGTTTAGGGGGGTAGACAAAAGACAAAAACTAAATACCACTAGAGAATACAAAATTAAATACCTTAGCTGAATCTTTTCTTGGGAAACAGTCCCACCTAGGAATCGACTATGAAGTTGATCACTATTCAAATTAGAAAGGATTTTACATTCTAAAAACAAGTCAATGTGTTTATAGGTATGCAAGGTCTTTAATAAGATACTTTTCCTAAAAATCAACCACTTCTTCTGGCATAGGGCAGTTTCAGGAAGCTGTAGAGTTTCTTTCTGTCCAAGAATGAAAAAAATCTCCCTTCCCACAAGGTACCTTGTAGATTCTTCCAAACCATATTAGAGCCAAAATTTATTTTTAAATTTTTATTTAAAAATTTAAGGTTACATTTGCACAGTAAATGCTGTTTGTGGCAAAAAATATTTTAAAATACAGGAAGGTATAAAGAAAGTAAAAGCCTCATTTACAAAGAAAATCATTATAAATATTTTAATATCTGTCTTTTAGAAAAAAGCTGGGCATACCAAGTATACTTATTTTTAAGCAATTTTTTCACTTTCACAGGAATATTTGCCTATGCCATTGACAATACAGTTTTTGATGGTTGCATAATGTTCCATATATTTTTTTCAGTGAAATATACATGAAATATATATGAAATTTATCTTATCTTGCTTCCTATAATTAGAATTTTGGGTTGCTTGAATTTGTTTTTTAAGCATCCTTGTCCATAGGTTATTGCAAAATGTTTCCAGTTACTCCCTATAAGCATAAACTCCTTACAAGTGGAACTGTAGGGTTTTCAACACATATTCTTAAACTACCTTCTAGTAAAGTTACATCAATGAACCTTCCTAGTAACAGGACATGAGATGCTTCACATTCTGATTACAATAGGCAGCCTAGGTAGTTAGCTGGTTTACCAACTTTGTTGAAGTATAACTGACAAACAATAAACCATACAAATTTAAAGTATATAATTTAATAAGGTTTGAGAAGATCTATAATAGATAAATAGATTTATAATATGAACTGAAGTCAGGTAGTGTAAGTGCATTTCCATAGGAATTTAAAAATCTGTGTCAATTTCTATTAAAATGATTGCTGAGAATTAGAATTCACTGAATCTACCAATCAGTTTGAGAACTGACACTGTAATACTTCTGAGTCTTTCAATCCATGAACATGGTAAATCTCTCCATTTATGTCTTGTTACATTTCTTTCATCAATGTCGTGCAGTTTTCAGTGTACAGGTTTTACACATCTTTTGCCAGGTTTATCCCTATTTTATATTTTAACACTATTTACAGAAATTCAATTGATTTTCACACAATGAACTTCTATCCTGAACTACTGCTAAACTCACATATTGCTATTGTTCTAATAGCTTTTTTGTAGCTTCCGTAGCAGTTTCTCTTTTTTTTAATTAATTAATTTTATTTTGGCTGCGTCGGATCTTGGTTGTGGCATGCGGGATCTTTCATTGCAACACACGGGGTTCTCTCTAGTTGGGCATGGGGGCTCAGTAGTTGCAGTGTGCAGGCTTAGTTGCCCTGTGGCACATGGGATCTTGTTCCCTGACCAGGGATTGAACTGGTGTCCCCTGCATTGCAAGATGGATTCTTAACCACTGGACCACTGGGGAAGTCCCCAGCAGTTTCTTTTTTTATGATTATAATAAATATTTCTTTATTGAAATCTCATGTTATCTGTTTTTTTTTTCTTAGTGTTTTCTACATAGATGATCATAACATCTATAAATAAAGACAGTTTTATTTTTTCCTTTCCAATTTGGATGCCTTTTATTTCTTTTTCTGGCCTACTGGACTAGCTAGAACCTCCAGTGTAATAATGATAGAAGTGGAAAGGGAGGATATCCTTACCTTGGTCTTTACCCTAAGGCAAAGGCATTCAGTTTTTTGACATTAGCTAGGATGTTAGCTGTAGGTTTACGGTAGATACCCTCTATCAGTAAGAGATTCCATTCTATTCCTAGTTTCTTGAGCAGGGTGAGGCAAATGAGAGGCAAATGAGGCACGGGAATTATTGACCACAGGTACAAAATTTAAAGGGCACCAAAAACCTGAGTAATCAAGATAAATGATATTTTAATGCAGTATTTTTTAAAAGTCAAAATTAATGCAAAAATCCACAATGAACAAAATACTGAAATTTAAATAAATATTAGATTGATCTTACTGATTTTTCCTCTTGCTTCTGGCTTCAATACGGCTCTGCAGAGCACTGTTACTGAAGCCATGAGAATAATAGAAGGGTGAGCATTGTAGACAGAAGGAACAACACACACAAAGGCCATAAGGTAGGGATGTGCCTGGAGCATCTGAGGAATATTAAGGAAAAGAGTGAGACGGAGAGGAGAGAGTAAATGAGGTCAGAATGAAAATAGGGGCTAGACGATCTATGTGACTATAAGAACTTTGAGTTATTTTTGAATGATATGGGAAGCAACTACACGGTTTTAAGTTGAGGAGTAAAATAATCCGACATGCTTTAGAGGGATCACTCTGACTGCTGTGTTGAGAAAAAATTATAAGGCATTAAAGACAGGGAGACTAGTTAAGGGCTATTACAATAATCCAGAAGAGGTTAAACAGTGGTTTAGACCAGCTGGTAGCAGTGAAAGTGGTAAGAAGAGTTAGATTCTAAATATATTGAAGTATAATTTGTTGGTGGATTGAGAAGAATGACGACTCAGCCCAAGAAATTAGAGAAATGGAATTGCTATTTACTGAGATGATATAGACTGAGGGAGCATCAGGTTTTGGAGAAAAAAATCAGGAGTCTGGTTTTGGACATTTTAAGTTTGAAATGCCTATCAGATATCTAAGTCAAAATGTCAGGTAGGCAGATGAATATATGAGACAGACAGTAAATGTGAAGTTGTCAGCATATAAATGAGAGCAGAAGAGATAACAAAGAGTGGTGTGACAGAATAAGCAGTCTGAGGACTGAGCCTGGGGGCACTTCAATGTTTAGAGGTTGGAAAGATGAAAAATAAGCAGCAAAGGAGACTGAGATAAAGCATACAGTAGGGTGAGAAAAAAATCGGGAGAATGAGGTGTTCTGGAAATCAAGTAAAGAAAGCATATGAAGGAGAATAATCAAATCTGCTGAAAGGTCAAGAAAGATAAGGACTGAGAACTGAGAATTATCAAGAAAGTGAAAAGACAACCCACTAGGGAATGGGAGAAAATATTTGTAAATCACATATCTGTTAAGGGACTTGTATCCAGAATACACACACACACACACACATTCTCTCTCTCTCTCTCTCATGACTTAATAAAAAGACAAACAACCCAAGTTAAAAATGGGCAAAAGATCTGAAAAGACATTTTTCCAAACAAACACACACACACACACACACACACACACACAAATGACCAAGAAGCAAATGAAAAGATGCTCAGAACCACTAATCGTGAGGGAAAATGCAAATCAAAATCACAATGCAATCCCACTTCACACCTACCAAGATGGCTCAAATGAAAAAGACAATAAGACAATAACATGTTGATGAGGATATGGAGAAGCTGGAACCTTCTTACATTGCTGGTAGGACTGCAAACTGGTGCAGCCACTTTGGAAAAGTTTGTCAGTTCCTCAAAATGTTAAACAGTTACCATACAACTTAGCAATTCTACTCCTAGGTATAAAACCAAGAGAACTGAACACATATGTCCACACAAAATGTGCACATGAATGTTCATAGCAACATTATTCATAGTATCCAGAAAGGGGAATCAACTTAAATTTGCCCATCAACTGATGAATGGATAAACAAAATGTGGAATATATATATATCCAAACAATGGAATATTCAGGTATAAAAAAGAACAAAGTACTGATACATGCTATAACATGGATGATCCTTAAAAACATTATTCCAAGTGAAAGAAGCCATACACAAAGGGCCATATATTGTATGATTCCACTGATATGAAATGTTCAGACTAGGCAAATTCATAGAGTCAAAAGCAGAGTAACAGCTTTCAAGGGCTACGGTAAGGCAGGAATGTATAGTGACTACTAATGGGCACAGGGTTCTTTCTGAGGCAATATAAATGATCTAAAAGCCAGGAGTAGTACTGGAGAGAGTGAATGTGAGCCAGGAACTAAAACCTTTAAAGAATGAGGGGACAACATCAGCAAAAATGGCAGAGATCTCTGAAAATTCTCTCCTTCATAAAAGAAGTAAGAAAACTAAAAAAAATCATCAGAACCAAGTTTTTCAGAATTCTGGAAATTAACCAAAGGCTTGTAGCAATCTGGGGAGCATGTATTCAAGAAATAAGCTGGATCTTAATAAGAACAGTGAGGTCTGTGGCATCTGAACTTACCCTATTCCCATCCCCTGCTCTGAAAATCAACTGGCTACAATCACAGTGAAAAGTGGCAGCCTGACAACTACTGGAAAGGGCAGAACAAGCTTCGTTCCCAAAGAATTGTCATTACTTGACCTTTCTAAGTGGCTTCTTGGAAGACCCCGCTTGCAAACTTGTCTATGTTTGACCAGATTTAGAGCTTGCCCAGCGGTGAAAAGCCTTTTCCCTGGGGACAGGAACACTGGCCAAAAATATTCACAGGCAAGTGTTTAACTTTGTGGCTGCCTAAGACAGTTGATAACAGTTGGGGCAAATAATAAGCTAACCAAAAAGCTTAAAAGGAAAGCTAGGGAAGCAGCTGTCCACAGTGGCTTTGCAAAGTTCTGATGGGTTCCTGGGAATCTAAAGGCCACCTACATGCCCAGGGCTAAGCACATGCTTAGGAAAGGCCAGAGGAGGCTCTAAGCTCTCATCTCTGGTTGACCTTTAGGCTCTGCACAAGCAGAAAGTGAATACAGTTGTCAACTGCCTGGGTGAGTGTTCAATTCTATATTTACCAAAACTGTTACTGAAAAACTAGGAGAAATTAAGATATTCCCTGGTAAACAAAAATTGAGAGAATTCACTGTTAGCAGACTTGCCCTATAAGAAATATTTTTAAAGGGATCCTTCAGGTTGAAATGAAAGGATACTAGGCACTAACTTGAATCCACATGAATAAATAAAGAACACCAGTAAAGGTAGTCCCATGACTGTATTAATTTTCTACTACTGCTACAACATATTACCACAAATTTAGAGGCTTAAAACAACACAAATTTATTACAGTTCTGGAAGTTGCAAGTCTGAAATAGTTCTCACCGGGCTAAAATCAAGATGTTGGTAGGGCTACATTTCTTTGTAGAGGCTCTAGGGGAAATTTTGTTTTCTTGCCTTTTCCAGCTTTTAGAGGCTGTCTGCATTCCTTAGCTCATGGCCCCTTCCTCCATCTTTAAAGCCAGCAACAAAACATCTTTAAATCTCTCTTTGACTCTTTCCTGCCTTCCAATTTCCCTTATAAAGACCCTTGTGATTACACTGGGCCCATCTGGATAATCCAGGCTACTCTATCTCAGAATCCTTAATCACATCTAGAAAAATCTCTTCTGCTATGAAAGATAACATTCACAGGTTTCAGGGTTTACAGATTTTGGGGGGGGGGGTCATCATTCTGCTTATCACATACATGGTTTTTGTATACTACTGAAATTAAATTGGCATTAATCCAAACTAAATTATTATAAATTAAGATGTTAATTGTAATCCCTGGGGCAACCACTAAGAAAATAACCCTATATATTACATTAAAAGAAACAATCAGGGAATTCAAATGGTATACCAGAATATCTCCACTTAACACAAAAGAAGACTTTGTGGAGGAACAGAGGAGCAAAAAAGACATAAAACATATAGAAAATAAACAGCAAATGTCAGATATGAATCTCATGAGTAATTATGTTAAATGTAACCAAATTAAGCATTCCAATTAAAGAATGAGGGGAAGTAACCCAGAGTCTATAAAATTACTAAAACAGACAAATGACAAGACTTACAAACCCAGGAGGTTTCAAAGAAAAAGGAGAGATAATGATCTGCAAGTGGCAAGACAGAAAAAAGAGGACACCCGCTTTTAGGTCCACTGATGAGAGAAAGGACAGATACCGCTTGAGAGGACTGCACTGAAGGAGGATGCTGTGGAGATTTTTATGATCTTTTTTGATATAAAGAAATTAAAATTTTTTTGTTTAGTTAAAATTTATCAATCTTTTCCTTTATGTTTCTTCCCTTAGCATTCACGCTTAGAAAATCAGTCATATCCTGAGAGCAGATAAAAAATATTCATCTGTTTTCTCTTTTACATACAAGACTCCTAAATTGGAGCCTCAGTTCATTTTAACCTTACTATGGACTCTGCTGTATAAAACTCTCATTTTTCTTTCATAGAATCAGAAGGAAAGGAGTGTAAAGGAGACAACATATTCTAAAAAAAAATCAGTAAATTAAAATCAGCAGTACTGACATTTAATCCAAACTCCACTATAAAGCCATTGGGTGGCAGCTTGATCTTTAATCTGCTGCCTTCTTCCCCCACTGCCACAGTTTAGCAACACATCATCTCTGGTCTATGTCTATAGGTTATTGTACTACCTCCCAATTGGCCAAAATGACAAGTCTCTCCTTCTTCCAATCCATCCACCACAAAGGCTAGAATTATTGTCTTTAAAAAGCCTTAAAATGAAGGATTCATACCTATAGTTCATATAAATCGTTCCTACAAATCATTAGGAAAAACAATTCAATAGAAACATGAGTAAAGGATATGAACAAGCAATACACAGAATAAATACAAATGACCAATAGATATTTAAAAAATTACATTCAACCACACTAATAATTAGGAAGGCACAAATTAAAATGACAAAGCATCTCCCCCATCAAATTAGCATCAATTATAAAGAATCATAAACACCCAGTTTAGTTAAAGATATGGAGAAGCAGGGCTTCCTAGGTGGTGCAGTGGTTAAGAATCCGTCTGCCAATGCAGAGGACACCAGTTCGATTCCTGCTCCAGGAAGATCCCACATGCCGCAGAGCAACTAAGCCCGTGCGCCAAAAAAAAAAAAAAAAAAAGATATGGAGAAGCAGAAACTTTCATATTAAAATCTTATTTATATTAAGAAGGTTCATACTTCATAATAAGGAAATCCAAACTCCATATGACTTAAGGCCTTTCACCATATGGCCTTGGCTTATCTTACTTGCCTCTTCTCTACCCTCTGTCACCCTGGGTTTTACCTGCACATCACGCATTAAAAAAGCATTAAACATATCAGATTTTTCATCCCTCAACAGTTGGGGGCATGCTCTTCCTACTGCCTGAAATGATCCTTTCATCTCCTCAATGCAAATACCATATTTCCTTTCAAGATATAATTCAAACACCCTCTTCCATGATGTCCCCAAATTTAGCTGACTTATCCTTTGTGTTCTTATAGCACTTTAAAGCTCAAGAGCCCTTAACATGCTTCCACTTGAAGTTATCTGTTGATAATTTTTTGTCTTCCCAACAGACTGAGGAGGCCCTTGAGATTCTAGTCTTATTTATTTTTGTTTTTACAGCGCTGAGCACATAGTTGATGCGCCATAAACTGAATTAGTAACATTTCACCTAGCACCTAAAGCTAACAGCAAGGTTTTTTTCCTTTCTCAAAGTCTACAAAGACCAATATTTAATATTACCTTAAAATTACAATTCTCTAACATACCACTGTTCAAAACACCAAAACCAACTACCTTATATTGGTAATCTAGGTTTTATTATTGATCATTTACAAGGCTAAAAAAGTGAAATGTTGCTTTTGTCAATATGTGGTCTCAGTAGATTAATTAGAAATTTCAACAGTCCTCTTAGAGAGAAGCAGTGGCATGCAAGGCAGTTGACTCCATGTTGATAGATTAAAATCGGCCAGGGTTTTATTTATACTATGAAAACTGGTAAACACTACAAAAAGCCCTGTCCCCTCCTCCAAACGGATTAAACATTTACCAGCACATCACTGGACAAAAGCAGGACATTACTGTAGCTAGCTGATAAGCAAACAGTAGTAAAGTCCTCTCTCTTCTTCAAGAAGCTTCCTGGTCTAGTTACTAAACTGTTTTCATGTATTTTCCCCTAATTTAGAACTCCTAAAGCACTTACATCTATGTCAAAAAGTTTTACTTACATTCACCTAATTTATTCAATAAATCTGATCTGTGGCACTGCCCATATTGATGATCAATTGTTTTATCCACTCATTTTTTACCTTTAAACAGTAAAGCTTCTTGAAAGAGGAGTAGGTTTCTCAAAAAAGTACTTAACGGGTAATGACTGGGGTAGTCTCCATTGCGGTTGGCTTCCAACATCCATTTCACCTGAGAACATCAGTCTAAGACAATTATTGAAATACCATTCCCCTTGTCAGTGACTAGTTTAAAAGAGGGCTTATGACCCAGTTATGGTCAAGGATGTGAGAATAAAAGTCGGCTGGGAGCTCCTGGGAAAGGCTTCCTTGCTCGTAAGAAATGGAAGCAAATTTCCCTTCTTAATCTCATGTTGTGGTATTTGAATGAAATTCTTACAAAGCTAGAGTCATCACATTATTCAAAGCAAACAAATAAAAAACCCAAACCTGACCTGCTTCTGAAATTCTGTTATGAGTGATAAGAAATTTCCTAATGCCATTTAAAAACAGCATAATAGCAAAAGCATATTAACTGATAAATCAGAAATGTGGACAAAGATCTATGTACTGAACTAAGATTCTCACCATAGTAAAATTTATTGTTTAGAGAGTAACTAATTGTGTTTTAAATTGTTTTTTTTTTTCCTTTAACATTTTCCTCCTAGGCACACAACTATTTTTTTTAATTGAATGAAAGATTCTTTAAATTCTATAGTGCTTTACAATATTCAAAAGTTTCACACATGTGATTTCATATAATCTCATAATAAACACCCTTCCCCTCCACCACTATCATGCCCTTTCCCCCTTCCCTTTCCCCACTGGTAACCACTACTTTGTTCTCTATATCTGTGAGTCTCTTTCTTTTTTGTTTTATTCACTAGTTTGTTGTATGTTTTAGGTTCCACATATAAATGATATAATGCATTTGTCTTTCTCTTTCTCACTTAGCATAATGCCCTCCAAGTCCATTTATGTTGCTGAAAATGGCAAAATTTTATTCCTTTTTATAGCTGAGTGGTATTTCACTGTATACATATCTCACATCTTCTTTATCCATTCCTCTCCTGATGTAAACTTAGGTTGCTTCCATATCTTGGCAACTGTAAATAATGCTGTTATGAACACTGGGGTGCGTGTATCTTTTAGAATTAATGTTTGTAATGTTTTTCAAATTAATATTTTTGGGTAGATACCCAGTAGTGGAATTGCTAGATCATATGATACTTCTATTTTCAGTTTTTTGAGAAATTTCCATACTGTTTTCCACAGTGGCTGCACCAATTTACATTCCCACCAACAGTATACTAGGGTTTCCTTTTTTTCACATCCTCACCAACATTTGTTATTTGTGTTCTTTCTGATGACAGCCATTCTCTCAGGTATGAGGTGTTATCTCATGGGTTTGATTTGCATTTCCCTGATGATTAGTGATACACAACTACTTTTTAAAGATTCAAGTTAAACATACAAGTTGTTTAAAGAAAAAGAGTTCTACAAAGATTGTTAAAAAAAAAAAGTTGCCCTCACCCCTGTTGCTGTCCCACTTCTATTCCTCAGAGGCAAACGACTTGCACATCTTTTAAGTAATTATTTTGGAACTAATCTCCATGTTTCTAAATGACATGCTTGTATTGCTGTCTCTTGATTTTCCAGTTTTGGAAATTATCCATTGACTCCCCACTTTGGAAGATGATCTCTTTTTTTCCTTCTGTACCCATAATACACAGGCATCTTTTCTATTTCCCAAACTACCTTCTATAATGATACTATAATTCTGAGTAGTTCAATATGCAGTGTATATTGTAATGATTATGTAATCTATTCACATTTGAACCATACAGTAAACCATGATTCCTTTTCCTTTCTTGCACTTTTTTTGTTTTTCCTATAAATATTATCTTTTAATTCATTTGCTTAGATTTCTATATATTTATCAATATTTTGCACCAGAAATTCTTTGCCAATTGTCTAAAGTTCCTCTCAAGACATTCACATCCATGAAGTATTCTATTTCATCTTCCTAAAGAAGTCTCTTTAGGAGATTCGAACCTTCTCCAATCTGGACTGGCTGCCCTCTCAGTGCTGGTAAACTGTTTATCTGAAATCTCCATTCATTAATCTGAGGAATCCCCTAGCTTGTCTTGTTTATTGGATCTCCCATTTCCTCAACATGTCTCCCTCTTTCCTGGCTTATGACCTTATTTTGTGGTGAACATTTTCCAGTAGCTTCCTAGAATGGTGCATGGGAAGGAAGTACTTTTTTTGAGACAAAACAGTAGAGGTGGTGGTAGATGGCAGTGGTTGTAGCAGTGAGGTTCAGGGGTGGCAACAGTGTAAATCATAATCAGAGAGTTCAAGAGTATGAATGTGGGCAAGCAACCACGAGAGTGAAATGGAAAAACATGATGGCTCCAAAATGATCCGTTGAAATTCACTAAAGTTCTACCTTAATCCTAAAAAACTAATAATAATAATAAAATAAATAAATCTAACAGCAACAACAAAGTTATTTACTAATACTATTAAAAATATAAAATAATGCGAATATGTTTGTTTAAAAAATAATGGCCCCACTCCAGTAGCAAAGAGCATGGCTAGTACCTAGATGTTATTTTCTAATACCATTCTCTAATAAAAGGAATCAGGGCTTCTCCAAGAAATGGCTGATTCTTGGGCTGGAGGAGGAAATATACAAGATGAGATTACCACATCTCATAGCACCAGAAAGCAAGTTAGTGCTCCAACAATAACAATGCACACGAGTGTGTATGCCTGGGGACGTACACATAGGTTAGAGATGCTATGTCAAAGGAATGTGGAAACCAATTGAGAGGGCTCTCAATGGCCAAAGCTGGAACTACCTGAGAAACAAAATTAAGTGATATTAGAATACAACCCAGAATATAAAACAAATATCCATGAGTCCATTCTAATATAAATTACTGGATAAATAAATAAATGGGGAAGAAGTGACAAAATCTCCCATGCAGAAGATTTCAAATAATTTATGTAGGGGCTTCCTAGGTGGCGCAGTGGTTAAGAATCCGCCTGCCAGTGCAGGGGACACGGGTTCAATCCCTGCTCTAGGAAGATCCTACATGCCGCGGAGTAACTAAGCCTGTGTACCACAACTATTGAGCCTGTGCTCTAGAGCCTGTGAGCCACAACTATTGAGCCCATGTGCTGCAACTACTGAAGCCCACGTGCATAGAGCCTGTGCTCTGCAACAAGAGAAGCCACAGCAATGAGGAGCCTGCACACCACAATGAAGAGTAGCCCCCACTCACTGCAACTAAAGAAAGACCCAACACAGCCAATAAAATAAAATGAATGAATAAATAAATAAATAAATAAAAAATAATAATTTATGCAGATACTCTACCCTCAAGGAGGGAAAGTGTAACTTCTCCCCACTTCTTAGGCTGTGGACTATGTCTATTGATTTTCCTCCAGAGAGTACGAATGGAAAGGGGAGAAGAAAAGAGTAATTTTACAGTGAAGAACCTGACAAGCCATGGCCAGGTGATCAAAGCCAATATCAACAGTCATAAATCATGCTTACAGTATGTATGCTTGATATGATGTGATGAAAATGGCCCTTTATCTCTGTGGTTATCCTCCCAATAACCCATAACCTTCGTTTTATCATGAGAAAAACCTAAGACAAATTCCTACAGTGGGACCTCCTACAAAATACCTGACCAGTACTCCTCAAACTGCCGAAGTCATCAAAAACAAGAAAAGTCTGAGAAGCTGCTACCACCAAGAAAAGCCTAAAAAGACACGACAACTAAATGTAATATGGTATCCTAGATTAGACTCTGGAACAGGAAAAGGAAAAGTTAATCTAAATAAGATAGACTTAAAGTAATAATAATAAATCAATAGTGGTTCACTGTTGTAAGGAGTATATCATCTAATAATACAGGATGTTAATAACAGGGAAAACTGGGTGCGGGGGGTATATGCGAATTGTCTGAACTACCTTCTCAACGTTTCTACAAATCTGAAACTATTCTAAAACAGCAAAGTCTATTAAAAAGAAGAAAAAATAATGATTCCTGCTGCTAGGTTAGAATGTGACCTCACCAAACCAGGATGGGTAAAGGAATTTAATAAATTAGAGTTCACAAAGAAACATACATTGCATACTCCCCTTACCTTAGGAAAACATTTGGAACCTGTCATCCAGGCACATAATACCAGATCACTTGTCTAATCATAAACACATGTAAGACATTTAAGTTGCAAAGTAACTATATCTTTGCAAAACAGAATCAAGCATTCCAACAGATATATAGCTAGCAACAAACATGGATGATCTGACAAGAGATCTGTGCAGGAGAGTTGCTAGAAGTCAAAAATTCAGATAATAATTTCAATTGACTAACATTTGAAGGTAAAAGCAGATAAAAATCTTTGGAATCTCTGACATCCTAAGATAGAACTACTAGAAAAATCAAATCAAATCAGCAAATACTGAGTCTTATTTATGTGTAAAGCACTATCCTTAGGCCAGTACTACTCTAAGTATGGTCTCCAGATTGGGAGCATCAGCATTTCCTGGGAACTTCTTAAAAATGCCAAATTGCCTCACTCCAGATTTATTCAATAAGAATCTCTGGTGGATTTAACCTAGAAATCCGTGTTTTAACAAGCGCTCATGCATGTTAAAGTTTGAGTATCACTGTGGCAGGCAATGTGATCCCTCTGTGAATGTGGCTAATGCATGTACAGTGGTCTGGGGTGCAGGTAAGCAGATGGAGAATTTATGTCACACAGCAACGCACCTGCAACATGATTACCAGGAGGCACTCATAAAGAGCAGTCAGCCCTCCTCTACCAGAAAATGAGTAGAAACACAATGGTTAGATCCTCTGAGCGTCTCCTGGCAATTTTGAAGACAAGTCAAAAAGGAACAGAAGTCAGAGGTAGGCCGAAAATGCTGGTCATTAGGGAGACACACATAATAGCAGGTGTAGTGTATATTCTACCCAGTGACCCAAAACAGATTAAGTGTTGCAATCCAGCCCTCTTAACATCTCCAGGTTCTTGCTTTTCATAGAAACCTGGGGATTAGGTTTTGAATCTTCTGCACTTTGAGACTGCTACTTCCATCTTGCTCTTGCCTATTTAAAAATGAAAAGCACTTTCTATATCACCAACAAAAGCAATTCAGCAGAATTCATTTCTATATATTGCTGCCAAATAGAAGCTCCATTAATGAACAGCACAAGGGACTAGTGCTTGGCTTGGTAAAATGATTAGAGTGTCAGGAGAAATCTAACTCTGCAAGCTGCTGTGTTTAGAAAAATGCATTTAACTGCAGCCACAGGTCCCTCCCTCCTCTTGCTTCAAAATCAGATGTTCACCCATCCCTAGCAGCAAGATGAAGACCTTAGAGAGAAGGCCCTGACAGCAAACCACAGAGGCTGCGGACACATCTCATTTTAATTGCATCAGCAACTGCTAAGCAATTAATGAAAGAGAGAAAGGAGGAAACATCAGGGCAAAGAGAAAAGAGACTTGAGCAACCATGTGGAAATACTTCATCCTCACCCCAATGAGAGTAGGTTATTTATGGCAGCTGCACAGAGCCTCCAATCCTTGCATCTGAACTCTCAGGCCACTTCCCAGGCAGCCATGAAGCTATACAGCCTAGATTTCCTCTTGCTTACAGTTTCATGTCTCCCATATTCCTCCCCATAGCCACCAAAAAAGATGAGGGAGGGAGAAACCAACAGATCAAGTAGGTTATTCAGCTATTAAATCCCTTGGGCAGATTCTATGTTTTGCACAATATTGGGATATGAGGATCAGTAAATACTAAATACTAACAGCAGTGATTCATCAGAAGCATGTACGTACTAGGCCTAGGGCATGGTGGGGCAGGAACTCCACCAATAAACCCCTGCAGTTTCCTTTTTTTTCCCCCAAGCTGTATCCTTATCCTATCATAGAAGAGAAAGGCAATAAGATAAAAACTGCCAACAAAAACCTCCCAGAGAGAAAGTGAATTCTCAAATGTGGCCTTGGGTGCCAAAAAAACATCAGCATGAAAGAGAAACAAAAGCTCAAACAGTCATTTAATGCCAAGATTCCAGCTGTCATCTCCTCAGTGAACTGGAAACCCTAAATTACATCAGTGAAGGTTGGTGTTTTTTGGGGGGTGAGGGTGGGAGCTGATGAAAAATTAGAGGGTCTTGACTAATTCATACAGGAACGTCCTAAAGAGAATAATATTCAGATGCCCTCATCTCCCTGCTCAGTCACTATTCAAACATAAGGACCAGAGGTCCTGGGTTTCTTGCAACAACTCTTATTGAAAAATTCCATCCTACTGTGTCTGGATTTGAGTTTGTAAGAAAAATGATCATTTTATATATAGCTTATCCCAAAGCCCCTCACACAGATCTTGATAGAACATGATAAACCAACATATGCAGGCAAAATGCAATGCCAAATAGACAAGGATAAAGTAGGTAGGAGACAGATTCCTGAAGCCAAAGTCCAAAAGTATTGAAAGCTGGACTTCAACTAACTTGGCCTATGCCTTTCTCTATTACAGGATTACTTGCACTGCTTACTAAAAATACAGAAGATTATGATTCAATGAAATGTAGTTCTCAGCTGACTGTTATTAGGGGGAAAAAAAATCAAACTCCTTACAAGTTCCTACCAGATCTGCTTTCTGCCTCCCTGCTTGTCTCATAACCACTCACTACCTTCATTCTAAACTATGCTGTCATTCCACAAATATTTATTCTGTGCCTCCTACATGCTGGCACTGCTGTAGGTACTATGGATGCATGCAGGACTCTCATGTAATGCTTGTTCAATTATGTCTTATATAAGGGCTCCTGGCTGAGGAGGCAGGAGGAGGTTGAAGTCCAGATCATATTTTGCTAGCTAAGCTGCCTGTCCTGATGAGGGGCTGTAACCTCTCAGAAAGGAGAATTTTCTTCTAACTTGCTAAAAGAAGCCCCATGGCCTAAGAGGCAAACAAATCAGACAAAAATCCCTGCCCTCATGGACCTTATATCCCATTGTAGGGGGCGACGGACAAAACCAAAATAAATTATATATAGTATGTGAGACAGTGAGAGGTGTTAGGGAGAAAATGAAACAGGGAAAAAGGGATAGAAAGTTTGTGCAGGCATGTAATTTTAGAGTATTCACTAAGAAGGTGACGATTCTATGTTTAGAACCTTATCAACCCCTTTCTCCCCTTTAGGCCTTTGCACTTGCATTACTATCTGCCTAGAATGCCTCCTGGTGCACAGCCACCCTCATTTTTGAATGGCTAGTTTTTATCTTTCAATTTCAGCCTAAAAGTCACCTCCTCAAAGGGGCCTTCCCTGGCGGCTCTAAGTAAAACAGCTACCCAACATTCCTAGGTATTCCTAACCAAATGAAGACTTAAGTATATAGACTAGAGTTTAAATTCTATTCTGTTTCCTGGTTTAACGTCTGGTTTTTAGCTTTCCCATCTGCAAAATGGATAAAAATAGTACCTGCCTTATAGGGCTGCTATGAAGATTAATTACAACTGCTATCACAACAATTAATTACACAGTAAAACTGATAACAGCCATGATTACTTATACAGCTCTCACTAAAAAAAATAAAAAATAAAAAAATAAAGTGCCTAGCACAGTATTCAGCACACAGTAAAGAAATGTTGGCTGTCATTCTCATTACCACCATCATCAGTGGCAGCATTATAAGCTATTCTACTGAAGTATCTTAAGCACTCTGCCCAACTTTCTGCTCCACTGAAGGATCTATGCTCCAAAGTTCCTTTCTTCCCTTTCAGGATTAACAGCCTAAAGAAGGAATTTATGTATCAACCTCAACACTCACTCTGTGCAAAGTAATTTCTCATTCCTGGCAATGTCATTTTTCATTCCTGGTAATGTTATGGACTTAAAAAAGGGAAAAGACATAAGCCTGTCTTTATGGATCATATACTTTAAAAGTCTCTAGAGGACAAGTGGTAAGGTAGTGTGGAACTGGAAGCCAAAATCCCTGGATTCACTGATTCACAGAATGCTAGAGGCTATCCAGATTAAGTTTGCATTTTACACACGAATAAAATGCGGCAGAGAAGGGAAGTTATTTGCCAACTTGCCGTGTTACTTATAGGTAGTTCATTATGAACCTGGAACTGGAATCTAAATCTCTTACTCCCAATCCAGCACCTTTTCCATTACTCCACAAAACCACCAGTTCAAAGTGGCCACCTGGAGAATAAGGGAACTGAACTTGTACATCATACAAGTCTCTCCTCAATCTGTTCTAATATTGTGATTCTAACAGGAATGAAACCAAGAAAGAGATAAACACAAACTTTCAATTTTGGGAAATCTTAGGCTTTTAACACTAAAGTTTAGAAGGCAAAAGGACTGAATCCAGAGGAGTTAAGTATATGAGTGTATAGGTGTGATATTTTAAAGCTGTAATGAAACAATCTCCCCATTTGGGGGGAAACACCCTTCAGTGCAAAATTCCCAGAGTTAAATACAAATTCTAAGACTGTGTTAAAGTAAACTAGCTTCTGCCCATAGTGGAAAGAAGGGTAAACTGGGTTAAAATTCTAGATCTGCCATTATTTTTATGACTTCAAGCAAATTACCTTTCTTCCCTATAACTTAGTTCCTGTAAATGGAAAATGAGAGGGTCAGGCTAATTATTTTTAAGATGACTTTCAACATTAACAATACAGGATTTGAAGCCAAACACAGAACAGAACATTATATCCTTTTAGGGTTAGCAACATGTTTTTCCTTCTAAATAAGCTCTAGTAAGGTCAGCTTGCTATCAGTTTGAAAAGGGGGAAAAGAGAGGGAAATGAACAGCTTGGATTATTAATTACTAAGACTTAATTATGATTTATAACAAATAAGTACAATAATTAACTTATGAGTGGATGTCTTTTTCAGGAACTATTTAATCACGAAAATGATAGCTGGCACAGTGCTTGGCACATAGCAAATTCTCAAAAATTCATTGAATGAATGAATATGTAAATAAATGAAGTAATTAACCAATTAGATATGCTTATTTTTTCAGGCAGGTCAGGCTGATCAAAGAGAACTTCTGACAGCATGGAAGTGAACTTAGGCTTTGGCTCTGTAAAGAATAAATATACCAGATATACCATCTACAAAAGTGCTAATTAATACAGAAGGTGGATGTATTAGTTTCCTGTGGCTGCTGTAACAAATTACCACAAACTTAGTGGCTTAAAACAACATAACAGTCTCATATTTATGAAGGCCAGAGTCTAAAATCAGTTTCAGTCGGCTGCAATCAAGTGTCAGCAGGGCCAAACTCCCTCTGGAAGCTCTAGGAGAAAATCTGTTCCTTGACCCTTCCAGCTTCTGGCGGCTGCCAGCATTCCTTGCTTTACTGCTGCAATACTTCAGTCCTCAAGGCCAGCATTTTCAAATCTCTCTCTGCTCCATCTTCACATCCCCTTCTCTTCTGTGTACTCAAAGCTACCTCTGCCTTGCTCTTGTAAGGATACATGTGATTGCATTTAGAGCCAACCTAGATAATCAAGGATAGTCTTCCTTACTCAAGATCGTTAATCGGTTTGGGAGGGAAGAAATATGGTTTGGAAGAAAAGAAGGGACAGGAGAATGAGGAAGAAGGTGAGTGTAAGATGGAAAGAATGGTGTATACCAGAGGTAAAAACGGGTGAGTTGTACATAAAGAAAGGCAAATATTTATTTATTTATTTTTAAATTTTGGGGGGGGGGGGGGGCCGATGTAGAAAGTTTCAACACCGGAGCATTTCAAAGTAAAATTAGTTATAAAGGAGTTTCTTTTTCTTTTTTTTTTGTAAAGGGCTATGTTTACTAATTGTGTGTTGAGGTGCCCTGGGGCAGTGTAACAAACTCAAAAAGGCACTGCTGAATATTTTAAAATTTTGAGGGAAACATGGTAATACTCAATATCTATGGGACAACACACAAACTATACCAGACTCACCACACAAACAAGGTAGTTCATAGTTTCAACACTAGAACACTCTGTATTCATTTTGCTGATGTTGTATCTTTACAAAACTAGATTTTCAACTGTTATACAAAGCAAGTACATGAAAAATCAGTGTGGGATGGGAAACAAGGGTGGTGATGTCTATCCAATCTGACTCCAAAAGTTTAGAAGTGTACAGGTCCCAACAGGTGCACATATCTCATTAGTTAAGTAACTGTGGTTAATTAAGAATGAAATAAAATTATTTTTCTTTTAATTTATTGCTATTATTGGCTTTTAATTTATGACTACTATGTTGTAGAATGTAAATCCTTATTAAGTTTTTAGACCTAATACTTAATATGTAGGACCATTACATGTGTCTTTTGACTAAGATGTGCTGTGAAAAAATTGAGACATTAAGAACACTGACAACCAAGAAAGTTTAGGAATATCTTAACATAGGGCAGTATGAGTAAATATGAGCTTCTAAAGTATAGTGAAACATATAGTATGTAGGATGGTAACAGGCTCTAATAAATGTTTGTGGAAATGAAGTGACAAATGACTTTACATCAGGATCAGGAAATTTAATTTGATACTGAAGGGGAACTAAACACTAGCACAAGGATCATTTCTTCTTAAATTTCACCTTCTCCAATAAGCAGGCATCTTTTATTTGGACTCAAAAACACAAATACCAATTTTCTCTTGAATACAGTTACATTTTTAAAAAATTGAACTAAGTACCTGTGCAAACACAAATTTGCAGGATGATATACAGAATGCAGCCATCATCAGAGAATGTCACACAAGACCGGCTTTCCTCATGTTAAGCTAAACTTAGTAACAAAGTTTGATGATTTTAAACACATCTGGGCTAATTTTACTTATCCCACAAAATGTAACATGAAAATAACAGGAGTTAATTCATTTTAAAAACATTAGTAGCTCAAAAGTTTTTAGGATTAAATATAAATGCTCCTTTTGGATCCCTCACTAAAGGCAGCCTAGAATCCATGCAATTAACACCAAAGATATCAAAAATATTCAGAAGGCTTAAAGAAAGTATAAGTCAAAAGATTTGGTTCCACTTTCAGACTCATCCACTAACACACATTAACAAATGTAGATGCTACTATTCTTTAAGAATCTTGATGAAGCAAAAACAACCTTGAGAAAGAAGAACAGAGCTGGAGGAATCAGGCTCCCTGACTTCAGACTATACTACAAAGCTACAGTAATCACAACAGTATGGTACAGGCACAACACCAGAAACATAGATCAATGGAACAGGGTAGAAAGTCCAGAGATAAACGCACACACCTATGGCCACCTAATCTAAGACAAAGGAGGCAAGAATATACAATGGAGAAAAGACAGTTTCTTCAATAAGTGGTGCTGGGAAAACTAGACAGCTACATGTAAAAGAGTGAAATTAGAACACTCCCTAACACCATACACAAAAATAAACTCAAAATGGATTAAAGACCTAAATGTAAGGCCAGACACTGTAAAACTCTTAGAGGAAAACATAGGAAGAACACTCTTTGACATAAATCACAGCAAGATCTTTTTTGACCCACCTCTTATAGTAATGGAAATAAAAACAAAAGTAAACAAGTGGGACCTAATGAAACTTAAAAGCTTCTGCACAGTAAAGGAAACTATAAACAAGACAAAAAGGCAACCCTCAGAAAGGGAGAAAATATTTGCAAACAAATCAACAGACAAAGGATTAATCTCCAAAACATATAAACAGTTCATGCAGCTCAATATAAAAAAAAAAAAAAAAAAAAAAAAAACCCCAACACAACCCAATCAAAAAATGGGTAGAAGACCTAAATAGACATTTCTCCAAAGAAGACATACAGATGGCCAAGAGGCACATGAAAAGCTGCTCAACATCACTAATTATTAGAGAAATGCAAATCAAAATGACAATGAGGTATCACCTCACACTGGTTAGAATGGGCGTCATCAGAAAATCTATAAACAATAAATGCTGGAGAGGGGGTAGAGAAAAGGGAACCCTCTTGCACTGTTGGTAGGAATGTAAACTGATACAGCCACTACAGAGAACAGTATGGAGGCTCCTTAAAAAACTAGAAATAGAATTACCGCATGACCCAGCAATCCCACTACTGGGCATATACCCAGAGAAAACCATAATTCAAAAAGACACATGCACCCCAATGTTCACTGCAGCACTATTTACAATAGCCAGAACACAGAAGCAACCTAAATGTCCATCGACAGAGGAATGGATAAAGATGATGTGGTACATATATACAATGGAATATTACTCAGTCATAAAAAGGAACGAAATAAATAGTGCCATTTGCAGAGACACGGATAACCTAGAGACTGTCATACAGAGTGAAGTCAGAAAGAGAAAAACAAATATCATATAATATTGCTTACATGTGGAATCCACAAAAATGGTACAGATGAAGTTATCTGCAAAGCAGAAATAGAGTTACAGATGTAGAGAACAAACTTATGGTTACCAAAGCAGGGGGATGAATTGGGAGATTGGGATTGACATATATACACTAGTATGTATAAAATAGATAACCAATGAGAACCTACTGTAAATAGCACAGAGAACTCTACTCAATGATCTGTGGTGACCTAAATGGGAAGGAAATCTAAAAAAAGAGTGGATATATGTATACATATAACTGATTCATTTTACTATACAGCAGAAACTAACACACCATTGTAAAACAACTATACTCCAATAAAAATAAAGAGAGGAGGGGAAAAGAAAAAGGAAGGAAGGAAGGGAGGGAGGGAGAAAGGAAGGGAGGAAGGGAGGGAGGGAAGAGGGGAAAAAGGAAAGAAAATAAAGAATTGGCAACTCAGTTCATATGTAATGTGAATAATCAACCTGGTAAGAGAATTTGAGAAAAAGATTTCTGGAAAAAGCAAATAAAAATTGACCCTTAACATGAAAGAAAAAAAAGAATCTTGATGGAGTAGAACATGATTTCTGAGCAAGGCCACTGGGAACTATTTTCCTGGTATCCATTGCTTTGAGACATACGTCATCCTGAGCCATCTCAAATGCATTTCACAGAAATATTTAAATGATAAAGACGAGATGAGAAAAGGATACAATGGGAGGTAGTGTGGTTAAAACTGTGGAATATAAAGTTGAACTAACTGGATTTTAATCCTGACTCCATAAATCACCAACTAGGGCAAGTTTCTTAACTTCCTATGACTCATGAATAAAATGAGAGTAAGAAATAGTCCCTACCTCATAGAGATATTGTGAGATGGGTTCTAATCATTCAGTGCCTGGCATATAATACAAGACCAAGAAATTAAGATTTTAAAAAATACCAGAAAGAGCAAAAGTCAAGAACATTCTGTGTGCATTTAATACACTTGTTTTTTAGATTGTAGAAGACACTGACTTATCAATACATTCTGTTTCTCTGGCATTACCCAAAGGTTAAACAACAAATTGCTGTTCAGAGGGAGAAGTATTAAGATTAACACAATTACTGTTGATGCCTTTGCACAAGGAGATGCACTGTGAGAGCAAGAAGGAACCCTATAACCACAGTCTGGTAAGGGGGCTACTGAAATGACAGAGTCAACATACTCTGTTACACATGCATCAGAAACCACTTACTACATTTTCTAAGCTTTCAGCATAAGAAAAGATGCTCCTTGGGGAAAGGACATGTGAGGATTGATAGGAGACTGTCCCAGGAACTTTTCACAAGTTATCTCAAACGTAAGGTAGGATTATTGTAACCACTTTACTTATTCATTTATTCCATAAATATATATTACGAATCCTCTTTATTTCAGGTATTTTCCTATAGTTACCAGGACTACAGGAAACAAAAAAGATAAGGTCCCAGCTCTCATGGTGTCCTTACATTATAGAAAAGGGAGAGAGTCCCTAACAAACAAAACAAGAAAATGTCAAGAAGGGTAAGTGCCAAAATGAAAATTAAACATGGTGATACGATATGGTCTTTCTGAGAGGTTACTTTAGATCAGGTGGTCAGGGGAAGCCTCACTAAGGAGATGACATTTAAATTAAAACCTAGATGACTAGTAAGGGCCAAACTGTGTTATAGGCTGCAGGGTGAGGGAAGGCCAGTGTAACTACAGCATAAAGAGAGGTGGTAGAAGCGGTAGAGTTTTAACCTCTTAAAGAAAAGCTAGGTCATATTAAAGTCTCACTGATGTTCAGGACTTAGCTAAAGGTACACAACTTGTTCCCCAGTAAAGCTAGAACTGAACTCCACAGAAGTAGGACCCTCAAGTCCACGATCTTTCCAGCATATCACAGTTAACATATCTTATTCCTAGCTCAGTGCTTTAAATACTAGATGTTTAGTAAATGTTTATTGAAAGAAAAAGAAAAAGCCTAAAGATCTTCACATACCACTCTTCTCTGTACTGGTCAGAAAAATGTCAACTGTCCATCCAAACACTTCTGAACAGTCTCACCGAAGATTAGTAGGATCTACATAGTTATGATTCTCAATCTTGGCTATGCACTGGAAATTGCTGGGAAACTAACAAACACTGAGGCCTGTGTGCCCTATCCCCAGAAATTAGGACATATTTGGTCTGAGATGAAGGGGAATTCGAATTTTTAAAAGCAACCCAAGTTATTCTAACCTGCATCCCAAGTTGAGAACCATTACCCTAGACATTCTCAAATGTAAAACCATATGAACATACAAACAATTTCATCAACTGCTGCTGGGCATCAAGTCCATGGCAAAGTCATAAGGAAAAATAAGGCCCTGGGGTGAATAGGGTAATTTGATCAAGGAGAAACATACTTAAGTAAGGGGTTAAATAAAATATCTTGCTACACATGGATAACAGATGATATTAAAGAGTCATTGTGTAGTATAGTAATGGTATTTTGGTCATATAAGCAAATGCCCTCATTTTTTGGAAATGCATGAAGTATTTAGGACAGAAACATAATGCCTCAAACTTATAAACTGTTCAGCAAAACAAATAAATGAAATCCACATATATAGACAAAGTAAATATGGCAAAACTTGAACAATTACTGAATCTAGGTGGTGGGTGATCATTTTACTCCTCTGAACTCTTCTGTACATTTAAAACTGTTCATAAGAAAAGGCTGGGGGAGGGAAAATCTCCTGCCACAATATTAGTATGTTTGAAAAGCTATCTTGGTAATTTTTTTGAGATGCCAGTTCCCACTATCTTAATTGAAAATATAAAATAAAAACCTACTTTTAAAATATTTAGTCTGTTTATAAATATTTCCTCTCAATTCTACTGAGCCAGATTGTTTTTAGCCCATTATTTCCTTTTAACTGTATAACAGGTGAAACTTACATGCTCTACAGAGTTTATGATATTTACTCTTTCCGGGAATCAGATTCCCCAAAGCTTACCACTGAAGGCCTCTGTGCTATCAGCAGTTTCCGGCTGCCTGCCATGAAACAGTCCTCACCTCTGAATGACACTCAGTGATACCACCCATGACCTGGAAGAGGATGGCGGCCTCCAGCAGAACCGAGTCACATACTACAAGACTGTAATACAATCTCTTTCTGCTAGCCCCCCAAAGCAGCTCAGAACTAGTGAACTGTAATTAGGGTCACCCAAGGTAAAACAGGAAAGCAGGCAACACTGTCTCTACCACTCCCCTCACTGTCAACTTAAGACTCTCCAATTCTAAACCTTTCCCCATCACTTCTGTATCTGTTCCTTTACTCACATTTAATTTTAAACTGTAAGTCAACTAAATAAAGTAATCCTAATTAAATATGCTTAGCTAACTGGACTTGTAAGAAATGGCTAGAGTTTTTGGCTCTTAGAGTCTCTTCAAATCATATCATGGCCACCTATTCTGTTATCTATTACATATACAGATATTCTCAAGTATCCACCTACAGAGTCTTGTTTGAAGTTCCTATAAAACCAAGTCCACTTTTCAGACAATTCAAATGTTAGCCATTGACTGGTCATGCTTACTTCTTTCTCCATGACTTTCCCAGGAGTCTCATTTAAAATACAACAATAGAAAGGTACTTGAATATATAAGTCGGTGTTAAGTGGGTACTTACTGTCTTCCATACTTTAACCAAAATTTATGGTAAATAAACCTTCACCGTTTGTCTCAACCTCTAAATGTTAACCTCTCTCTTATACCAGCCCCCAACTTCAATAAGACCAGAGAAGCTACAACATTCAGTATGCTTACAGCTCCTCTCATGTGATTATCTTGCACTATACTCGATTTCGTAACAAAAAATTCCCTGACCACAACAGCTCTCTCTTCTCTGAGCCACTGGGGCAACTACTGTGACTATCACTCGTCTGGCTCATATATTTTCTGGTATATACTTACTTATCTTCTTAACCCTTTTATTAAGTATAGGTCACCCCCGCCCAGCCAATTAGACTTGAGACCTCTTACTTGGCATAGTGACTACTCTCTCTCTCCTCACAGGCATACATGCATGTGCGTGTACACACACTCACAAGCACACACGAAGCTGCCATTAATATTAAGGTTTTTGCTGGCTTCTGCTTCTGAACCATAAACTCGGGTTATTGTTTAATGATAACAATCATGAGATTACTACAGACACAGAGCCCACTCCCCATCTGTCTAGCACCACGAGTTAAACTTGAGAAATTTAATAGAATTCAGCAGTAGAATCTCAACCAGGAACTCTAAGAACGTGTGTGGCTGTAATACAGAGGGCTTATTAGTAACATATGAGCCCTGTGTGGGTGTCATATAAGTGCCCCCGTCAAATAAAACCATATAGGCAAAAAAAAAAAAAAAAAAATACCAAACAAAAAACCATATAGGCAGCCAAGCATTGTGGTAAGATGACCAGCTTTAAAGTTAAACACAAACAAAGGTGATAAAACAGCTTCTGCTCCTTTCCAGCTGTGTGAACCTTGGGGAAGTAAATGTTTCTAAGCCGAAATTCCTTCAAATGTAAAATGAAAACAGTTACCACCTACTTGTCAAGGTTGTTGCGAGATTATCAAGATAAATTATTGTCTAGCACAGCCTACTTTGAAAGCACTCAACATAAATGATAGCCATTATTACTAATTACAATGTCTTTCAGTGAACAGACTTTTTACATTTATTTGGCAACCAACATTCATCAATATCCCTGGTATTATGCCAAACTGATAAATAGGCTTGTACTTAAAAGAATGAAAAGTGGACCTTGGAGAATGAAAAAATTGAAATGAAACGATTAGGCTTTATACTAGGATCTGGGATTTATTCTCAGGAGTTTGTAAGAAGTTTGGAGATTTGTAAAATTCAAAAGGATAATTCAGGTGCCAGATGATACATTATTAAACATAATATCAAAATTTTTACAGGCAGCAGCAGGTACATCCTTAACAAAGTGGCACGCATTAAGCCACTCTGAAAAATACCAACTGAATGACTTTCATCCTTATAATACCCCAACACAACAATGTTTAGTTCCTAGTCCTCAGAGGAGAGGAAATATAATGTTAGCAGCTGATCTGTTGCCTAGGATTGGTTTTTGGCCATAAGACCTTGGTAGGTACAAGTTTCTCTCTAGAGATCAGCTCTGAAAGACATGGAAATTATCATGAGAAAATTCATTTTGCATTATAAAAAGGGAGTTAGAATACAGAAACCTTAAGTCTTAAGCAATCAAATCTCAATAAGCAGCATTATTTTTTTTTTGAAGTTAAGATCTATTCTATTTTGGTTTGCTATGTTAAGACTTATACAATATGGAGGTTGGGCAATGGGACTCTAGCAATCAGTGACAAACAGACAAGGACCAACTCCCACAAAGATTTCTCTAGAATAGAAAGACTGACGAACAAAAAAATAAAGTCGTGTAAGTGTCATTACAAAAATAAAAGAAGGTAATAAGTTAGATTAAGAATAACTGGGGAAGGAAGTGGTTCTGGAAGAACTGATGGCTGAATGATGAGTAAATCAGGCATTAGGGAGGAGCAACTGGGTTGAGAGACCAGCAAGTGCACAAACTGATTGCAAGACAAGATACAAACCTTGTGTGGCTGGTATATGAATGAGCAACAGTGATTAAGATCACATAAATAAGCAGTCATAGTCAGACAGTGGGACTTTTTGGCCTTGGTAAAAGAATTTGGATTTTATCCTAATTTGGTGAGTCAGAGGCTTTTTAAGCAGGAACATTGAGACTGATTAAAATCTAAAGATGCCGTTTTCCCATTAAAGTTCACATAAAGCCTTTCAATGTTCATGAGAAACGTATGGAGGAGTTTAGCATTTAAGTTAAAATACACATTCTATGTATTTCACATATCTTTGACCTGTTTCTTTTCCTTGCTCCCCTAATCCAGTCAGTTAAGTCTTGCCAGTATCTCCTTCAAAATCATCATTTACTTATTCCTTTTGCCAAGCATCACACTTTAAAATCTTTTCCACTGGGACTTCCCTGGTGGTGCCGTGGATAAGACTCTGCGCTCCCAATGCAGGGGGCCCAGGTTTGATCCCTGGTCAGGGAAGTAGATCCCACATGCATACCTCAACTAAGAGTTTGCATGCAACAACTAAGGAACCCGCATGCCACAACTAGAGAGCCAGTGAGCCAAAACTAAGGAGGCTGCCTGCCGCAACTAACACCCAGCACAACCAAATAAATAAATTAATTAAAAAAACACACAACTTTTCCATCTCTGTTCTTTTCCCAGCCATGTGCTCGTGTGCATGAATGCACAGAAAATGTAAGAGATAATTATGTCCCTGAGTTTTCTTAGTTAGAATCTAAATGAGTATGAAAGAGCATCTCATTTCCAGGAAGAGGAAATAAGGGATTCACTAGGTAAGACAGGAATATGAACAAGGAATATATAAACTCTATCTAGATGAAACAGCACCTGATGGGTTGCAGAAAGCCAAAGGATCCTTTGTCGATAAAAACAAAATAAAAAACGAGGGATATAAGAGGAAGAGTAAATGAAATTGAAAGCATGTGGTTACTCAAGATTCAGGACAAATGTATAGCAATCCATCTGGTGTAAGATATGGCTACATAAACTCCTATTTTCCTCTACACTGTTTATCAAAACCTTATTCTCCTTAAAAGACTATGGTAAAAAGACTATGGTAAAAAGACCATGTCCTTAAAGAGGCTTTCTGTGACCCTACCAAGCCAGAATTAATCTTTTTTTCCTTTACAGCCTCATGTTTGAACTTCTATTTAATTCAAATTATTGTCTTACGCTACACTATTATTCTTATGGATACTATTATCCATCTTGCTTACGGCACAAAGCGGGTAAACAGGAGAGAAAGGTGGAATACTAAATGAGATATTTGTAAGCTGGGAAGGATTAAACAAATTCATCTATTCAGTTAACATTTATTGAGCAGCTACTATGTGCCAGACACAAAACAGATACGGTCTGTGTTCTCATGGAGTTTATATTCTTGGAAGTGGTGGGGAATGTTAGCAGTTATTAATATAATTAATTCATTATATGTCCATCTTTCCTATCAGATTCTGAAATTCTCTAGGAGACCATGTTATTTTTTAATTCCCCCAAACAATGACCACTACAGCAGATGATAAATAAATGTCAGAATTCAGAATACTTCACACAAAAGCTTTTCTAGTGCTCAGCTGCAGGGCCTCTTCTAAAAGAGAGGCTACCAGTGATCAGTATCAGACTCCAGAAATTCAGTGGTTGTTGCCACTCAGCCACTTTAATCTTTTTTTTAATAAATTTATTTATTTATTTATTTATTTATTTTATTGGCTGTGTTGGGTCTTCGTTGCTGCACACGGGCTTTCTCTAGTTGCAGCGAGCGGGGGCTACTCTTCGTTGTGGTGCATGGGCTTCTCATTGCGGTGGCCTTTGTTGTTGCAGAGCACGGGCTCTTAGGCACATGGGCTTCAGCAGTTGTGGCACATGGGCTCAATAGCTGAGCCACTTTAATCTTTGAGGTCTTCCTCCACCCCATCCATGGCTGGCTAACCAAGAAAGTCAGGTCAGCTTTTGGCTCTCCATTTTGTATCTCCAGGAATCAAATCTCCTCATAATTACTTTTTTATTCCATCTTTAAGCCAAGGTATCTTTTCTTTCCAAACAGACACTGCAATTAAGGCAGAATAACAAGCACCTCCACAATCGAAAATGAAATTTTCTTTCTTTTTTTTTTTTTGGAAAATGAAAAATTTATATCTTTGAGGCTCCACATTGAATAGTCCACAAGGTAGGGCCCAGCCTGGGAATTATCCTCTCTGGCATTTCTTCATATTCCAGCCAAGGCTAAAGGAGTGAATTTAACTGCAAATGCATGAGTTCCCACAGATACTAAAAAGGTCACAATATAAAAGTCTAATTTCAAACTGGAGGATGGAAATAGGGTAAAACTGAAAAACCTTGACTTCTTGGGTCAAGGTCCACATGAAAGATTGCTGACTAAAACAAAATGGTGACAAGGAAGGAAGGAAAGGAGGGAGGGAGAAAAGGAGGAAGAAAGGAAGAAAGAAAACAACTAGGAATGTTTTCAACTTTCAAAGCTATACAAATGCATCTATGAAACTCTTTGAAATAAACCTCAAAATTTAAATACCAAAATTTTCCCACATTGTAGTCAATTTAAATTTTCTGTTTGAACTGTACATGTGTGCTAGACAACAAATTTTTATTGAGCAGTTACTATGTGCCAGTCAAGGAGGATATGATGATGTGATGGTAGCAGAAAAAGAATGTGTGGCAGTCAAACAGCTAGGCAATGATGAGACAACATGGCAAGGGAAATACAGGAATCTAAGGGAACACGAAGGAGTATCTAACCCAGCTTTGGGGTCAGGAAAGACTTTCCAGAAGTAAAATCTAAGCTGAGATCAGAAAAATGAATATGAGCCAGACAACAATAACAGTAATAATTATACAGTGCTTTTTAAGTGCCAACTACTGTATATATTCCATATATTTACCCACTGATTCTCTCAACTACCTCACAAAGTAGGAACTATTATTATTATCTACCTCATACAGATGAAGAAATTGAGGCTTTGAGAGATTAAGTAATTTGCCAAGGTCACACTGCCAAGAAGGGGCAGAACCAGGATTAGAATCAACATACTCTAGAGGCTCTACCCCCATCTCTGCATCAAGATAGGAGGTGATGGGGAGAGCTGGAAAGAGATAGTTAGGAAAGGGAAAATGAAAGTGTGACAGGGAAAATGAAAGTGTGACAGAGAAATGTACGCATTAAAACTTGGAGAAGAGAAAAGATACAGCAAGAATTGAAGGAAGCTCAGTACGGTGGGCTCTTGGGAAAGGTTAAGAATGGAAATTTAAGAGAAACCAGATTAAGCTGGGGCTCCTTACACCTTGGATTAAGGAAGTCAGTATTGAACCCAAGAATCATTAGTGTGTATATTACAGCAATGAGCTTATTAAGTTATTTCTTGGTGTCTCTTCCTTTGGGACAATCTTCCTTATACAACCATCAGAATTCAATTTCCTAAAACATCATTTTCATGATGTTCAAAATGGGAACATCATTTTCATGATGTTCATGATGCTCAAAAGTCTTTAGTAGCACTCCACTGACTACAGGATTCGTTCCAAATTAGTGAGCCTTTGTAAGACTCCACTGCTCTTCTTCTTTTTTTCCCCCATCGCTCTTCTAAACTTTGTTTTCTACCAATCTCAATCACAAATTTCAGCCCCAGATAGAATTACTTTTTGCCTTTGGAACAAACACTCTTTGCTGAATAAAAATTTGGAAGAAATATTTTAATTTCACACTTTGTATCATACATCAACCTACAAACAATATATTTACCACACTTGCACAGTTTCACAATTTTGAATGGGTGTACAGTGGAGAGAAAAGAGTGAATTTGTGCAACAGTACCTTAATATTTCTCAATGCTCCTTAAAATTATTACATGTATAAAAAATCTCTGACTACCTGCTAATGTAAAGTACGTAAAAAATGACATTTCAGGTTTGTTCAGTGGCATTCAGAGTAATAGCTGACATACCAAACACCATAATTTTAAGTGAATAAATCTGGGCTATCCTCAAGAGTCAGAATTTCATTCTTACCAAAAATGTCAGGAAGAAGAATTAAATTTAATACCAAATGCGCCTAGATTTTAGGGTATAATTATTGTTTCCTCTTTAAGGTTCTAGATCTTTAATGTTTAAAAGTCCTACTGTATGTCTCATTTACTTTAAATTACATTAAATTTCAAAGCAGGTAGGATATAAATAAAAATTTTAAAATTCTCGGAAGTGGTGAATAACTTTAAATATAACTAAATCTTAGTCATTACGAAAAAAACCTCAATAGTCCTAGCTAACATTACAACTGTTAAAACACAATGTGGGGCTTCCTAGGTGGCGCAGCGGTTAAGAATCTGCCTGCCAATGCAGGGGACACGGGTTCGATCCCTGCTCCAGGAAGATCCCACATGCTGTGGAGCAACTAAGCCCGTGTGCCACAACTATTGAGACTGCACTTTAGAGCCCGTGAGCCACAACTATTGAGCCCATGTGCTGCCACTACTGAAGCCTGCATGTGCCTAGAGCCCGTGCTCCAGAACAAGAGAAGCCACGGCAATGAGGAGCCCTTGCACCACAACGAAGAGTAGCCCCCACTCACTGCAACTAAAGAAAGCCCGTGCACAGCAAAAAAGACCCAACACAGCCAATAAAATAAATAAATTTATTAAAAAAAAGAAAACACAATGTGTATAATAACAACTGAGTACTTGTCAACATGATGTCATGAGTTTAATCTAGTCAGATTAAACACACTGGTACAATGCCAAAGACTAGCAGTGTCACTAGTGGCTGGGAGAGAAGGACAAAGATTTCCGTGTTAAATTTTTAGTTAGGAAACTGATCACTTATTTAACTTGTCCATAAGACAATATCTGATCATCATGAGGGCTAAACAAGTTAATGTATATGAAGCATTTTTAATAATCCCTGGGAGTTAATAAGTGCTGTTGTTATTATTGACAGATTAGTGGTTGTAACTAGGGGCTCATACAAATAATTAAAACAAACAATCTGAGATCCACAATGTCCCAAAGATGAAACAAACAAAAATGCAAAAAACAACAAAAAAATCAAAACAGAATTTATAAAAAATATATAGAAATATGTATCAAACGTTTGAAAAATTATTCAACCCTATTATTCTACTTCTAAGAATTTGCCCAAGAAAATAGGTGCAAATGAAAATGTATGCACCAAAATGTCCTCTGTAAGAGTATTAATATCTATGAATCTAACCACAAAATAAATGTAAACTGTCTAGTAAAAGAATCTGAAATTTTATTTATAAGTAGAAAGCTGAAAAAACTCTAAAAGTTCAACATTAGGGAGTTAAGGATATTGTTGTATAATTTATGATGTACCTTCATTCTGGAGTATTTAGCAACAACTAAAAATGTTTAAAGAAAATTTAAATGAAATAAAGAAGTTGAAAAAGCAGCAGGAGCTCAGTGGTACAAAGCAAAATGTGTATAATAAGAGAAATGTACGCAACGTTACAAGTGGTTATTGCTACATGTTGGAAAAACAAAGAATCTTTGGGTTCCACTATGCAGAGAACTACAAACACAATTAGAATACCTACGAAATAATTCCTACCAAAGCTATTATTACAAAGTTGTGTTAAAAAAAAAAAAGAGATTGTACCAGTCAATTAGGACCTACAACTGTATGGCTGGCAATAAGGAGAAGTGACAGTTTTTACTTGTTTTCCAAACCACATGCAGCACACCTCCAATAAAAACATCTTTTTAAGGAAGAACAAACAGGTAGCAAGGATGACATGACACTGGAGAGAAAACAAATACTTCATCCTGAGTTTAGATTTCATCAAAAGTCAGTAGTAAGTAAAGAGATCTTTTCTTGTTTTAGACATGTACTAAACATACTTGGGTTAGTCCCAACAGCACAGAGCCTCACCAAATAAAGAAAAAAATGACCAAGGTATAAAATGAAATTTTCCCAATGACTTTTATTCCCACAAACATTGCTACCCTATGGATTTTATCATCACTCTGAACTGCCTCACCTCTAGGATATTAAATGACAAAAGTCCTCTGATCATAATTCAAATCCCTTCTCTCTAGGCCCTTGGTCATACAGGTCCCTTTGATTGGTTAGTGTGAGCCACTGGCAAACTCTAGTACTTCGATTTCTCGGTCATATTCTAGGTTTACCCTGATTCTCACCAACACTTCCCTTGCACTTGGCTTGACTTCAAGAGCATTTAAATCAGGATCTTACTATGGTGGATTTCATAAACCACAACTAATTATGAAAAAAAAATTAGGAGACTAATATATGATTGACAACTTCTTATGTAGTCAAAAAAGGATAGTAAAAAAAAAAATCAAGTACCATCAACTACCATCATAATTTCATAAAAGGGAATTTAAATACCAAAAGTAGGAAAGGCAATTTCAAAATAAAGGACAGTGCCTTCCCAGGAAGAAAAGAAAAAAGACAAAGAGAATTAATTTTTTTCAGCTGTAAAATATTTCCAATTTTCAAATTTAAAAAATTTCCTTTATAATATTTTTTTCTGTGTAATCATGTTCTTTACATAAAGATGTCTAGTGCCACCAGAACTGAAGCCTGAATGTCACTTCTGAATTGAAGGCAGTTAAGGGGTATCAGCATCTGCCTTTCAGCAGTACTTGGACTTTTTCCCTGAAGGGCTGGGAATAGCAGACTAGGTCTAGAAAAGGCTGCAGGGCCATCTTCCATCACTCAACATGAAGATGACAAAATATATATGCAAAGAGAATTTGAAGACCATTAAAAAATACACAAGGATACTTTGTTTTAGAATAAATCTTTTGCAAGTTCTTCTTAGAAGATATTTTCTCCACTTCAGTATTGATTCTTCCTTTCCCCTCTCTTTTAAGAAATCTGCTCTTATCCACACAAACCTCTCCCAGGGCCACCTACAATAACTGAATGGATCGTGTGGGGGCAGGAGGATGGGAGGTACTGAAGACCTAACTCAGAGGAGAACCAGTAAATGATTGGAGTTAAATGTTTGAAAATTCAAAACAAGAGATGGAGAGTGAGTTAGAGCAATGGCTCGCAACCTCTCTAACTGCAACACACAGTGAAAATTACATTTTATTTAATCATCTCTCTTGGACTGTTATATACACTTCTCTCCCAAATGGTTTCCTTGCCTCCACCGTTGATGACCTTCAGTCTATTCTCAAGACAGGCTAGAGGGATCCCATTAAAAACTAAATGGTGAGACTTTCACTTCCAATGAATAACAGAGATCGGATTTACCATCCTGCCTAAAACAAGGAGAAAAAAACAATAAAAACATATGAAACGCTTTTCAAGACACTGGACATTAGGAAATGAAAATAGTGATTCCTGAGAGATGAGAAACAAATGAGGGAAGCTCTCCAAATGCCCCTGAGAGAATTTCTAAGTAGCTGTATAGGGAGGAGGAACCCATTCATGACCCAGCAGTCATCCAGAGATGACAGAGCTGGAAGTTTGGAGAGGTCAAAACAGCTTAAATGTGCAGGGCAGAGTACAACAAAGGAAAGTGCTGCCCCAATTCTGGAGATCTGCAGAAGGTCCCCTTCAGGTTGTCAGCTGAGTATCAGTTAGCACATGTCTGTGAAGAAACTACTCAAGGCTTGGAAGAGAACCACCCAAAAGAATTAGAAGGTAAAAACACCTATAGCTCACATACGACAAGGAAGAGTGCCTTTCCACCAGGGAGGACAACCTCAAAATTCACAGAGAGTCAGACAGGATCCACATTAGGGTTTGGCTGTAGTAGTAGAGAAAATCAGCCCTAATTTAATGCTGCTTTGATCCTACTAAGGAAGTTTAAAAGGATAAACTATTTCTGAGAAATCTAACCAAAACTCAGAATAAAGCTCAAGAATATTTAAAGTAATAAAAAAATATCCAGCACAATGTCTGGCATCCAACTCACTGGTATGCAAAGAAGCAGGAAAATATGACCTATAATAAGAAGAAAAATTAATCTATCAAAACCAATCTAGAAATGACACAGATGATAGAATAGACAGAACATTAAAACAATCATTTTAATATTCCATATATTCAAGAAGCTTGAGGAAAGATTAAAAACGTTAAGTGGAGTTTTGTAATTACAAAAGACCTATATAAAACTTCCAGAGATAAAACTATAATGTATGAGATGAAACAGACACTTCTTGAGATTAATGGCAGATGAGACACTTCAGAAGATAGGTTGGTGAACTTGAAAACACAGCAACAGAAATGATCCAAAACAAAATACATGAAAAAAAGTCTGGAAAAAAGAGACAACTTCAAGTAAAATAATAAGCATGTAATTCAGGTCTAGTCTGCAAAGAGCAGAAGCAAACTATTTGAATAATAGCTGAAAAATTCCCAAAGCCGATGAAAATTATAAGTTCACAGCAACAAGAATCACAACAAACCCCAAGCACAAGAAGCATGAAGAAAATTACATCAAGGCACATCAAAATCAACCTCATTAAAATGAGTGATAGAAAATTTTAAAGCAACCAAGCCTAAAATTTTTAATCACTAAATTTACTTAAATTTTATTTAAAATTTAAAAGCAGACTGACATACAGAGAAACAAACATAAGGGTGACCACAGATTTGACAGAAACAGTGCAAGCCTTGAAAGACACAAACTACTAAAGCTCACTCAAGAAGAAAGAGATAACCTGAATAGTCCTCCATCTGTTAAAGAAATAGAATTTTTAATTAAAAGCATTACCATTCGTATTTTTCCAGTCTTCCACCCTCTGAAAAATTCTAGGCTCATATGGCTTCTCTGGTAAATTCTACTAAACATTAAAGGAAGAAGTAATACCAATTCTGCACAAACTCCTCCATGAAGTCAAGAGATGGGAATACTTCCGGACACATTCTATGAGGCCAGAATTACTCCGGTACCCAAACCAAAGACATTATGTTGGCATTAAGATATACAAATTGGGACTTCCCTGGTGGCACAGTGGTTAAGAATCTGCCTGCCAATGCAGGAGACACGGGTTTGATCCCTGGTCCAGGAAGATCCCATATGCTGCGGAGCAACTAAGCCCATGCACCAGAACTTCTGAGCCTGCTCTCTAGAGCCAGCAAGCCACAACTACTGAGCCCGTGTGCTGCAGCTACTGAAGCCTGTGTGCCTAGAGCCCGTGCTCTGTAACTAGAGAAGCCACCACAATGAGATGACCATGCACCACAATAAAGAGTAGTCCCCGCTTGCTACAACTAGAGAAAGCCCTCGCATAGCAATGAAGACTCAATGCAGCCAAAAAAACAAAAAAAAAAAATACAAATTGAATCAAACAGATTCAAGTAATAGACCACACATGTATGATAAATAGTCAACTGATTTTTGACAAAGGTGAAAATATAGTTCAGGGGAAAAAAACATTCTTTTTAACAAATAGTGCTAGAGCACTGGATATTCATAAACAAAAACAAATACTTTGATCCATACCTTGCACCACATACAAAAGTTAATTCAAAATGGATGAAAGATCTAAATATAAAAACTGAACTATAAAACTTCTAGAATGAAAAATAGGAGAATATCTTTGTAATCTTGGTTTAGGCAAAGATTTTAGATATGATACCAAAAGCATGACCCATTAAAGAAATTATTGAACTTCACCAAAATTAAGAACTTCTGTTCTCTTATAACTGATCAGAGAATGAACAAACAAACCAGACTGGGAGACAATATTTCCAAATCACATATCTGATAGAAAACTTATATCCAGAATATATCAAGAACTCTCAAAACTCAATAATAAGAAAACAACCTAATTTAAAAATAAGCAATAGATTTTTAAGACAGTTCACTGGAGAAGCTATACAGATAGTAAATAAATTCATGAAAAGAGACCATAACTAGTCAAATGGGAAATACAAATCAAAACCACAAAGAAATACAATTACACACCATTAGAATGTCTTAAAAAAAAAAAAACAAACCATTATCTGAAAAATAAATAAATAACCAAAAACCAAACAAAAAAACAAAAACAAAAACCCCCACACCATAGCAAGTGTTAGCAAAGTTATGGATCAACTGGAACTCTCATAGGTTGCTGGTAGGAACGTAATATGGTATAACCACCTTGCAAACCAATTTAGTAGTTACTCACAGAGTTAAACATATACTACCCAGTCATTCCAATCCTAACAACTTACTCAAGAGAAATAGAAGCATCTGTCCATACAAAGACTTGTACTTGTTCAGGGTTGTTTAATTTGTAATAGCCAAAAACTGAAGGCAACTCAAATGTCCAGTAAGAAGTTGGATAAACAAATCGTAGTATACATTTTACACAATGGAATATTATTCTGGAATAAAAAGGAATAAACTATATACACATGCAATCTCAAATTATTCATGCTGAAAGAAGCTAGACCAAAAAAAAGGATACATTTCATTTACATAAAATTACAGAAAATGCAAATTAATGTATAGTGATAGCATATCCATGATGATTACCTGGAGATTGAGATGAAGAGCAGACAGGGGTGGGAGGAAGAGGTTACAAAAGGGCACAGGGAAGTTTTTCTGAGTGACAATTATGTTCATTATCTTGACTGTGGTGTTTCACAGGTGTGTGTGTGTGTGTAAAAGAGCATCACTATACACATTAAATATATACAATTTATTGTATGTTAATTGTACTGCCACAAAGCTATTACCTCCTCAACTCTCTTAGCTCTAAGTCACACTGACTCCTTTGTTGTTTCCTGAATATGCAGGTACCCTCTCACCTCAGTATCTTTGCACTTGCTGTTTTTAATCCCCCTAGGACATTTTCCCTCCTGATATCCTCTTAAGCTTGCTTACTTACCTGGTTTAGGTCATTCATCAAATGTCATCTTCTCTGCCCTTCTCCCTCACAAATCCCCCACACTTCCCCCTCTGCTTTATTTTTCTCCACAACATTCATCACCATCTATCACACCACAAATTTATTTTGCTTATTGTCTCTATCCCCCAGATTACAAATCCCATAAAGGCAGACATTTTTCCTCTAGATTCTTTACCAGTTACATAAAATCACTACGTCATAGTTTCAACATCTGGACAACCTCTAGGTCTGGTTATGTTTGCACCACTTTTCTTACCTTCTATGTATCTCTTAATTTTTTATTTAACTAGATACTGTGCCTAAAAGAACAGTAGAGGAAAACAATATTTTGCTTAGAAATACGCATACCTGGCCTTTCTCACCTTCTTAGATGGCCCACACTCTGTCTGCAGAGAGTGTTTCTCTCTAAATAAATCTCTAAACTTCTTATCAAAAAAAAAAAAAGAAAGAAAGAAAGAAAGAAAAAAGAAATAAGCATACTATTTCTGCCAGGCCATTAGGGTGGGGGTTTGAATCAATCTAGTGAGTAGGTGAGCTGGGTTTGGGTTTTATTGTTGCTTAATTAGCTTCAGTGCATCATAGGCTTCAAATTCTTCCACTGATGAACTGACAATTTACCTTGTGTTTCAGTACTAGGAGTAGAGTGCTGGAGAATTTTTCTCAGAATTCTTGCTCCAGCCTCAGTTGTCAGCAGGTCTTGCATACCTGTGCCATAGAGCAGGTGTCTCTCCATGTTCTTGCCCCTGTCCCAGTGGGAGACTGTTAGTGCTTGTTACTCGGTATAGGGCTAATGGGGGAACAGGATTCTCTTCCTCCAGTTCCAGTCTTAGGCAGGCCCTATGCACCTGAACCTCAGGGGTGGAGATTACTCCAGCGGCAGACAAGCTGTTGCCTACTCAGTGCAAGATGAATATAGCAAATAGCTCTGGCAGGTATTCTGAAATCCTACCCCTATTCCTTGCACTGACCCCCTTCCCTCCCCAAGGGGTGACTGAACTCTGCCTTCTTTGCCTTATATTCTAAAAGGTTCTTGGATAGGAAGGAGGAAAGGGCAGGGAGTTGAGGTTATTTACTCAGTAAGAGGGCTGAATTAATTTTATATTGCAGTACGTATGCATTCAAACACACATACAACTTAACCTTACTAACTGTACTCAATTTCTTAAAAAAAAAAAAAAAGCTGATTGCAACCAACATGATTTTACAACCCACTCATGAGTCAAATCTGCAATTCATGAGGAGGGTGGGGCTCAGGCAAAGTAAGTTCTATATCAGTCATGTAGAGCCATGTGCAGAGTAGGCCAGTCTAAATGTACTCAAGAGGTATCTAGCTGTACTCTTGCCTTTGGTTGCCCGTATGATTGCCTCCTGAAGCCTTTCAATAACTCCCGCACCGATTTTTGTTAAAGTGGATTTCTCTTCTTGCAACCCAATTATTCCTAATATGACCTTAATCCAACCCCAATCATTCAATTTTTTGCTTCTGGTTTGTTTTCATTCTTTTATTTTTCTCCTGGGTCACAGTGTAGTGTTAGTAAATCCACATAACTGTAGTATCTTGCCCAACAACAAATTCTTGATAACCATCCTTCAGTAGTCCTTTAATGCTATTTAGCAATCAATTTCTTTCTACATGACTCCTTATCCTGAATCTGTCAAACTTTCCCAACCAACCTGGAACTCCCAAAACCATCCTAGTAATCCCACCTTATCTGCAGCAAATGAGTTTGCCACTGAAATGAGACTAAGATTTATATGACCTGGGCTCCTTTAAATTTCTATTCTTTTCAGTTCAAAGTTCCTTTCCATTTTCTCTGCTCCCCTCCTATGTTAAAGGAAGACCTAAACCTCCCCCTGATGTGACTAAACTTTCCAGGCTTTATTCTTTTATGTTGTTTGTAAGAATAAATAACAGGGACTTCCCTGGTGGTCCAGTGGTTAAGAATCTGCCTTCCAATGCAGGGGACACGGGTTCGATCCTGGGTTGAGGAACTAAAATCCCACATGCGTGGGGCAACTAAGTGTGAGCACCACAACTACTGAGCCCGCACACTCTGGAGCCCACGCACCACAACTAGTGAGAAGCCCATGTGCCACAATGAAGAACCTGTGTGCCACAACGAAAGATCCCACATGCTGCAACTAAGACCCGATGTAGCTAAACAAACAAACAAATAAATAGAATAAAGAACATAAATACCCTTGTACCCATCAATGAGTTTTGTTGAATATTAATATTAGGTCACATTATTTCAGTTATCCCTTTTAAAAAAAATTAAAACATCACAGATGTACACTTTCCTTAACCTGTTTGCCTCTATCAGCCCGCACCCCAAGTAAAACCACTATCATGAATTCAGGGGTTATCATTGCCAAGCATTGATTTTAAGTACTTATTATATATTTATGCATCCATAAACTATATATTATTGTTATCCAAGATGTTTACCTTTTTTATTAATACTTCCTTGAACTCTCCATTTTTTTAATGAGTATTTTTTTAAATACTCTCTCCTTAAAAAACTGCAATCCTTTTCTTTTCCTCTCCTTTCCAACTACTAAAATTTCTAAATGAGTAATCTATACTTGCTACTGACACTTTTTTACCACCCACTTTTCCTAAATCTTTTATTCCAACTCTTTAAATTGAGGGTTAAGTACCATTGGGGGGGTACTTAAATTAATTAAGTCAGAAATTAAGCCATAGGATAAAGGTTGGATCTCTATACCACATATAAAAATTAATTCAAAATGATCAAAGACCTAAACATAAGAGCTAAAACTATAAAGCTCTCCAATGAAAATATAGGGGATATTTGGATTTGGCAATGAGTTCTTGAATAGGACATCAAAAGCACAGGCAACAAATGATGAAATAAACTGGATTTCATCAAAATTAAAAAAACTTCCATGTATCAAGAGGTGAATGGGAGAAAATATTTGTAGACCATAGATCTAATATAAAGGATTAAATTTAAAATACATAAAAAAACTCCTACAACTCAACAACAGCAAAAAATCCAACCCAATTCAAAAATGGGCAAAAGATTTGAATAGATAACTTTTCCAAAGAAGACATATGCATGGACAATAAGCACACAAAAAGATGCTTAACATCACTAGTCATTAGGGAAACACAAACCAAAACCACAAGATACCATTTTACACATTACAATAGCTATTATCAAATGAAACAAAATAAGAAACAAAAACAAATGTTGGTAAGGATGTGGAGAAACTGGAACCTTTGTGCATTGTTAGTATGAATATAAAAAATGCTATAGCCACCATGGAAAACAATACGGCAATTCCTCAAAAAATTAAACACAGAATTACAATATGAATCAGTAATTCCACTGCTGGGTATATATACCCCATAGAATTTAAAGCAGGGACTCAAGCTAATATCTGCACAAATATGATCATAGCAGCATTATTCACAGCAGCCCAAAGATGGAAACAACCCAAATGTCCATCAAAAGATGAATGTATAAAGAAAATGTGGTATATACATACAATGAAATATTATTCAGATTTAAAAAGGAAGTAAATTCTGACATATGCTATAACACAGATGAACCTTGAGGACATAACGCTACATAAAATAAGTCAGTTACATAAATACAAATACTATGTGATTTCACTTATATGACGTGGTCAAATTCATAGAGAGAGAAAGTAGAATGGTTGTCACGGGCAGTGGAAGAGAAGAATTTGGAGTTATTTAATGGATACAGTTTCAGTTGTGCAAGGTGAAAAGAGTGCTGGAGATTGGGTGCACAACAAAGTATACTTAACACTACTGATGTGTACATTAAAAATGGTTAAATTTTATGTTAGGTATGTTTCACTACAATTTTTTTTTAGCTCTTTATTGGAATATAATTGCTTTACACTCTTGCACCAGTTTTTGAGGTACACCGAAGTGAATCAGCTGTATTTACACATATATCCCCATATCCCCTCCCTCCCGCAACTCCCTCCCACCCTCCCTGTCCTGGCCCTCTAAGGCATCAGCCATCATCGAGTTGATCTCCCCTTGTTATACAGCAACTTCCCACTAGCTATTTTACATTTGGTAGTGTATCTATGTCTATGTTACTCTCTCACTTCATCCCAGATTCCCCTTCGCCCCCCACCCCCTCACTCCAGCCCCATATCCTCAAGTCCATTCTCTACATCTGCATCTCCACTCTTGCCCTGTCCCTGGGTTCATCAGTACCATTTCTTCAGATTCCATATATGTGAGTTAGCATACGGTATTTGTTTTTCTCTTTCTGGCTTACTTCACTCTGTATGACAGTCTCTAGGTCTATCCACCTCATTACATACAGTTCAATTTCATTCCTTTTTTATGGCTGAGTAATATTCCATTGCATATGTGTCACGTCTTCTTTATCCATTCATCCGTTGATGGGCATTTAGGCTGCTTCCATGTTCTGGCTCTTGTAAATAGTGCTGCAGTGAACATTGTGGTACATATTTCTTTTTGGATTATGGTTTTCTCTGGGTATACGCCCAGTAGTGGGATTACCAGGTCATATGGTAGTTTCATTTTTAGTTTTTTAAGGAAACTCCAAACTGTTTTCCATAGTGGCTGTACCAGCTTAAATTCCCACCAACAGCGCAGGAGGGTTCCCTTTTCTCCACACCCTCTCCAACAATTATTGTTTCTAGATTTTTTGATGATGGCCATTCTGACCGGTGTGAGGTGATACCTCATTGTGGCTCTGACTTGCATTTCTCTAATGATTAGTGATGTTGAGCATCTTTTCATGTGTTTGTTAGCCATCTGCATGTCTTCTTTGGAGGAATGTCTATTTAGGTCTTCTGCCCATTTTTGGACTGGGTTATTTGCTTTTTTGGTATTAAGCTGCATAAGCTGCTTGTATATTTTGGAGATTAATCCTTTGTCCGTTGCTTCGTTGGCAAGTATTTTCTCCCATTCTGAGAGTTGTCTTCTTGTCTTGTTTATGGTTTCTTTTGCTGTGCAAAAGCTTTTAAGTTTCATTAGGTCCCATTTGTTTATTCTTGATTTTATTTCCATTCTTCCAGGAGGTGAGTCAAAAAGGATCTTGCTTTGATGGATGTCATAGAGTGTTCTGCCTATGTTTTCCTCTAGGAGTCTTATACTGTCTGGCTTTATATTTAGGTCTTTAATCCATTTTGAGTTCATTTTTGTGTATAGTGTTAGGAAGTGTTCTAATTTCATTCTTTTACATGTAGCTGTCCAATTTTCCCAGCACCACTTATTGAAGAGGCTATCTTTTTTCCATTGTATATTTTTGCCTCCTTTGTCAAAGATAAGGTGCCCATATGTGTGTGGGTTTATCTCTGGTTCTCTATTCTGTTCCATTGATCTACCTTTCTATTTTTGTGCCAGTACCATATTGTCTTGATCACTATGGCCTTGTAGTATCGTTTGAAGTCAGGAAGCCTAATTCCACCAACTCTGTCTTTCCTTCTTAAGATTGCTTTGGCTATTTGGGGTCTTTTGCATTTCCATACAAATTGTAAGATTTCTTGTTCTAGTTCTGTGAAAAATGCCATTGGTAATTTGATAGGGATTGCACTGAATCTGTAAATTGCTTTGGGTAAGATAGTCATTTTCACAATATTGATTCTTCCAATCGAAGAACATGGTATGTCCCTCCATCTGTCTGTATTGTCTTTGACTTCTTTCATTAGTGTCTTATAGTTTTCTGAGTACAGGTCTTTTGCCTCCTTAGGCAGGTTTATTCCTAGGTATTGTATTCTTTTTGTTGCAGTGGTAAATGGGAGAGTTTCCTTAATTTCTCTTTCTGCTTTTTCATTGTTAGTGTATAGGAATGCAAGAGATTTCTGCACATTAATTTTGTATCCTGCTACTTTACTAAATTCATCGATTAGTGCTAGCAGTTTTCTGGTAGAGTCTTTAGGGTTTATCTATGTATAATATCATGTCATCTGCAAAGAGTGACACTTTTACTTCTTTTCCAATTTGGATTCCTTTTATTTCATTTTCTTCTCTGATTGCTGTGGCTAAAACTTCCAAAACTACGTTGAATAATAATGGTGAGAGTGGGTACCCTTGTCTAGTTCCTGTTCTTAGAGGGAATGCTTTCAGTTTTTCACCATTTAGAATGATGTTGGCTGTTGGTTTGTCATATATGGCTTTTATTATGTTGAGGTAATTTCCTTCTATGCCCACTTTCTGGAGAGTTTTTATCATAAATGGATGTTGAATTCTGTCAAAAGCTTTTTCTGCGTCTACTGAGATGATCATATGGCTTTTATCCTTCAGTTTGTTGATATGATGTACCACATTGATGGATTTGTGTGTACTGAAGAATCCTAGCATTCCAGAGATAAACCCCACTTGATCATGGTGGATCATGATCTTTTTAATGTGCTATTGGATTCTGTTAGCTAGTATTTTGTTGAGGATTTTTGCATCTATATTCAACAGTGATATTGGCCTGTAATGTTCTTTTTTTGTGACATCTTTGCCTGGTTTTGGTATCAGGGTGATGGTGGCCTCATAGAATGAGTTTGGGAGTGTTCCTCCTTCTGCTATCTTTTGGAAGAGTTTGAGAAGGATAGGTGTTAGCTCTTCTCTAAATGTTTGACAGAATTCGTCTGTGAATGCATCTGGCCCTGGCCTTTTGTTTGTTGGGAGATTTTTAATCACAGTCTCAATTTCCGTACTCGTGATTACAAATTTCTTTTAATTTAAAAAGAAAAAAAAAAGGTATAGACTCTGGACCCAGATTACCTGGCTTTGAATCTTGGCTCTGCCACTTACTAGCTATGTGACCTTGGGTAAATTACTTAACAGCTCTGTTCCTCATTTCCTCAGCTATAGAGGGAATGACATTAATAGTACTTATATCATTAACCTGTTGTGGTGATTAAGTTAGTAAATATATGTGAACTCGCAACAGTCTTATCACACAGTAAGTACTATTTTTAAATGTTATTGTTATTAGATTCACCATTTTGAAACATAATTTAATATGGAAGTCAGGTACACAGGCAAAATTGAGTTTCTCCTAGGCAAAATTGGATAAAGTAACTTTTATGCTTGTATTCAGGTTTTCAGGTGAACTTTTGATATAAAGGAGCACTATCATTTACACAAAGTGAGGAAAGATATCCATAATATCTTATTTTTTCAAAGATTTCATTTACAATTTTGAATATCTTATTTCAAGTAGTTTGTTTTCAGTAAATGTGCAAAGAACAAACAATGCTCTAAGAATTTCTCTTTAGGGATTCTAACTGGGCACACTTACTAATGTCCATTGATTCATCAATCTATAATGAAAAACAAGGTTTAATAGCCATCTGGTATAGTTATGTTTCTATGGCATCTGATGTTTTACAATGTCCACAAGTAGAATTACTCAAAAGTAGCACCCTTTCTATTTCCTTTTCTTCACTGATCTCAAACATAATATTGACCATTTCTAAGCAAGATGGTAAAATGAATAATTCTGTAACTGTGTAAGGTTATGACCTTTGTTTCCTATTTTGTGTTTGTAGACACTGAAAATTCAAATCTTTTCCTATGAAAATGGATGTGTTGTTGTGAGGGATTAGTGTAGTTTGCTTGAAACCATTTTTTCTGAAAACTCTCCTTGCAAATAAGACAATTAGGTTGGAGGAGAAAACCATTGGGGAATTCGTACCTACACTTGAGATAATCCCCATCAGAGGATCATCCTTGACTGAATAATTAATTACAAATTAACCTTTTTTTCTTGCTACTTGGTTTTTGGGGTGAATCTGACAACTTTCCAGTTTTAATCAAGTAGTCTATAAGGGTCTTAAAAACAACATACTTCCTATATATCCTTTACCCCCCCTTTATCTTTCCCATTTTTCTCCAAAGCCCTATTCACTCTAAATAGACCAAAAGACAGATTTTCATGCTTAATATTTTATTGTGTATTTGTCCAACAAGAATGTAGTCAAAACAGGGATTTTTTACTGTTTTTTTCTCTAGTGTATCCCAAGTACCAAAACAGTACCTGGTATTAGGTGGGCACTCACTCACTAAATATTTGTCCAATGAATTGGTAAACAGTTTTACACATGGCCAGAGGTAATGCCAATATCTTTCAATGTAACCTGGCTTTAGGATGTGCTTCTTTTGGGTCAGAGCCAAATTTTAAAGTTCTTTAGAATACAGGGCCTTCTTTCTAAATTTTCAAAAGCCCGAAGGGCAAAAGAGCCTTCTTTACCATCTGTCATGCCAGTTCTACATATAATTATTACTGCAACTGTATGTATCCACTCATATTCATGGTTCATACTTCAGTTATGTCATCCTAACATGAAAAGGCCTATAAAGATAAGGCTTTCAAATATCCAGAAAACTAAACAAGCCAAAAATCCAGATTATGTGGATTCTATCCTTACTGCTTAGTTGAATAAGGAAGTGTAATATCAACACCATGACTGTCTATGCAGAAAATCACAAGAAATCTAAAATCAAAACACACACACACACACACACACAAACACACAACGAAAAAACTGTTAGAAGAACTAAATGATTTTGATATAAGGTCATATACAAAAATCAACTGCATTTCCACATACTAGCAACAAATAAAAGAAAAATTAAATTAAAAAAAATACCATTTAGGGATTTCTCTAGTGGTCCAGTGGTTCAGACCCCACGATCCCAATGCAGGGGGCCCGGGTTCAATTCCTGGTTGGGGAACTAAGATCCCACATACTGCAACTAAGCCCGTGCACTACAACTACTGAGCCTGCGCGCTGCAACAAACAGCCTGTGCTGCAATGAAGACCCAGTGCAGCCAAAAACAAATAAATACATACCATTTAGAACAGCATTAAAAATTAAAATCACAATAAAATACTACTTCATACCCACTAGAATGTTATAATGAAAAAGAGAGATATCAAGTTTTGGGAAAAATTTGCAGCAACTAGTATTCTCATACATTGCTGGCCACAGTATAAAATGGTGCAACCACTCAGGAAAATAGTTTGCCGGTTTCTTATGAAGTTAAATATACACTTAGCATATGACCCAGTTAATTCCACTCTAAGGTATTTATCCAAGAAAAATAAAACCCATAGAAAGCAATTCATAGCTTTATGTAATTATAAAAGCCCAACACTAGAAATAACCCAAATTTCTTCAATTAGTGAAAAAACAAATTGTGGTATATCCATACAATGAAATAGTATTTAGCAATAGAAAGAAACTGCTAATACATGCAACAACAAGGACCATTTTCAAAGATGTTATACTGAGAGAAAGAAGCTGAACACACAAGAATGGATTCTGTATGGTTCCTTACAGGCAAAACTAATCTACAGTGTTAGAAATCAGATTAGTGGTTAGGTGAAACAGGGTTGGGGAGAGGAGACTGATTACAAAGGGAAACAAAAGAACTTTCTGAAGAAATTAAAATGTTCTACACCTTGGTTTGGGTGGTGGTTAATGAGATGCATTCATTTGTCAAAAACCATCAATCTATATACTTAAAATGTATGATTTTTATTGTATTTCAACAAACTATTTTTTTTAAAATCCTGATTATCTGGATCCTCTTCTCACCATACCAACCCTTTCCCTTTCCCCCTTTTATCAAGCAGATCTGGTTGCAAAAGAAAGTGCTGACAGTACCTCCAGGAATGACACAAAGGCTTCAAGAAAGAAGTGGATTTCTAGTCTTGCTTAATTCTGAAAGGAGCTAGTCTTAATCTCTTTTACCTTGCTAATCAGAGTGGCAGAAACCACAGGCACAGAGGTCTCTCTTAATAGGGAAATCACAAGCTTTCTGCAAGTATTCAACATTTAGGGGCCAACCTAAAATATCCAGCATACCACCTAAAACTTGATGGGCCAACAGCAGAGGAGAGAGCATGGACTGGCAACCTGGAGACTGAAAACCAACTGCCCTTAAACAACCATGTACCTGCTCTATATTCCTAGCTCACGGCTCTGGTGCTAGACTGGTAAAAAGGGGGTTGTTTGCTGACAGCTTAGAGGATTTATGAGAAGGGATTAGTCCCACATTGCTGTTGAGAAAACTCTGAGCAAAGTATGACAGTGACCCATGGCCTTGCAAAGGAGTTGCAAATGAGGCTGTAGAAGAAACCAGGCCTTCATTATAACCAAAAAAGAATGCTGCCTGCTGTTTCAACACAAAGGCATGAAAACCAGCCTGAAAAGAGAACTTTCCACCTCAGCATCATTTGTCTAGTTGACAAAAGTTACTTTAATCACATTCTGCATCAATCTGGATACCAAAAATCAGTAAACATATAGAGCACATCAAATTATATTTCAACAGGCCCCAAAGTGCTTTCAAATTTTTTGATTTTGTTGGACTTTGGGTCTAATTAATATTACTTAATATAAATGGGTTCAGAGCTCAAGTTGAAAACCTGTCTGCTCCATTGAAATTTTTTTCTTTTTAACGTGAATGAGATTTAGTCAATGAGCATTTATGGAGCAGCCACTTGGAACCAGGTGCTGTGTTAAGTCATATGGAGCCTAAGATAAAGATAACATAACATTTGCCCTCAAAAAAATCTTACAGTCTAGGTGGAAAAGAGAGAATTAGATCTTATACAATATGGTGTGATAAATGCTATGACACAAATATATATGAAATCTTGGGGGAAAAAACCCAGAGTAAAACTTCCACTGATTCGTGAAGCAGAAATTAGAAGTTATTTGATCAAAAATAGCAGAGAAAAGTATTCTAGGCAGAGAAAAAAAGTATATACAAAGACATGATGATATGAAACAACAGGAGGTATGAAACTTCATGGCATGTCTAAGGAACTGCAAGTACTTTGATATGGCTGAAATAAAGGAGGAGTGGTAGAAGATGTTGCTAGGAAAAGGCAGACTGGGATGGGATTCTGAAGGACTGTGTGTCTTAGAGAAGAGAGGATATTTTTAAGAGGAATTCATTCACAGAACTTCTGGCCTCTGGATAAGTGGAAAGGAGGAGTCTAGGACAATTCTCTTTTTAAGCTTCAGCAACAGAGTGGATGTGTATTAAGCATCACTAAGATATGGAATATTACTAGACAACCAAGTTTAAGTAAAAGGATAACTATTTTAGATATGTTGATTAAAATATAATGAGTACTGGACTACAGTGCACAGAACCTTGAAAGGTGACAATACTTAAATCCTATTTTAAGATATCTTTTAAAAAAATATTTATTTTCTTTCTTAATTTTTTTTTGGGGGGGGCTGTGTTGGGTCTTAGCTGTGGCATGTGGGATCTTCATTGCGGCATGCAGGATCTTTCATTGTGGTGTGCAGGCTTCTCTGTTGCTGTGCGCAGGCTTCTCTCTAGTTGTAGCGTGCAGGTTTTCTCTCACTAGTTGGGGTGCGCAGGCTCCAGGGCACTTGGGCTCTATAGCTGTGACACATGGGCTTAGCTGCACTGCGGCATGTGGGATCTTAGTTCCCTGACTAGGGATCGAACCCGTGTCCCCTGCATTGGAAGGCAGATTCTTTACCATCGGACCACCACGGAAGTCCCAAATCCTATTTCAGTATTACAGGGCTGAAGCTCCATTTGATGATATGAAAAAATAAAAGAGAGAAATTTTAAGTCAAGAATAAAATTCCAGGAAAAAATGCCTTACGTCTCACAGCTGAACCTGAAAGAGGTTATCATTTCTTCCGTTTCTCACAGTAACTACTTGTAAAACAATTCTAATAAATTCAGAAAGAATGGTTTTAGACTATTTTTAAGCTTCCCTACTCTCACACGGCATAGAAAATATATAATGGGGACTAAGTTCTCAGCTCACCTTTCTCAGAAGAGAAACTCAAACTGAAGAGAAGAAACAAACTGAAGAGAACAACAGTCTCAGTTCACTAAATAGCAGTACCCAAAATGCAAGGGCAAAGAGAAGAGGTTCCATCTGGATAACAATTCCCTTTCCATGAAATCAGTTATCATCCCAGTGTAATCCATTTACAATGTTCCATTCTGCCAAGTATTCTCCTTCCAAAGCAACAACTCTTTTCTACTTTTCCATATATCCTATTTAGCAAAGAAGAGGAAGGGGACTAAATCGGATTTTGTTTTGCTGTTAGACTTGAGTTTTTTTAATCTACATTTAACAAACATCTGTTTTCATAAAGATTAATGGCCTATTCTAGATTACTAAACACAAAGCCATCAACAACTGACAGAAAGAAAAGAGGTAGTTAGCATTAGTGTTCTACGGCTTTAAATTAGAATCTTTTTTAAACCATTTTTTAAAATTGAAGTATAGTTAATTTACAATGTCGTGTTAGTTTCAGGTTTACAGCAAAGTGATTCAGCTACACACACACACACACATACACACACACACACACACATCTGTTCTTTTTCAGATTCTTTTCCATTATAGTTTATTATATTATTATAAGATACTGAATATAGTTCCCTGTGCTATACAGTCAGTCCTTGTCATTTATCTGTTTTGATATATAGTAGTGTATATCTGTTAATCCCAAACTTCTACTTTATCCCTTTCCTCCTCTTTCCCCTTTGGTAACGGTAAGCTTGTTTTCTATGTCTGTGAGTCTGTTTCTGTTTTGTAAATAAATTCATTTATATCATTTTTTTAGGTTCCATATATAAGTGATATCATATGATATTTGTCTTTGCCTGACTTACTTAATATGATAATTTCCAGGTCCATCCATGTTGCTGCAAATGGCATTTTTCATTCTTTTTTATGGCTGAGTAATAGTCCATTGTATATATGTATCACATCTTCTTTATCTATTCATCTGTTGATGGACATTCAGGTTGCTTCCATGTCTTGGCTATTGTAAATAATGCTGCTATGAATAATGGGGTTCATGTATCTTTTCGAATTAGAGTTTTGTCTGGATATATGCCCAGAAGTGGGATTGCGGAATCATAAAGCAACCCTATTTCTAGTTTTTTGAAGAACCTCTATACTGTTCTCCATAGTGGCTTCTCCAATTTACAATGTAAATTGTAAATACAATCTCCTCTTTTGACCAGCCCTTCCTCTCTCTGGCCTTCAAATCCTCACAAAGCCCTGCCTATTCCTATCTTTCCAAGAACATATACTCTAGGGAAGAAGAGAAGATGAGGATAAGGGAAGATAAAAGCATCTTTTCTCTAATGAATTAAAAGGCATAGGAGAAATGCAGAGAGCTAGCATCACAAACCAGCTACTAGTAAAAACCCTCTCTTTACAAAAAAAATTTGTTAAAAATTAAACTCTCTGGCCTCTGCCTATAGCCAAATTTACTAAATAAACACTGATAATCTAATAAACCAATCTATGAACTAAAGCAAAAGTCTCAAATATTTTAATGAAGAGTCATCAAAATTTCCCCAAATTAAAAAATGTCAATATGGTCATATCTTGTGTTCTATGCTGACAGTCAAATCTCTTAGCTTTGAGACCTAACAGTAGATCACAACATACCGCTTAAACACCTCAACACTAGAAATATTTCTGAGGGAAATATAACCCATCTGAAAAAAATTTTCACCTAATGTAACAAAGGAAGATTAACCTAACCAGAACACTACTCTAGAGTAGTCACCCTCAATTAGGGTGATATCATCCCTGAGGGGACAAAAAAAAAATCATAAGATATCACAGTGGTTTGTATTCCACCAAGGCACCAGTACACAAAGGGATATACGGTATACCTCTGGTATTAAAATTTCAAGGGGAGGAAGGCAAGTAGGGAAAAAATGTCTAAAAAGGCTCCTTATGAAACAATCATGAAGAAAAAGGTTGACAAACACTGCTTACACTCAGGGGTCAGCAAATATATTCTTCAAAGGGCCAAATAGTAAATATTCTAGGCTCTGAGGGCTGTACAGTCTGTCACTATTCAACTCTCCCACTGTAGGATGAAAATAGCCACGGATGATACATAAAAGGAATAAGTGTGGCCGTGTGTCAATAAAACATTATTTATGGGGCTTCCCTGGTAGCACAGCGGTTAAGAATCCGCCTGCCAATGCAGGGGACATGGATTCCATTCCTGGTCCAGGAAGATTGCACATGCCATGCGCCACAACTACTGAGCCTGTGCTCTAGAGCCAGCGAGCCACAACTAATGAGCCCATGCTCTGCAAATACTGAAGCCCACTCGCCTACAGCCTGTGCTCTGCAACAAGAGAAGCCACCACGAGAAGCCCAAGCACCACAACTAAGAGTAGTCCCCTGCTCTCTGCAACTACAGAAAGCCCACATGTAGCAACGAAGACCCAATGCAGCCAATAAATAAAAATAAATTAATTAAAAAACATTATTTATGGACAATAGATTTGAATTTTCTATAATTTTCACATCATAAAGTATTCTTGATTTTTTCAACCATTTAAAAATGTAAAAATCAACCCAATGTCTATCAACTGACAGATAAATAAGATGTGATATATCCATACAATGGAATTTTATTTAGCAATAGAAGGAATAAAGCACTAAGATTATAACATAAATGATCCTCGAAAACATTATGCTAGATGAAAGAAGCTAGTCCCGGAAGACCATATATTTATGGTATAATTTCATTTATATGAAAGGAATAGATAAATTTATAGAGACAGACAGTAGAAGAGTGGTTACCTTGGGCGAGGGTGGTGGGGGTGGGGTGAGGGTGGGGAAAAATGGGTCTAATTGCTAAAGAGTATTATGTTTCTTTTGGGGGTGGGTGATAAAATATTCTAAAATTAGATAGTGGTAAACTATTCAACTCTGTGAAAATATTAAAAACCACTAAAATGAATGTTTTAAATGGTTGAAATTTATGATATGTGAATTATACCTCAATAAAGCTGTTTTTTAAAAAAGGTTAAAACCATTCTTAGCTCAGACTGTACAAAAATAAGAGGTGGTTCTGATTTGGCCTGTGGTTTGCCAACCCATGTTATAGATATAGCAGCTCAGCAAATATGATCTTAAGGGAAGAGAGTATAAACTAACATCTCAGAAATCAGACACTGATTAAAAGAGAAAACATTTGTCATGGCCCTGTAGGAAAAGCAAATGCTACTCATAGCCGATATACCCTAAGAACTGCTATCCAGGTTACCATTCACAGTCAATAAACCAGCCCAGATACTAAAACTTTAGAGGGTATCAGAATCATCAAGGGGTAGGGGGCCTGTTACAGACAGGTTGCTGGACCTCACCACTAAAGCTTCCAAGATGGTAGGTCTGGGTTGAAAATAGAAACCTGCATTCCTCACCGGCTTCCATATGATGGTGATGCTGCTGATCTGGGGCCCACAACCTGAGAACCACTAATCTAAACTAATACACTATACTAGCGAAATATTTACTATAGTCATATTTGAATCATAAACCAGATATAAACATTTAAGGAAAAGTGAAGATATATCCTCAAGACCCACTGGAGTGGGTCTTGATCTTTGGCTCCTAAAGCACTATAACAAATATTTTCTTTCAATGTGCAGTGTGGCTGTATGTAGTCATAAAACCTCCTTTTCCTTCCTTAAAACTGAAGCTGACTCTTCAGAAACCACTGGAGCCCTAGGTACATTATTTTGGACACAGGTATACAGATGAAGCTCTCAGTGTTTTCCAGAGGCTTACTAATATCATTTTCAAAGAAAGTCTAGGCAGCAAAAGGAGATGAAACAAAAACCATCTAAACCAAAGAATCACTTAGAGCACAGTCTAAACCAAAGAATCATGACTCTATCTACAGAAACAGGAACCTAGGGACAAGACCCTTGGAGCTAGGGAGTTCTGCTGAATACCTTGCACTTTTTTAACTTCCTCCACCGTTATAAATCAGTTATTAAAAAGCATAACAGAATAATTCATACTGAAAAATTCCAAATAATTTATGTAGCTATTCTGCCCTCAAGGAGGGAGAGCACTTGACTTTTTTTTTTTAAAGAACTTTTATTGAGATACAGTTAACAGACAATAAACAGCATATATTTAGAGTGTACAATTTGGTATCCCAATCTCCCAATTCATTCCCCGCCAACCCTCCCCGCTTTCCCCACCTGGTGTCCACATGTTCATTTTCTACATCTGTGTCTCTATTTCTGCCTTGCAAACCGGTTGATTTGTACCATTTTTCTATATTCCGCATGTATGTGTTAATATACAATATTTGTTTTTCTCTTTCTGACTCACTTCACTCTGTATGACTGTCTCTAGGTCCATCCATGTCTCTACAAATGTCCCAGTTTCATTGCTTTTTACAGCTGAGTAATACTCCATTGTATATATGTAACACATCTTTTTTATCCATTCATCTGTTGATGGACATTTAGGTTGCTTCCATGTTTTGGCTATTGTAAATAGGACAGCACTTGACTTTTGACTCAAGTGTGCGCTACACAGGGTGACTTCCCTCCAAAGACTAGAGAAATGGGGGGCGGGGGGGGCAGGGTAGAGTAACTTTACAGTGGAAAAACCTGACAAACACTATCTCAGCTAGGGGAAAAAGGTCAACATCAACAGTGATAAATCACGTAAACAGTATTACCTTTGAAGCAATGGGAAGAAAACGTTACTTTACCTCTCTGGTCCTTCTCCAAACCTGTAATTCCAGTCTAGTCTTGAGGAAAAACATCTGGTAAACACCAGCTGAGGGGCATTCTACAAAAATCTGACCACTATGCCTCAAAATTGTCTAGGTCATAAAAAATAAGGAAAATCTGAGAAACTTTCAGAGCCAGAAGAATTAGAAGAGACATGAAAACTATATGCAATGTGGTCTCCTGGATGGGACCCTGGAACAGAAAAAGGACATTTGGCAAAAACTAATGAAATCTGAATAAAGTATGAAAGTTAGTTGATAATAACGTATTAATGCTGGTTCAGTAATAGTAATAAATGTACCATACAAATTAGTAAGATGATAATAGTAGGGGAATCTGGGTGCAGGATATATAGGAACTCTGTAAATTATCTCAATATTGCTGTATATCTAAATATGTTCTAAAAGATAAAGTGTATAAAAAAAAAAGAAAAAAAAAAGAATTGTTGAAATTGCTAGACCCCAAAACAAATCACATTTGACCAAGGTATCTTAAATCTTTCAAACAAACAAAACAAACAAGCAAACATAACAGAAGAGCTACACAAGGTTAATGTCCATGATAACTTTGAGCTAAAGAAAATCTTAATTCTTCTCACAACTCCTATCAAAGAGCACTTAAAGGAAATAACTTATTATATCTTTAAAAAAATTTATAGAGCCCAATTACAAGCCAGACATTGGAGATACAGAGATAAGTAAGAGTCCTGGTCCTTATCAAATAGCTCAGACAGGGATGGGGAGGTTGGGGAGGGGAGGGAATCAGATAAAAACAAAAATTACAATAGAATAATATAAATCAGTGCTACAATAAAGTGTGCAAAATAATCACGGAAACAAAGAAAAAAGATACTCATTTGCAAGCTATTTGCTGCAGGCTTCGATTAAGCTTTACTTTTATCTGGACAAAGTCAATTATAAAATATATTTACTTAATCTCTAAAGTATACAAACAGCTCATGCAGCTCTACCTCAAAAAAACAAACAACCCAATCAAAAAATGGGCAGATCACTAATAAAGAGCTTAAAAAAACAAAGGGCAGATCAAAATAGACATTTCTCTAAAAAAAGACATAAAGATGGCCAAAACATAAGATGCTCAACATCACTAATTATCAGAGAAATGCAAATCAAAACTACAATGAGGTATCACCTCACACCTGTCAGAATGGCCATCATCAAAAAGTCTACAAACAGGGCTTCCCTGGTGGTGCAGTGGTTAAGAATCCGCCTGCCAATGCAGGGGACACGGATTCGATTCCTGGGCCAGGAAGATCCCACATGCCAAGGAGCAACTAAGCCAGTGCTCTACAGCCTGCGAGCCACAACTACTGAGCCCTGGTGCCCCAACTACTGAAGCCCGCGAACCTAGAGCCCGTGCTCTGCAAAAAGAGAAGCCACCGCAATGGGAAACTCGTGCTCAGCACAACTAGAGAAAGACCATGTGCAGCAATGAAGACCTAACACAGCCAAAAATAAATAAATAAATAAATAAATAAATAGTCTACAAGCAATAAATGCTGGAGAGGTTATGTAGAAAAGGGAACCCTCCTACACTGTTGGTGGGAATGTAAATTGGTACAACCACTACAGAGAACAGTACGGAGGTTCCTTAAAAAACTAAAAATAGAACTACCATATGATCCAGCAATCCCACTCCTGGGCATATATCCAGAGAAAAACATAATTTGAAAAGATACATGCACCCCAATGTTCACTGAAGCACTATTTATAACAGCCAAGATATGGAAGCAACCTAAATGTCCATCGACAGAAGATTAGATAGAGAAGATGTGGTACATATATACAATGGACTATCACTCAGCCATAAAAAAGAACAAAATAATGCCATTTGCAGCAACATGGATGGACACAGACATTATCATATTAAGTGAAGGAAGTCAGGCAGAGAAAGACAAATATCATATATCACTCATATGTGGAATCTAACTTTAAAAAATGGTATAAATGAACTTATTTACAAAATAGAAATAGACTCACAGATTTCGAAAACAAACCTATGGTTACAAAAGTGGAAATGTGTGAGGGTGGGGGGGAAGGATAAAATAGGAGCTTGGGATTAACATATACACACTACTATATATAAAATTGATAACCAACAAGGACCTACTGTATAGCACAAGGAACTCTACTAAATATTCTGTAATAACCTATATGGGAAAAGAATCTGAAAAAGGATGGATATATGTATATGTATAACTGATACTAATACAACATTGTAAAGCAACTATACTCCAATAAAATAAAAATATATATGTACACACACACACACACGTATATATATATATATATATATATATATATATATATATTTTTTTTTTTTACTAAATGAAAGAGGAAGCTCCAATATGCCCCCTGAGGCTTAGGATAACTGATGAACAAATGGATTAGTGGTTATCAAGAGATTTTAGGGGGTATGAGCTTCAAAAGTATTTCACATATCAAACAGCTTTTTTTAAAGTTTGAAAGAGAGAGAGAGAGAAACAGGGAAATCTCCCTGCCCTTAAAAAAAATTATTAATAGCCTTCAGGGAATTTGAAAACTAAAAATTCTGCAAAAATAAACGTCTACATATTCTTCCATGGGCAGATCTGTAACACTCCCAGTTACATACAGTCATGAGAAGTACTAATAGTGAAAGGACACACTTACCTAGCTTACTTAATGTATAATCCTAAGATTCTCCCATTTCCTGTTCCTTAACATCCCCTTTCCTGTTTTCACCCAGTTTGAAGCAAGGGTATCTAAACACTATTGAAAGTTCTGAATGACAATAATTAACAATACAGGTATAAGACTTGTACCTCTCTAAACATTTCTTCTTTCTATCTAAATTCTACCCACTATTTGAGTCCCACTTTCTCTATAAACCTGTTTCCTAATACTCTTCCACTGATTTTTCCTTTCTTTATGTCACTTATAATCTGTGTTATATAAGCCACCATATTTCTATGTAATATAGATCTACTATCTCATGAGTTTTGTCTCTCAATAAGATGTACACTTCTAAAACAAAAAACTAAACAAACAAAAAAGATGTACACTTCTTTAATATATACTGTGGTTTCTACTCTCAAAATTCAACTACTTACTATATTTCTCATGGTTCATGGTTGTTTACAGAAACTAACTGTGGCTTATTTGAGCAAAAGATGCAAGTGGGTGACTCACAGAACTCCCAGGAAGTCTGAAGAATTAGGCTCAGAAAACAAGCAGGCATAGGAAGAGGCTATATAATCAGAACCACTTAGAATATCATGCCACACTATCAGTCTGGTAAGGACATTGTTACCTCCACCACTGAACCAGTGATTCCACTGGAGATTGAATGGTGCTGTGATCACCACTATAAACAATTTTCCATTGCTCCTTGGTATCAGGGACTGATTAAAAATACCAGGGATGACATATTCAGCTGGTGAGGCTTGGGTCAGGTCTCAAACCCTTGTTGCTAACAAAGCTGTAGGGTAAGCATCTCGTATTTTCTGACTTTACAGTAGACACTGGACTTATAAGGTGAGGAAATCCCCCAAAGGCCAGAGGCTCAGATAATTGGTAGCATTAAAAAAAGACAAATGGTCATTATATGTATTGAATTATTCCATCTTCCAAAGTATTAAAGGCATATTTATGTAAAATACTACATTCTAAATAAAAGCATACTATCTCAGGAGAAAATAAAAATTATATTTAACCAAAGCAACACAAGTATTACAAAAAGAAGTAACAGCAATTACTTTTATGTATGGATGGTGATATTGGACATTTCTCAGTAACCTAAATCTAAATACTAAATGTCATCCAGTCAAAATAGCAGCACTGGGACTTCCCTGGTGGTGCAGTGGTTAAGAATCTGCCTACCAATGCAGGGGACACGGGTTCGATTCCTGGTCCAGGAAGATCCTACATGCTGCAGAGCGACTAAGCCCGTATGCCACAACTACTGAGCCTGTGCTCTAGAGCCCACAAGCCACAACTACTGAGCCCGCATGCTGCAACTACTGAAGCCCGTGCGCCTAGAGCCTGTGCTCTGCAGCAAGAGAAGCCACTGCAATGAGAAGCCCATGCACCACAACGAAGAGTAGCCCCCGCCCGCCGCAAACAGAGAAAGCCTGCACACAGCAACGAAGACCCAAGGCAGGCATAAATAAATAAATAAATAAATAGATAGATAAATAAATAAAACTTAAAAAAAATAATAAAATAAAATAAAAACAAAGTAGCAGCATTTACACCCAAACAGAAGCACAGGGATAAACAATTCTGTACTAAAATGGAGAAGACATCTCAGATTCTGAAGATACAGAAAGCAGCTTAGACTATAATAACAGAAACTGAATGTAATAAAATGTTATGTATGCTAAATACTGTCATGAGGTGTTCATGAGGAAAGATGTTAGAGTAGGGGTGTGGTGGAGTGACACAAAATCAGAAAAGGCTTTGTTGAAGAGGGGTTCTTAAGCATCTTGAATGACGAGGTGGATAGCAAAGAAAAAAATGCAGAGGGATAAGAAGAAGAAATAAAATACCACTCTAACACAAGAATGTCCTAGTTCCACTTACCACTGTTGCAAAACAGAGGTGAAAATAAAAGTTTATATAAATGCATATCAAAAACAAAAGAGAAGGGCAAGAATAAAGATGCAGATGTAGAGAACAGACTTGAGGACATGGGGTTGGAGAGGGGGCAAAGGAGAAGCTGGGACGAAGTCAGAGAGTAGCATAGACATATATACACTATCAAAAGTAAAATAGATAGCTAGTGGGAAGTTGCTGTGTAACAAAGGGAGATCAACTTGATGATGGGTGATGCCTTAGAGGGCCAGGATAGGGAGGGTGGAGGGAGTCGCGGGAGGGAGGGAATATGGGGATATATGTATAAATACAGCTGATTTACTTTGGTGTACCTCAAAAGCTGGTACAAGAGTGTAAAGCAATTATATTCCAATAAAGAGCTTAAAAAAAAAAGAGAGAGAGAGATGTCAGTCAAGTTGGAACACTGGGGTTTATTTTCCTAAAAGCAAATGCAAAATATGGATATGGTAGATTGCAAAAAAAAAAAAAGATGATAAATTGTTTCCCCCCCCCTCAACTCATCCACATGCAATTCTCTCCTCAAGATATGGAATTCTACTTCTTTACCACTTGTATCTGTTCTGTCCTTGTGACTTCCTTTGGCTAATAGAAAATAAGGAAGCAAAGTCGTGCCAGTTCTCTATCTAGGCACTCTTCAAGAGGCCTGGTACACATCTCACACATCCTCTTGGGGACGGAGACTACCAAGTGAATAGTCCTTATATAGCTTGCTAGAGAATGAAAAACCACATGGAGAAGGTGGCTCAGTTGTCCCAACCAAGGTAAGCCAAGTCTGGCCCAGATCACCAGAACCCAACCTACACTGCTAACCCTCAGAATTAAAAACAAAACAAAAAACAAAACAAAAACTAAGTAAACAGGGTTTAAGCCATTAAGTTGGAGGGCCTGTTAAATAGCAAAAGCCAACTGAAGTAATAGGTAACTGAAATAACGGGTTTGGAGAATATGTGGACAGATAAGTCTCTAAATTAATAGATGTGTATTCACCATTACAGAACTTCTAAAGTAGAGAACTGAAAAATAAGAAATTCCAGATTTCCTCATTAGTGTATTTCAGAAAATGTCCATAGCCCCTATAATACTAAAAATTGGGTGAGCGGTATCCTAAAAAGCATAAATGCTCCAACAGTAATTGATAGAATGGTTAAATAAATTGTGGTTTATTATCACAACGGACTACTGTAGATCAATGAAAGTGAACAAGTTACAACTACATGCAATTATGTGTATGACTCTCACAGGCTCAGAAGTGTATGACTCCCCATTTATATAAAAATGCACGGTTGGTGGGAATGTAAATTGGTGCAGCCACTGTGGAAAACAATATGGAGGTTTCTCAAAAAACTATAAACAGAATACCATATGAACCAGCAATTCCACTCCAATTCTACACATTTGAAAAAAACGAAAACACTAACTTGAAAAGATACATGCACCCCAATGTTCATAGCAGTATTATTTACAATAGCCAAGATATGGAAGCAAACCAAGTGTCCATCAACAGATGAATGGGTAAAGATGAGAGGGTGTGTGTGTGTGTGTACCTTATTCCATATGGAATACTACTAAGAAGAATGAAATTTTGCTGTTTGCAACAACATATATGGACTTGGAGGGTATTATGCTAAGTGAAATAAGCCAGACAGACAAAGACAAATACTGTATAATATCACTTATATGTGGAATCTAAAAAATAAAATAAAATAGTGAATATAACAAAAAGGAAACAGATTCAGGGACTTCCCTGGTGGTCCAGTGGGTAAGATTCTGAGCCCCCTATGCAGGGGGCCTGCGTTCGATTTCTGGTTGGGGAACTAGAACCTGCATGCATGCTTCAACTAAGAAGTCTGCATGCTGTAACTAAGAGCCCGCCTGCCGCAACTAAGACCCAGAGCAGCCAAAAAGAGAAGTAAATATTAAGAAAGAAAGAAAGAAAGAAAGAAAGAAAGAAAGAAAGAAAGAAAGAAAGAAAGAAAGAAAGAAAGAAGAAAAAGAAAGAAAGAAAGAAAGAAAGAAAGAAAGAAAGAAAGAAAGAAAAGAAAGAAAGAAAGAAAAAGAAAGAGAAAGAAAGAAAGAAAGAAAGAAAGAGAGAGAGAGAGAGAGAAAGAAAGAAAGAAAGAAAGAAAGAAAGAAAGAAAGAAAGAAAGAAAGAAAGAAAGAAAGAGAAAAAAAGAAACAGACTCACAGATATAGAGAACAGCTAGTGGTTATCAGTGGGAGGTGGGGGCAAGATAAGGACAGGGAATTAAGAGGTACAAACTACTATGTATAAAATAAATAAGCTACAAGGATATATTTCACCACACAGGGAATATAGCCAATGTTTTATAATAACTACAAATGGAGTATAACCTTTAAAAAGTGTCAATTACTATGTGGTACAACTGAAATTTATATATTGTACATCAAATATACCTCAATTAAAAAATATAAAAAATAGGCAAAATTAATGTATGCTAGTAGAAGTCAGAATAGTGGTTAGCCTTAGGGGGCTTGTGACTAGAAGGCAGCACAAGGGAAGTTTCCAGGGGCTAGTAATGTTCTGTTTCTTAATCTCCAGACTAGTTACCAGTGTGTTCAAATTGTGAAAATACATTGAGCTGTAAGCTTATAACTAGTGCACTTTTTGTACATATAATAAAATGTTTTTTAAAGTACATATTATTCTATACAACTGATAATTATTACCTTTATTTACTTACATATATTGTTATACTCCCAAATGCTATTAAAAACTTGAAACATACATATAGAAAGAAGAGCATATACTAGTGAATTATGATTGGCTTCTCTACTGATCTGTCCTTCAACTCAAAACTTCTTATCAAAATATACAGACAGCTGTTTTGTTGTTTATCCCTAATCCACCACCACTTCCTAATGTAAATATAACCACATATTAAACCTAAAGAATTCTGAGAAAAATCAGAAAAACAGGAGCAAGCATGGTTTAAGTAATTGTGTATATAACATCACCTGCAGCCCTCACTGGAATTAAAGAGCCCTTCACTCTACTTTCTATTTCCTGCCTGCCTGCCTACCTGCCTCCCTCTCTCCCTCCCTCCCTCCTATCTTTCTTTCTTTCTCTCTTTCTTTCCTTCAATATTTATTTATTTTTGGCTGTATCGGGTCTTAGTTGCGGCACATGGAATCTTTCATTGCTGCATGCAGGCTTCTCTCTAGTTGTGGCATGTGGGCTCCAGAGCGCATGGGCTCTGTAGTTGCAGCACATGGGCTCTCTAGTTGTGGCTCGTGTGCTCAGTAGTTGCAGCATGCAGGCTTAGTGGCCCCACGGCATGTGGGATCTTAATTCACTGAGCAGGGATCGAACCCACATCCCCATGCATTGGAATGGGAGATTCTTAACCACTGGACCACCGGGGAAGTCCTACTTGCTATTTTCTTGAAGCAGTTAACCGATACACGCAGGCTGGGAACTGGGTTTCAGGCATCTCATTTACACATAATAAAAAGTAGTTTTTCCTCTAAAAATGAATAATCTAAAATATAAAGAATCTAGCTAGAGTTCATCAGCAGATGATAAGAAAGATTGAGGAGAGGAAAGAAGATAGGGGTTGAGTATGTAGGCATTCTCTCTCAAAAGCAGGGCTCTTGGGGGGCAGGGGGGGTGTCTCTCCCTTAGGAAGATTCCAATGGCCAAATTCAAAGGAATCAACTGTATTTGTATATTTCATCTCCATACATTCACTCAGTATTCACATATATATATACACACACACATATATTTTTTCACACGTATTCTAAATTTTCTTATTATCATTCCAAAGGTTATCATTTCTTGAGTTTTTCTTCTTTATTCACTCAAATACTTATACACTTTAGGGTAAAAAAATGTGAGACAGGACTTCCCTGGTGGTGCTGTGGTTAAGAACCCGCCTGCCAATGCAGAGGACATGGGTTCGATCCCTGGTCTGGGAAGATCCCACATGCCGAGGAACAATTAAGCCCATGCGCCACAACAACTGAGCCTGCCCTCTAGAGCCCACGAGCCACAACTACTGGGCCCATGTGCTACAACTACTGAAGCTCCTGCACCTAGAGGCCGTGCTCTGCAACAAGAGAAGCCACTGCACTGAGAAGCCTGCACACTACAGCAAAGAGTAGCCCCCCCGCCACAACTAGAGAAAGCCCACGCACAACAACGAAGACCCAACACAGCTAAACATAAATAAATAAATAAGAATCTACTTTATAAAAATAAAAAGTGAGACAACACTGAGAAGATGTGCTTAAACCACCAACATATTAGGTACAAACACCTACATAGCACCTAAAGATATAATCTATGGCATCACATTTCCTCAGTGTTGTTATTCTAGGGAAAAAGGAAGCCAATAATGTCAACACTCATGAAGTTTACATAGGTCCTAATAGTTCTCTCTTTTTTGTGTTTTAGACTGGATGAGAATAAAAAACATTCTCTCCATCTATTAAGCCAGAAACGACACGAGACACTAGACTTGAGTAAATGAAGAAATTACATCATGTTCTTAGGCGGTAAACATATTATATAATGATAATGCAATAGTCTATCACATTATTATAAAGACCATTTCTCCCTCAAACTAAATCTATAAAGTCAATGTAATTCCAATCAATAGCTGAATTGGATTTGGGGAAGAATAAAAAACATTTTGAAAGCCAATCTGGAAAGAAGGAATATGAGCACAACTATGCCAGTTACAATAGTCTCTTACATGGCACTATGTTACACAGCATTAAAAGAGCTTTACATATATTAATGCTTTTAATCGTCACAATAACCCTCTAATGTATGTAATATTATAATCCTCATTTTACAGATGATATTGAGGTCTAAAGAATTTAAATAACTCGCACTGTCATTTAGCTAGTAAAGGTGGAAATAGCATTCAACTATGCAAATCTAACCCCTGAATTAAGCTCTTAACTATCATGCTATGCCTCCTCCTAGACACTGCATTGTCTCATAGGCCTACAACATTTCATCAAAAGTGTGATATGATGATGTAATAGATGACTGGACTGACAAGAAAGCCCAGAAATAGACCAAATACATATAACAACATATAACAACTCAAATCAGTGAAAAACTATGAATAATAATCAGTAAATGATGAGGACAGCTGACTCTCCAATTGGGTTTTAAACAACAAAATATTAGATTCCTAAAGAATACCAAAATAAATATCAGATGGTTTAAAAAACTCAGAGTAAAGAAAAAAATACAGGTTAATATTGTTGTAACCTTGGGTGAGGAAGTTCTTTTTAAATTAGATATGAAATTCAGGAGTCATTTTTCAAAAAAATCCTTCAAATTTGGGATTTCCCTGGTGGTGCAGTAGCTAAGACTTCGTGCTCCCAATGTAAGGAGCCCAGGTTCAATTCCTGGTCAGGGAACTAGATCCCACATGCATGCCACAACTAAAAGTTCACATGCCACAACTAAGGAGACCCCGTGAGCCTCAATTAAGACCTGCCACAACCAAATAAAATTTTTTAAAAATAAATATTAAAAAAACCCCTTCAGATTTCATTAAATGTAAACTTCTATTAGATCAAAAATACATAAGTAAACAAAAAAATTGACAGATGTCAATTCCCCCCTTAATGCAATCCCTACCAAAATCCTAGCAAGGTTTTGTGTACCTACAGAGAAACTAAAGGCGTTGGCCTTTCCATATAAATAACTAAAACAATCTCAACAAAGAAAAATGAAGTGGGAGGAATCATTCACCCTAATTAAAGGTTTATACAGTGGTCAATGCAATGTGGTACTACTGGCAGAGGGGCAGACACATAGATAAATGGAACAGAGCAGAGAACCCAGAAATAGGGCTTTCCTGTATATGTATATGAGCGTACATATACAAGTATGCTCAAATGATTTTTACCAAAGGTACAAAAACAATTCAATGATGGAAGGATAACCTTTTCAAAAATGGTGCTGGGGGACTTCCCTGGTGGTGCAGTGGTTAAGAATCTGCCTGCCGATACGGGGGACATAGGTTCAAGCCCTGGTCTGGGAAGATCCCATATGCGGCAGAGCAGCTAAGCCTGTGAGCCACAACTACTGTGTCTGCGCTCTAGAGCCCTCAAGCCACAACTACTAAGCCCCGTGCCACAACTACCAAAGCCTGCACCTCTAGAGCCCGTGCTCCACAACAAGAGAAGCCACAGCAATGAGAAGCCCATGCATCACAATGAAAAGTAGCCCTACTCGCCACAATTAGGGAAAGCCCATGCGCAGCAACGAAGACCCAACGCAGCCAAGTAAAAATAATAAAATAAATAAAATAAAATAACTTAAAATTTTTTTAGAAAGTGGGGCAGTTGGACATCCATAAGCATACATACAAAACATGAACTGCAACCTAAACCTCACACTTTCTATAAAAATTAACTCAAAATGGATCACAGCTTAAGTGTAAAACATAAAACTATAAGAACTTTATAATAAACACTGGAGAAAATATTCAGGATCTAGTGCTAGGCAAAGAGTTCTTAGGACTTGACACCAAAAACATAATCTATAAAAGGAAAAACTGATCATTAGACCTCAGCAAAACTAAAAACATTTGCTCTGTGAAAGCTCATTTAAAGAGGATAAAAACAAAAGCTACAGCCTGGGAGAAAATATTTGCAACCACATATTTCAGAAAAGACTGGATCTAAAATATATAAAGAACTCTAAAAACAACAGTAAACAATTAGAAAATGTGCAAAAGACATTCAGAGATATTTCACTGAAGAGGATATGCTGATGACAAACAAGTACACGAAAAAACTTCCAACACTGTTAGTCATTACGGAAATGCAAATTAAAAGCACAATGAAATATCATCACACACTTATCAAAATGACAAAAGTAAAAATAGTGATAATACTGAGGATAAAAAAAAATCTCTCATGCATTGCTAGTAAGAATGTGAAATGGTATAGCCACCCTGGAAAAAATAATTTGGCAGTTTCTTAAAACACTAAACACATAATTACCATATGACCCAGCAATTACACTATTGGGCATTTATCCCAGAGAAATGAAAACTTATGTTTGCACAAAAACCTATATATGAATGTTCACAGCAATTTTCTCCATTATAGCCTCAAAGTGGAAACAGTCCAAATGTCCTTCAACAGGTGATTGGTTAAACTGTGGCACGTACACACCCATACCACAGAAGCTGAGCAATAAAAAGGAGTGAACTACTACACACAACAACCTTGATGAATCTCCAGCGAATTATGCTGACTGTGGTGGTGGACTGCGTCAGAATTTTTATAGTGGTAGATAAACAAACGTATACATGTGATAACATTGCACAGAAACAAGCAACAAGCAAAACCAAGCAAATCTGAATAAGATTGGTGAGTTGGATCAATGTCATTATCTTGGTTGATATTATACCACAGTTTTGCAAAATGTTACTACTGGGGGAAAAATGGGTAAAGTATACAAGGGAATCTTTGTATTATTTCTTTTTAACTGCATGTGACTAAATAATTATCTCAATTAAAATGTCAATTAAAAAAGGAAGACAAAAAAAAAGACAAATGACAGAGAAGAAAATAGCTACAATCAATATAGTAGACAAAAATACACTAAAACTACACTGAAGGATTTTCTAAAAGACAAACCCACAAGGTAGGGAAGAAGAAACAAAGGTTAACATTTTGGAATCTAGAAAGCAAATGAAAGTATTGTAACAGGCTAAGTCAACATAAGCATGCTGAACACTTAACTAATCCTTCAATGGAGAAAACTTCCAACTAAACCAGTCAACACCACAGAATCTTCCCCTCAAGAGCTCAGGAACTGGTGGCACCAGATAACTCAAGCTGGGGACGGGTGGATGGTAGCCTGGTGACTTAGTATGAATAAGACTGAAAACTCTTTGAGAAGCAATTATATCCTTAATCCCTTTCCTCATTCAGATACGTCCCCCAACTCAGAAGACTAGAGATTTATTATCTGTAAAGGGTCAAACAGGATCTCTGGACTAGACTGCTCCAGGCCTAGCGGAGGACATGAGGAACATCTAAAATAAGGGGATTAAAAGTGGATTTAAGCATAATGAATGCTGAAGGCCAAGGCCCCAGTCCTCTTTTTCACTTGGCCAAAGAAAGCTGGCAGTAAGTTCTTACCTTCCAGGAGGATTAGAAGAGGCTTTTCTAAGGAATCTGGTAAACCCATGAAGAAAGACTTAAAGATACTGAAATCTTAATGCCAACTTAACCATCTCACTGTGAAGTTCACCATAACATGCTCTGCTGATGTACTCAGCTTCCAATTAATCATTCACTGCCCCATCTTAAAGATGTTTAAAACATGAGCAGACAACCAAGGACTACCAAATATCTGAGGAAAGCCTCTTACATAAAAGATAGAGATCAAAACCAGCATTTCATAAATGAGTCAACTGAGGCTTATCTCAGCTAAAAACGAGATTAGTATTCACCACATCACACAGCTCATCCATATGTTTAATAAACATTTAATGGGACAGGTACTATTAAAGGTGCTTGGGAAACAAGGGTGAATAGAGCTTATATTACAGCAGATAAGAGTCAGACAATAAACATAATAATTAAGTACACATTTAGTAAATTAGAAGGAGATACGTGCTTTGAGAAAAAATAATGGGGCAGGGTAAAGGAGTGGGGGGAGGCAGTGCAGAGGTAGTTGCAAATTTAAAACATTTGAGTAAACACTTGAAGGAGATGAGAGAATTCACAATGCTGCTGTCTATGAATTCTAGAAGCTGAAACTTTCAGTGTGAGAGCCCTAAGGCAAGAGAAGCATGCCTGAGATGTTCAAGGAACAGCTGGAGAGGAGTTGAGAGAGCAGGAAAATAGGAGATAAGGTCATTGAGGAATGGCAGGGAGAAGCACAGATCATGTAGGGCCTTATAGGCCATCAGTTTTTTCTCTGAATGAAACAAAGGGCCAATGGAGGGTTCTGAGGAAAGAAACAATAATGACTGACAAGTTTTAAAAGAATAACTATGGCTAATGTGTTGAGACTGCATAGAAACAAGGGACACCAGTTAGAAGGCAAGACAGAATGGAGTCTCCCAGAATTTTAGAACTGGCAGGAGCCTTGGAAATACCTTTTTCCAAGTCTTTCATTTTAGAGATAAGGAAACTGAGGCCTAGAAGTTAAATGAGTTTTCTAAAGTCATGTATTGTATTAAAGTCTGGAAAAATACACTTTGCATTTGTGTAGCCTTTTCAGTGCTTTCAGGTTTATCATCCGATCTTGTGCTCAATAATCCTCTGGGCAGTTCATCTGGTAGGAGATAGCTGACATCCCCCTTTACAAAACAGCTGGCCAAAATTAGGGACTGTGTCTAGAATATGCTCTCTCAACACTCAATATAAAGCTGTTAAACTGTCTTTACAGGAAGTGAGTCTGCAATCATGCTAATAACATCACAAAGTGACAACTAATTCAGACCTTCAAGTAACAGAAATGACTTACTTTTACATGGTCTAACCCTATAGTTCTACAGCAAAGCCAAAGCTACCAAATGTTGCCCCTGCATATTGGGTGGTGTAATGTTCATTACAAATAAGGAAAGAGAGTCTGTGGCAAATGGGAAACTGATTTTGTTCCCCATGATACTGTGTGCTCAGGTCTCTTCCTCTCCCCTTTCTTCCCCACCCAGTCTCAGCCTGATCTTTCACAGATTAGAAAGTAGCTGATAAACAACTAATTTCCACAGGATAGTTCTTGATAATAGCACAAGGTATTATCTCTCTCCAAGGGTATGTAGTTTCATAGGAAACTCAAAACCTTTCAATCCCAAAGGACTTGCAGTCAAGTTGGCAGGGAATGTTATTTTATAAGACCTCCTGACATTTTATCAAATCACAGTAAATAAATTCAAATTCAACAACTGTTTATTGATGATTTACCATACTGTCAATCATAAAGATAAGGTATGGTTCTTGCTCAGTGGAAAAAAACACAGAAAATACTAGCTTTTTCTTTAACTGAATGTCTGCTATACAGAAGGCACTAAGCTAGCTGTTTTTAATAAGCAATTTGTATCAAGTATTATATTTAGCTCAATGCTTAGCAAATAACAAATGTTCAATATATTGTGGCCATGATTACTATAATCATTACCTCTATAACTGCATTTAATCTTTTTTTTGATATCTATTTGAGATTTTTTTTTTTAATTGGAGTTTAGCTGCTTTACAATGTTGTGTTAGTTTCTGCTGTACAGCAAAGTGAATCAGTTACACACATACACATATCCCCTTCTTTTTTGGATTTCCAAAGAGCACTGAGTAAAGTTCCCTGTGCTATACAATAGGTTCTCATTGTTATCTATACTGCATTTAATCTTCACTTCTGTTCTATGACGTTATTAGCTTTACTTTAAGATAGGAAACTGAGGCTTAGAGAAGCTGTGTAAATTGCTCAAGGTCATACAGATACTAACAGCCAGGATTCAAATCTCAAGTTTGTATGATTTTACTAAGTATGTTATTGATACCTATACAACATTCAAATATTTCATAACCTTAATAGAAGGATGTTTAATTTCACCTTGAAGTCTGAGGACTTGGCTAACAAGAATATGCCATAAAGAAGAAGTGATGTTTAAACTGGGTCCTGAATGACAATTAATTTACCAAGTGGGAATGAAAGGGGGTGAGAGTAGAGCTTGGTCCAAGTGAAAAATGGTAAGGGTCTGAACAAAAGAAGTGGCAACAAGTACAGAGAAGACAGGACATAATAAGGGATATACAGAGACAGTCTCTCAAAGTGCTTTTGTGAGCAGAGAGAAAAAGGTAAGGATGACTCAGAAGTTTCTAGTTTGGGTAAAACTAAGGAAATATTCCCACTAATGAAATTGAGAAAGCATCAGGTGGGCTTTACGGACAATTCTGTTTTAGACATTGTGAGTTTGAAGTATATTTGGGACAACCAAGCAGGGAAATTTTAGGCAGCTGGAAACCACAGCCAAACTTTAGAAAGAGGTGAGGGCAGAGGACAAGGATTTGAAGTCCTTACTGTGACTACAGCAGTTTGAAAAAATAATAGTATAAGAGACTGACACATAAGTAGCACTAATGCTGTTTATATATAAAGCCAGTCTTAACACCGAAACCATACTTAACTCTGAAACTAAGCAGGGCCTTAACTCATGCCCGCAAATCAACATACGCCCAACACCTCCATCTTCAGATAAAAAAACTGATGTTGCTGGCACAGAGTGTAAACTAATCTCAAGACAAAGACTTCAGTCTTTTTACCCTTATATCCTAAAATACGTATCTAGCAAACCAGATGTTCAATAAATATCTGATAAACAGAAAGCATGAATGAAGGAAGCAGAAGAATAAAACAGAATGCCCTAAGTTATACAATTTAAGTGGTAAAATGGCCACTAGAATCCAGGTACTCTCAATCTTTTATACTTTACACAAGTTTCTCCAACCCTCCCCCCACCCCCACACACATACACACCCCTACCTCAAGGACTATTTGTTATGAAAAATAAAAATAAAGTTCCCTGGTGGTCTACTGGTTAGGATTCCGGGCTTTCATCACCATGGTCCAGGTTCAGTCCCTAGTCAGGGAACTGAGATCCCACAAGCTCAGAGTGGCCAAAAAATAAAATTAAAACAAACAAACAAACAAAAAAAAAACTCAAATCTCAAACAAGAGCATAAATGTTCCCTTCAAAACTCCATTTTAATAAAGAACACCTCTGAAAAACCCCACAGTTAACATCATACTTAAAAGTAAAACATTATATGTTTCCCCCTAAATTCAGGAACAAGCCAAAGACGTTTGTTCTTGCTATTTCTATCCAACATTGCACTGAAGGTTCTAGCCAGGGCAATTAGGCCAGTAAGAAGAAAAAAAAGATAACCATATTAGAAAGGAAGTAAAAGTATCTCTATTTGCAAATGACATGATCTTATATAGGGAAAATCCTTAAGAATGCATGAAAAAACTATTAGAGCTAGTAAATGAGTTCAGCAAAGAAGCAAGATACAAGATCAATAAATGCAAATCAACTGTATTTCTATACATAGCAATAAGTAACTCGAATATGAAATTGAGAAAACTCCACTTACAATAGTATCTAGAAATGATCAACATCGCTACATTATTAGAGAAATGCAATTCAAAACTACAATGAGATATCACCTCACACGAGTCAGAATGGCCATCACCAAAGAATCTACAAACAATAAATGCTGGCAAGGGTGTGGAGAAGAGGGAATCCTCCTACAATGTTGGGAATGTAAGTTGGTACAGCCACTTTGGAGAACAGTATGGAAGTTCCATAAGAAACTAAAAATAGAGCTACCATATGATCTAGCAATCCCACTCCTGGGCATATATCTGAAGAAAAACATGATTCGAAAGGATACATGCACCTCAATGTTCATTGCAGCGCTATTTCCAATAGCCAAGACAGGGAAGCAACCTCTGTGTCCACTGACAGATGAATGGATAAAGAAGATGTGGTACATACATACAATGGACTACTACTCAGCCATTAAAAAGAATGAAATAACGCCATCTGCAGCAACATGGATGGACCTGGATTATCACACTAAGTGAACATGGTATTACCATACTAAGTGAAGTAAGTCTGATAGAAAAAGACAAATATCATGATATCACTTATATGTCTAAAAAAAGATACAAATGAACTTATTTATAAAAAAGAAACAGAGTTACAGACTTAGAGAATGAATTTATGGTTACTAGTGGGTAAGGGCTGGTGGGGTGGGGGATAGATTGGGAGTTTGGGATTGACGTGTACACACTGCTATATTTAAAATAGATAACCAATAAGGACCTACTGTATAGCACAGGGAACTCTGCCTGATATTCTGTAATAACCTAAATGGGAAAAGAATTTGAAAAAGACAAAACAAAAAAACCAACAGCATCTAAAAGAATAAACTACTTGGGAATAAATTTAACAAAAGAAGTGTAAGACTTGTACTCTGAAAATCACAAAACATCACTAAAAGAAATTAAAGACCTAAATAAATGGAAAAAGATCCCATGTTCATGAACTGGAAAACTGCTAAGACTGCAATCCTCTCTAAATTATGTGACAGATTCAACTCACTCTCTATCAAAATCCTAGCTAGGTTTTTTTTGCAGAAACCAACAAACTGATCCTAAAATTCCTATGGCAATGCAAGGGACTCAAAATCCAAAAACTCTTGAAAAGAAGAACAAGGTTAAAAAACTCACAATTCCTGGCTTCAAAATTTACTACAAAGCTATAGTAATCAAGATGGTAATACTGGGGTAAGGAAAGACATGTAGATTAGTGGAAAAGAACGGACAGTCCAGATAAAAACCTATACATTTGTGGTCAATTAATTTTCTACAAGAGACTCAAGACAATCCAATGGGGAAAGAACACCCTTTCCAGTAAGTGGCGATGGGAAAAACTGGATATCCACATATAAAAGAATGAAGACTGAAGTTGGACTCTTACCTCACACCATGTACAAAAATTAACTCAAAATGGATCAAAGATCTAACTGTAAAAACTAAAACCATAAAACTCATAGAACAAAGCATACATGTAAATCTTCGTGACAATGGTTGAGTTCCCTGGTGGTCCAGTGGTTAGGACTTAGTGCTTTCACTGCCATTGCCCAGGTGCAATCCCTGGTCAGGGAACTAAGGTCCTATAAGCTCCAAGGCATGGAAGTAAGTAAGTAAATAAATAAATAAATAAATAAATAAATAAATAAATAAATAAATAAAATATGACACCCAAAAGCACAAGCAACTAAAGGAAGAAAAGATGAACTTCCTCAAAAGTTAAAACTTCAGTGCTTCAGAGAATGCTATCAAGAAAGTGAAAAGACAGTCCACAGAAGTGGCAGAAAATTTTGCCAATCATATATTTGTGAAGAGGCTAGACTGGTATCCAGAATAAAGAGACTCTTTTACAACTCAACAATAAAAAGACAAACAATTCAATTAAAAATATGGGCAAAACACGGGACTTCCCTGGCAGTCCAGTGGTTAAGACTCCATACTCCCAATGCAGGGGCCCAGGTTCGATTCCTGGTCAGGAAACTGGATCCCACATGCATGCCGCAACGACAGATTCCCCATGCCACAACGAAGATCCCACATGCCACAACTAAAAAAGATCCCACATGCTGCAACTAACACCAGACGCAGCCAAATAAATATTTTAAAAAAAGGGGGGCAAATGAATTTGAATAGTCATCTCCAAAGAAGATATACAAATGGTCAATAAGCATATGAAATGATGCTCCTTAGCCATTAGGGAAATGCCAATCAAAATCACAATGCGGTACCACTCCACACTCACTAGGATAGTTATTATCAAAAAATGGACAATCACACATGTTGGCGAGAATGTGGAGACATGGGAATTTTCATACATTGCTGGTGGAAATGGAAAATGGAGCAGCTGCTTTAGGAAAAAGTTTGGCAGGTCCTCTAAATGTTAAATAAAGTTAAAGAAAGCTATCATATGACCCAGCAATTCTGCTCATAGATATATTCCCAAGAGAAGTTAATACATCTATACAAAAACTTATATCAAATGTTCATAGCAACATTATTAATAATTCAAAAGTGGAAACAACCCAAATGTCTATCAATGACAAATGGATAAACAAATGTGATATATCCATACAATGGAACATCATTTGGCTATAAAAAGGAAGGAAGTACTGATACATGCTGCAACATGGATGAACCTTGAAAACATTATGCTAAGTGAAAGGAGCCAGACACAAAAACGTCACATATTATGTGATTCCATTTACATTAAATGTCCAGAATAGGCAAACCCATAGAGATAGAAAGTAGACTAACTGTTGGCAGTGGGTGGGGGGAAGGGAGAATGACTGCGTGCATGTGTGTGTGTGTGTGTGTGTGTGTGTGTGTGTGTGTCTCAGAGAGAGAGAGAGACTGCTAATGGGGTGATGAAGATATTCTGGAATTAAGTAATGGTGATGGTTGCACCATCACCATTTTTTGTGACTATAAAACCACTGAGTTACACACTTAAAAAAAGGAAATGTGACTATCTTAATTTTTTTAAATGCGTATGGGGGAAAAAATCCCCATCTATAACCTGTTTATCTCACCTCTTGCCCCCAAATTCTCCAACTATTAATCATTAATGGGTTCTAGAAATAGGTTAATTTCAACTTTTTAAAATTTTTTTTATGTTTGGCTGCGTTGGGTCTTCATTGCTGCAAGCAGGTTTCTCTAGTTGTGGAGAGTGGGGGCTACTCTTTGTTGTCCTATGCAGGCTTCTCAGTGCAGGGGCTTCTCTTGTTACGGAGCATGGGCTCTAGGCGCATGGGCTTCAGTAGTTGTGGCACATGGGCTCAGTGGTTGTGGCACGTGGGCTCTAGAGTGCAGGCTCAGTAGTTGTACCACACAGGCTTAGCTGTTCGAGGCATGTGGTATCTTCCCTGGCCAGGGATTGAACCCACGTCCCCTGCATTGGCAGGCGGATTCTTAACCACTGCGCCACCAGGGAAGTCCCTAATTTCAATGTTTTGACAATAAGGAAAGGCAGGAACATTAAAGCCATCTGATAAACATGGAAAAAACAGAAATTCTACCCACAGCTTAGGCTACAAGACATCATTTCTCAACTTTCCATTCACATGGAATTTAAGTTAATAATCTGGAAGATTTTCAAACATTTTCCTAGATTTCCTCAAATTCTTAAGTGTGGGAAGACATTCTGGAACCTTTCTGAAACATTGAAAATGTTGAAGTATGTGGGCCGAGCGATGGGATTCAGAATGTCCTGCTTGAGCAGTGGAGGAGCTGAGGGTGCGGGGCGTGGAGACTAATATCACCCTGTTTGGTCCTGAAGGATGGCTGGTTAGCCAAAGACGGGTAAGATTCCTCAGAGGAGGAACAACCTAAGACAGGCACAGCCGCAGAGGGGCCAACAGGGGTGGTGCATAGAACCTTCCTTATATCACCGTGTTTGGCCCTGGAGGATGACTGGTTAGCCAGAGACGGGTAAGATTCCTCAAGGGAGGAACAACCTAAGACAGGCACAGTCGCAGAGGGGCCAACACGGGTGGGGCACAGACCCCCAATATCTGAGAGAGGTCTCCTGCCCCCAGGGCTGTTTTGCTCTCCACCCCCAGCTCAAATCCACACCTGCTCAACTCAGACCCAGGAAGTAAACAAAGATAACTGCCTCAATCATGTGAGGCCTTTGACTGTTTATGAGTGTAACCTGAGAATGTTAGCCCACGAACTCAATAAAAGCAGCCTGGGATGAGTCAGCGGGGCTTTTGATCCGAGAGGTCTTGAGCCCCCCAGTCCCACTTTTCTCTTCAGTCTGTGTCTGTGTCTTCTTCAAGCTTGCGGCACCCGTCACTCGCCTCGAGTCGCCGAGCTGGTCTCGGCACTTAAGTCAATCTTTTGGTCAAAGCCTACTACTAGGTGTCAATCCTGATTTGATTTCTTCAAACTAAAATCTTAAAGACTGGAAAAAAATAGTTCCAAAGATTAGTCTCAGAGCTGCTAGCATGACTGTTTTGACTGGAAGCTCTCTCTCCCCCTATTATATGGAGAGATTCCCACGTTACGTGAAAAGAAAATCTACAATAATAACCTATCAGTATAGAATGCACACTTTCAGAGAATATAAATAAAAATAGGCCCAGCTAGCATCTCTCCCCATTTCTGTCCTGTCAAAAGATCCTAAGGGTATATTAGTGAATGTCTCTTTGGGGACTGGCTACACCTGATACTGAAAATGTCAAAGAGTACTTTTAGACACCAGTGTCTTGTAGTCCCTGACTCATTTTAACATTAATAAGGAATAATAAATAAGGCCAAAATAATTTCCCTACTAAGAGAAGATTTCCATCTTCTTTACCACAAACCTTTAAGAGTTAAACAAAAATCTAAATATCTATGTAAACATCTCATAAGCAGAAGCTCCAGACTGGTCAATATAAATCCAAATAGAAAACTGTAAGATTGTTTCTGTGCAGTTGCCTTAACTAAAGTGTTGCACTAGGGGAAAGGAAAAAGTTCCTGTAGTTCAGTTTGTCTCAAGATTCCATGAAAAACAGCCCTTTTCTTTTATACATCAAGAAATCTCAAAAGATAAATTTGACAGTGCTCATCAATGAAAGCAAATTATTATGTTAACTGACACCACAGACACCTCTTTCCAAAAAGGGTTTGAGAAAGCAGGTCAATATTTAGCCTTTAAAAATAACAAAAACCATTTCCCCCTCCACATTTGTTCATCACCACTAATTTAAAAAATAGACACCCAGACTTCTAAAGATAATCACAGAAGAAGATAAAAACTTGGCTTGAGACAAGTTATAAAAACTTAAATATAGAAGATAGTTTCATACTCCAGGGCGAGATTTCATCAAATGTAATAAAATCTAGCCAAGTAGAGCCAGACCAGGTCAATTCTCAAATGGTAAAATAAAAGATGCTTAAGGGAACAGGGTTGAGCTTTATGAGGTATAGGTCATGTACAAGCCAGCCCTGAACTAATAATCTCAGCCAGTTTCACAACATTAAAGAAATTCTTCTGTTAAGAAAATGAATATGGTAGAATTAAACATGATTTTTCTCTTCTTCCTTTTACCTTTCTGCATTTTCCAAATTCTTTAGAATAAAGCACTTATTACTTTTATATTAAAAAAATTTTTTTAAGGCATTAATAGTGGATTTTAATGCCTGAATGTTGAAACTTCACTAGTAGAAAATAATCTCAAAGAAACCTAAAACCAAGTGGACAGGTTGCTGTAATTCACAAGGTCAAGACTCTCCCACTTGCCAAGTAGACAGTTTGCCCTGAGGGCATCAGAGATAACAATGCTTGTACTTTGCCCCAGTCTTCTCACTGACAAAATAGGCTTTTGTCTAGAGTCACCAGATGCCTCAGCAAGTGCCTTAGCCAAGTGCCAGAGGCTCAGAGCCTAGATAACACAGCTGAGGTTTGGTACTCCTTACAGGGATTAAGGAACAATCCCCAGCCCACAACTCTATTGAGCAAGGTTCCGCAGCTGCCAGGGCCAGTAAAGAATAATGAGGGGACAGGGGTCCAGAGACATAGTTGCATTTCTTTCTCATACCAATGCTCTCCTTTTGTCCTTAGATGGCTCATGTTGCTGCCAACTTCAGGTCTTACAGTCTCCTTGGTTTAGCCACCATGGCTGTCTATCCTCTTTAAAAAACCATGCTGGCAATGATGGGATTTTAGTAAAACTTAAACACGTCCAAATAAACTGAGGGTACCTTGCTTGGGGCTCTTTCATAAAAGTTATGAGCCTTGATTCTATCTAGTTAAATCCCTTCTGGCTTTTGTCTTGGCAGACCAATATTAATAGGCTGTGCTAGAAGAGTTGTAAAATACTCAATATCCAACCATTTCCTGTACCTTGAAATGTTAATACTAAGGGGAGTTGGGGAGGGGAGGGAAAAAAAAATCAACAACAAGAAAAGGAAGGGGGAAGAAACCCTTCTTCTCAGGGTAATGCCCAGGCTCCAGAGACCAGGTCCAAGCTCCCTCTCTGCTGTTTCCAGCCACACTATAGCCAAAGCCAAGAACAATCCTTCCACTTACAGAGCCTTCCACACATTTCCCTCCTCAGCCAACTCTGAAGCCAGGATGAGAAATTCTGTTGGCACATGCCAGTTCTCGTTTATGAGCTGGTTACCACCTCAAAGGCTGCTTGGCCCAAGGCCTGCCCTCTCTTTACAAGATCTTTCAAACTTCAAAACGGGATCTTTTCTTGGACTCCTCTTAAGACATTCAGGCGGTTTACTTAACCTACTGCTTCCAGCCTTAGGTCCTATCCAAGGACTACTCTGGGAACAGTATTCTCAGGGAGCAGTCAACATCATCCAACATGGAAGGACAATTTACCCACCCTTTTTATGCATACAAAGTAAAGAAACAACGCTAGGTTTTATATTAAAGATAAAAGCAAATACTTTCAGAAGTAACTTCAGGGGGCCATCAAGAAAGAGGTCATAAGAGTTGAAATGACCAAAATCAGGTGACCCTCTCCTTTGCTGTCACAGTATAGAAGAGAGGGTGGGAAGGAAGATACCTGGTTTGCTAATAATAACTCAACTCTGTCCTGTACCCAGAGCTTATTTCTGAAATCTTGTAACAGAAATGTTCCTAGGTTGAAATTCCACACCCTATTGACTAGGAGTTGAAAAGAGACATTTGGAAGCCAAATTTTTAGACTATTTTTTGCTTTTCCATCCTACCATAGACCCCTTTCCCCCCATAATTCAACCCCATCTTTTAGGGATTGAGAGAGACGCAGACATAGTTATTGGTTAGAGCCTGGTTCTCTATTGCCTTTGGTAAAAAAAGGGATTAAAGATTTTGTGTGTGTGTATGGAAACATAACATTCACAACAGAAAACTGCATGTATTATGCAACTCACTGCACTTTCATAAACATAAAATTACATAAACAGCCGTGTAAGTAACATCCACATCAAGAAACAGCATTTTAGCAAGTAGTTCTCAAATGGGATTTTGCCCTCTAGGGGACATTTAGCAATGTCTGGAGACATTTTTGGTTGCCTCAATTTGGGGGGAATGCTACTGGCACCTAGTGGGTAAAGGCAAAGATGCTGCTAAACATCCTACAATACACTAGACTGCCCCTAGCCCCAAATGCCAATGAGGCTGTTGTTGAAACTTCTGGATTACCCTCCAGAAACCCTCCTTCTACTTCCTCTCCAGTAAGGGCTTTTAGCACTACAATGCAAAACTCCTTTGCTCTAGCAGAAAAGCTGCTGTTAACATGTTCACAGATGAAAAAAATCACCTGCCTGGGAAAAACAGGAGACGCTTCAAGGAAGAAAAAAGAAAACAGAATAAACATTTGTTGCCAGATTACAACTACTATACTACCATGTACTATGGACTTACAATGTACTTTTAATCCATAAAAATTTAAGGAAAATGAAATTCAGAGAGGCAGTTTGCAAGATTCCACATATATTTAGTGGCAGTGCTAGGGTTCAAACACAGGTCTAATTACAAAGTCTATGCTTTCATTTTAATGCCACTGTGAAAGTTAAGAATGATTTGGAAAAGGCTGTGAAAAGCAGAAAAAATATGGAAAGTGGTTAAAGTAGAAAGCAAAGATCACTCTTTCATTTTTCACGAGTAGCATGGGACAGGAACTTTTCCTTAAAGCATGACTCAATCCAGTAAACCAAATTTAACTACACTACTAAGCAAGTTCTAGAATCCCTTTCAGAGAGTTTAAAAATGTTTTTGTAGACATGTGTTCCCCGCTGTAGTTTTGTATGCTCTCCATTACACAGGTAAGCACTGCCCAGTATGCCATCTAAGTTAGCCACATTCTTGGTGCTCCTCAGGGATCTATCCTGGGCCCTCTTCTTTTTGTCTCATTCAACAGACACATTCTCCCTGTGTAAGCCTACCCACCTTTATGGCATCAATTACCATTTATTTGTTCACATTAGTAACTCCCATGTTTTTAGATTTCCAGTTCTCTCTCATAACCTCCAGACCTTACCAAGGGACATTTCCACTTGGTTGTTCATTCATTTAACTCCCTTCCCCAAATTAACTACTACTCATTCTTCAGATATTTACTCAAACTTCTTCATAAATATTTTCTCTGATCCTGACCCTGATATGCACGTGATTATTTTATTTCATTCTGTTTCTCCTACTAGACTTATTATTCAGTAGCCTGCAAGTCGAGCTTTGGAAATGTTTCTGAAAGATGTAGAAGAATATAAGCAGCATAAATATAATGATAAGGAACCATTCCTAAGGTAAGATTAATACAAGAACATTTAAGAAAAGACAATTTTTACTAAGTGAGCACCACACTAAAATCTAAGTTTCCAGGAGTTCTCTGGTGGTCTAGTGGTTAGGATTTTGTGCTTTCACTGTGGTGGCCCAGGTTCAATCCCTGGTTGGGGAACTCCCACAAGCCCCATGGCTCGGCCAAAAAGAAAATAATAAATAAATAAAATAAATAAATAAATAAATAAAATCTAAGTTTCCTTTAAAAGTTTGTTTCTTGGGAGGTATTACTTAGACCAAAGATATCATCTCTTGCTATCGACCCCTAAACTACCTTAATCTCAAATTCCTAGTAAAAATCATCCCTTTTAAAGGGTGCTAAACCAGCCATTTGCTATTTTTCTTGCCAGTAGCAAGAAAAGTAAAGCAAACAGATGATAGGGAAAGTACTAAGATTTATTTTTCGTTGTTAAAAATAAAACTAACTATAAACTATCAAAGTTTATATTTAGGCACTCATTCCCCATCCCATCATCACAAAGCCCAACTTCACTACCTCCTCACTGCCACAACCTTCCAAACATACCTCTCAGGCTGCTCCTAGTTCATTTCAACAAGCTTTCACCAGTATCAAAGCTCTATGCTCGGGCTTCCTAGGTGGCGCAGTGGTTAAGAATCCACCTGCCAATGTAGGGGACATGGGTTTGATCCCTGCTCCAGGAAGATCCCACATACCATGGAGCAACTAAGCTCGTGAGCCACACACACAAAAAAAAGCTCTCTGTAGGCAAGGGACTGGGGAGGATTAAAGTGGGATTTATCTGGCCCTTTGCTCCTGCTTTTGGTTATTAGATATGGAATGGAAGACGAAATGTGAGTAGGGAATAAAAACAAATGAAAAATCAGAAAATTTTAGTCAAATATGAAAATGCCATTACAGTATTATTTTCCAACTACCTTCCCAGACTTTTCTCTGCACTGAATGCCACTTCAGGTCACTAATCCGGCAGAAGCTAAGGAAAACCCTAACTAACTTGGTTTCTAAACAACAGTCAATCTTTTCCTCTTTTTGCGATATCTGAGGACACCTACCTGCTTAGTTCTAAAAGGGGTGATTAGAGAATTGGAAAGTGACATTATTTCAAGTCTTTAAGTCTGCGCTATCCCATCCCTTCCCCTGCTTTGAAGAGAAGTTCCATTTCACAAGGGCTAAGGACAAAACCCCAGAGTTTCCTAAATCAATAAGTTCAGAATTCCATTTCTGGGAGCTTCACCCTGGCCAAACTGCTTCCCTAGGAGTGCCAAACTGTACTTTTCTTCTTCCTCAGTGATGCATTGGCCTACACCCAGAAACATTTCACTTAGCTCTTCAACATGAAAACTTCTGTCTCTCCAGTACTATAGGCCAATAGCAACGTTCTGGCCACCAGCTGCCACCAGCACACAGCTAAAAGCATAGCACTGGCACCAAGCCTTCAAATAAGGTATCCCATTCACAGCAGTATCATCTCTAAGCAGTAGCTAATAGTGATTTCAAACTATGGGTAAAAACCTGTAGTCAGCGGTACAGTGGTTTTCTTGATACAACCAATGCTATGTCCAGACTGTAATGAATATCTATGGTAGAACATATAAAAATGACTACTTTTTCCTGGTTAATTGTTTTCAATTGGAGAGGAGGAGAAAAGACCCTCTCTAAATCTCCATAACTAAACATAACCCCATATGGTTACAACAGAACCAGTAACAAATGTAAAACTGAGTATCATAAATAAAAAAAATAAGACAACTACAGGATATTTAAAAAGCATGATTTAGATTCTAAGTGTAAGTCAGAAAAGGATGGAAAAGGAAGAGTAGTTGAAAGAGGTTATCCAAGGCACTGAGCCTAAGAAAAAGAGACTAGGCTCAAGGATATTTATGTTGGTAGGAGGAGAACAGCTCTGTTTTTCAGTTTGCCTATAGGATGGTTTTGTTTAACTCAAGGGTAAGACCTGAGGTTAGCATATAGAAATGGCTTTATTTCTTCAGTGATCAAGGGAACCTAAAGAGAAGGAATGCGTGGGTATTGTGAGGAACAAGAAAGTCAGAACTGAAAAGTAAATGCTATCAAAGAATAATCATTGGATTCAACGATTATTGGCTGGATTCAATCCGTGGACTTGTAAGATAGAGAATCCGGACCCCAAGATTTCTTCTGTCATAAAATACTTTTGTACACTAAACAAACAACATAATCAAATCAACTCCATGTGACTGGCGAAAAGAAAAGAAAAGAAAAGAAAAGAAAAGAAAAGAAAAGAAAAGAAAAGAAAAGAAAAAAAGAAAAAGAAAGAAAGAATGGAAGGAAGAGAAAGAGAGAGAGAGAGAGAGAGAGAGAGAGAGAGAAAGAAAGAAAGAAAGAAAGAAAGAAAGAAAGAAAGAAAGAAAGAAAGGAAGAAAGAGAAAGAACGAACGAACGAACGAACAATGTGGATGGTTTGGGCCTTGCAGTTATTTCCACTGAGTATACATGCTGGAGGGAGCTAGAGATGGGAGACTTAAACTGGCTGTCCACTTATCTGGTTTCCATTGCCATGTGTCTCCTCATAGTGTAAGCATTTTGCCAGGGTTAGGGTAATTCTAGTATTTACAAATACATATTTTTCATCAATACAGTCCTCAAACACAAGCCAGCTTTTACATGAGACCTCAACTGAAGAAATAATGGTCTGTTTCAATGCTAAAGAAAAACTTGTTTATGTTGAATTTATAAAGCCAGTATGGCAATCTCCAACATGGTACCATCCTAAGTAATCTTCAAGGGTACTTTCTGACCAAATACTTCAAACCCTGACTTTAGAACCTGATTCTTGTAAGAAATGGGAATGGACAAGAGAGATACCAGAAGCAAATATAAGTGAAAGAATTTCTCAATCTCTTTCTGAAATTATAATAAGCAATCATATTCTCAATCTAAGCACATATGTATAAGCAAAATGAAAAATGCCTTATGGCATATTTTATCTAAAACAGACACTCTACCAGATGTTTAGAAATCTGCATACTGATAGAATTAAGATCTAGTCTAACATGGTGTATATAAATGTGCAGTCACTTTGTACGATGACTTCTTCCCCACATTTGCCAATTTTTTCTCCTCCTTTGCAGTGCTATATGCATACTCCAAAACCTAAAACGATCCACCTAAAGTATAGATCAATGTAAATTTTGAGAGCATAGATAATACAGTATCAGTACTAAAAACCATGTTTTAAATTTTATTATATGGGGACTTCCCTGGCGGTGCCGTGGTTAAGACTCAGCACTTCCACTGCAGGGGGCTCGGGTTTGATCCCTGGTCATGGAACTAAGATCCCACATGCCACATACATAGCACAGCCAAATTAAAAACAAAAAAAAAATTATTATATGAAAATTTTAGGTTATGTCATTATAATTTTGCCCCAAACATGACATTCCATGATGATTTTAACCATAAGTTTGCAGTATATTCAAGTATGTGTTCATCCCTCATAATAATTAGCATTCTAACTATAATTACTCTTTCTTAGGTATGAGACTTAAAGTCCCAAAGTATTTCAGGGAAATACTTTATACTTAAAAACATTTAATTTTCTTCCTGACTTCAAAGAAACAGTATGTGTTTACAAAAAAAAGCAAAGAAAGACAGTGAACCTCTACAATGTCTGCAAAGTGATGCTGTCTCTTCTTAAAACAGCATGTTTATTTGAATGTGTCCAGAAGCAGGCTCATGTGTCCAGACACAATTTCCCCTATTGTCCAACATAAGCACAGAAATACATTCACAAATCAAAGAGAAAAGAAGCCACTTTTGGATTAGCAATAAATTTAGATTATCTAAACCTGTCTTCTGCTCCCTTCCGGTTTAAACAGAAAAAATATCACAAGTTGCCTATATATGGCAAGAAATTATAATGACATAACCTAAACGTAAATAGTCATAGGAATTCTGTTCAAATTTGCCTTAAAAATTCTGAAATAATAATTTTAAAATGAATCAGTAACATTGCTATGGATGCTTTAAAGGCTATAACTATCAAAAATGTATTAATTAGTTCTAATTAAGGGGATAATGAGAAGTCAGATTCATTATGTCTATATTCCTAAATGATTGACCCCAACACAATGAGCAATGAAAAAGGAAAGCTGGAGGAAGATCTTGACCATGCTGTAAAACACTTGAGGATCACATGATATCTAAGGTGCAGTGCACAGCTCCACCTGCAAATGGCAAAAAGCAAGGACAACTTTAAAGGTTCCCTGGCTAAGTGAGTAACAGGGATTTCCAGAGGCTGTATAGTGAAATCAAAGCCCTTTCCATAACGATAGTGGTTTTTAACCAAGAAGCACATTAAAAGTACCTGTTGAAGTTTAAAAAAATATATATATGCTTGGGGTCCCCAACCCTATAGATTTTACTTCAGTAGGGCACTTTTACTTTGTAAAAGCTCCAGAAGGGATTCTGACATGCATCTCCAGTTGAGAAGCCTCAGCACCAAGAGACTCTTCATCCTGAATTTCTCTAACCTCATGCTACTTTGGTTGGTATATGATGAATATGTACACCTCCTTTCTACAATACTCTCTGTATCAGTCAGTGCAGAGTTAAGATTTAACTTCTAAAGAAACATATCAAATAGGAAATATCAACTCTGAGCTGAGTGGGCTGGGGTACTAGTTTATAAAAAACTTTTTATAATTAAGAGAATCCATTTAGTAACAAAAACAGAGGCCAAGAGAAGACATACAGATAGCCAACAGGTACACAAAAGGATGCTCAATATCACTAATCATCAGGGAAATGCCAATTAAAACCACAATGAGATAGCACCTCACACCTGTTAAAATGGCTATTACTAAAAAGACAAGAAATAACAGGTGTTGGCAAGGCTGTGGAGAAACAGGAGACCTTGTGCACTGTTGGTGGGAATGTAAATTGGTGCAGCCACTATAGAAAACAGTTTGGAGACTCCTCAAAAAATTAAAAACAGAACTACCATATGACCTAGCAACTCCATTTCTGGGTATTTATCCGAAGAAAACAAAAATACTAATTTGAAAAGACATATTAAAAAAAAAAAGAAAAAAAGAAATGACATATGCACCCCCATGTTCACTGCAGCATGATTTATAATAACCAAGACACAGAAAGAACCCCAATGTCCATCAATGGATAAATGGATAAAGAAAATGTGGTATATATATACAATGGAATATTATTCAACCATAAAAAGAATGAAATCCTGCCATTTGTGACTGCATGAATGGGCATTATGCTAAGTGAAATAAGTCAGACAGAAAAAGATAAATACCATATGATCTCATTTATCTGTGGAATCTGAAAACAAATAAATTAACAAAATCCTGAGCCCAAGGACATAGAGAACAGATTGGTAGTTGCCTGAGGTAGGGGGTGGGGAGTGAGCGAAATGGGTGAGGGAGGTCAAAAGGTACACTTCCAGTTACAAAATGAATAAGTCACGGAGATATAACGGAATAGCATGGTGACTATACTTAATAATATTGTATTGCATATTTGAAAGTAGCTAGGAAAGTAAATCTTGGAAATTCTCCTCACAAGAAAAATTTTTTGCAGCAATGAGGATGTTAGCTGGACTTACTGAAGTGATCATTTTGCAACATATACAATTATTGCATCATTACGTTGTACACTTGAAACTAATATAATGCTATGTCAATTGTACCTCAATTAAAAAAAAAAAAGGCCAAGAAAGGATTTAATGGCAAGGTCTGGCTTATCTAAACCAAGCTAGTATTTGCCACTAAGGCTGGAACCCAGTGGTCTCAAATTCAAAAATACTCAAGTAGTGTATTTTTCAGGCACACAGTTGAATTCTACTCTCCCAGTGGACAGTATTTCAAGTTGGAAACTGACCACCTCCTAAAAATCACTGCCTTTTTATTTCCTGCAGCTAAGTGACAAATTCACAAAAAGAAGTATCTCAATCCTTACTCTTTTCTTGACTGTTTAGACTACCTGTAGTTCTAATCCTTTCAAAAGGTTAAAGTCTGCACTCTTCAAGGATTAACAGAGGAAAAAAAAAAGTTTTCTAAACTAAAACAATAGTGTTATAGCCATTTCAATGCTTAGAAAAATAATTCAGAAGGCTGGATTATATACCAAAGAAATTGACTTTAATGGGAAATAGCTGAGCAAGAGCCATGGTTCTTCAATGCGAGATCAGCTTTGTACCAAAAGGAGTCCAACAAACCCTTCCAAACTAACCAACAATCAAATGATAAAATCCCAAACCTTAACGGTTCCAAATGCTCTGAATCAGTCTCTTCCTGGAAATCAGCAGGATTCAGATTAGCTATTATAAACTCATTATTTTCCAAAACCTCTAGGGGCTTACCTCTTCAAAGTCTCTAGGGATATCCTTTCTCCTTAATTTCACAATGACCCTGTATCTCATAGCTAATAACACTGTAATATCAGCAACAGCTAACATTTATTGAGTACTTACTACAGGCTAGACACGGTGTGGAGTGCTTAACCTTCCTTATCTCATCTACTCCTCATAATAACCTTATGAGGTCAGTACTAGTATTCACTTCCACATCACAGATGAGAAAAGTGAGGCTTAGAAAAGTTATAAATAATTCAAATATCTCTTTTGCTTTCAAAGTCCCAAACCCTTAAGTATTTCTTCCAATTTTAGGTTCCTGTCAGTTTGTCAATAAAGAGAGAAAAGATACATCTGAACATCACTCAGGAAATTAAAAAAAAAAAAAAAATCACACCTGCTGTCCAGAGTTACTTTTTACTCCTTAAAGTTTTGGTGACTTTGATCTTCACTATTAAGAGGGAAATGTGCTCTACAACAGTGGATCTCAAACTTTAGTGTGTATCATCATCAGTGGGAAAGCTAATGGTAAAACATAAATTGCTGGGCCTTAAGCCTAGAGTGTCTGACTTGGGGGCCTGGGATGGGGCCTGATACTTGAATTTCTAACAAGTTCCCAGATGCTGTGTTGATGTTGCTGGTATAGGGATCACTGCTTTATAAGAAGGTAAAAGGAAGTAATTCCCTCTCAACTTAGCTGTCCCCTTTCTCATGTAAAAACACTTCTCTACAGAGCACTTCCAACAAGAGAGATGCTTAGGATTTAAAAACATCTCCAGGGTCTGAAAACTAAAAGACTTCTTTTTTCCCCACTTCACAAGAGCTCCAATGTCACAAATGACATTAAAGCAGTGGAAATCCAGAAAAAGGAAAATTAAGGTCAGAATGATTGTAAACTCTACTCAAGAACCTTACATATTCCTTCTTTAGTCTGAAAAGTGTTTCCTTTGGGTCTCCTAGGGCAAGGGAAATGCCAAAAGGAAAAAAGAAGTAGATTGTTTCATAACACTAAAACCACAAGGACAGGCTCTGAAAACACAACAGAATTTTGCTCCATAAATTAAAAAAATCACAAAATGCTATAAATTCCTATTTTTCCTTTGTTGCACTATCCTCCAATCTCAAAAGAGCTATTCCTCTTACCCAAGACTGACCCAACCTCTATACTTTCTTAGATAGCTTAAGTATTGACTACATCAATGTCATCTAGGATGAACAACTTCAGAGAATAAGATTTGTTAAAAATGTCTCCTCAGCCAGCCTGGGAAGCTTCTTCCTTGGGTGGGTGCTCTCAACCATGACTAAACTGTACCTAGAGAAATATATTTTAAAATATTAATATGGCTTAGCACCTTCCTGATGGTAATCCTCCCAGGCCCAACCCAACGGCACACCTGGGAGATTAACTGAAGAGAAAAGCAATCTGCTCTCTGCTGTCTACTTTCAAATGCTCCTCCTCTACAGCTCTGTCACGCACAGACTCATTCTATACATACACAGAGATAGGACATGCGCACACACACAAATAACTCTCGGCAGGAACCAAAAATCAAAGCCTAACCCCATGGTTTTTAAGTGAGCAAGTCCAATTTCCTTCTTTGTAGCCCTTGACACATGCTGGCTGGGAGCCGTCTGGATTTTTTTCTGCCTTGTTCCTGCACCAGAAGGCTCTGCACTGCAGGTCAGGGGATGATAAGGAAATGAACAGTGTAATTTCCAAGGCCTCTGAACACAGCCCTGTCAGCAGCTCTGGAGGCGGGTTACTCAAGCATGGCTTGAAGAGTGAAAACCACAGAGAGGAGGGTTCAGACAGCCAGCAGTGGCAGGATCTCAGCTGCGCATGTTACTGCCACCTCCAGCCTGAAAGCCCAAGCCCTGCTGCCTCCCTGGATGAGCTCTGCTGGTAAAAGCTCTTATACCCAAATGGCAAAAATACAAGCTCACAATGGGGGAGGAAGATTAAGGACTAGGACTTACATTTTCCATGCACTCTTGTGCAGAAACAAAAACATTTAGTGCTCTTCCAGCATACATGAGATTGCACATGCTGGGAAACCCACAGAAATATCTATCCAACAGACTCAACCCCACACCAAGGATGTGGCCAAAAAGGAAACTCAATTTGTATGAAATCTGAAATTCAACAGGCCACTTCAATATCCTTTGAAGCCAATTTCTGATTTCTACCTCAGCAAACCCCACTATAAATATTAGGGCCTTTAGAACACATCACCAGCACGCAAGTTTTTCAATCTAGGTTTGGAACTTCTTCTGAGAACAGTGCTGAAAGTCTTAGCCAACACGCTTATCTATTCACACCGAGCTTCCTGTATAAATGGAATGTTGTTATATTTCAGCCCATTATTGCTACAGTGAACGGAGACATATTTCAACTCAAATCATGTTTTTCTTCTTTTCTAATATTTATTGAATGCTCCATATGTGCCAAGCACCATTCTAAGTGTTTTATATGACTTAACTAATTTAATTTCACAAAAACCTTATTAAGGAACTATTGTTTTCCTCATTTTGCAGATGAGAAAACTGAGGTAGCTCAGTTAAGTAATTTGTTCAATATCACTCAGTTAATAAGTGGCAAAGCTAGACTACAAACCCTGGTAGTTTGGCTCCAGAGCTTATACTCTTAACCACTAAGTTATATGTAAAAGCTGATATGTAATTTAAGTTTACAAGACGGGTGTTTTACGTTAGACGTGGCTCCCAATGCCCACCTTATAAAGTGCTCACCTTTAATGATGGTTAAAGAAAATTCACAAACATTAAAGTACATAGCAATTATCTGGAGAGTCTTCTGGAAGTACAGATTTCTGGGCTCCTACTCCTAAAATTTTTTTAGCAGATCTGGAGTAGGGTCCAAGAATCTGCATTTCTGACACTCAGATGATATGATGCACATGGTTTTATGGGTCACAATTTCAAGAACTCGGCTCTAGATGGTAAACTGTAAGCAAAGAGCAGCAACTATCTCTGTTCCATACACCAGTGTATACCCAGTACTAAGCACAGAACCTGGAATCTAAAATGCACTCAATTAATATACAGAATGAATGAAAGATGATAATGGTATCTAACAGTATATCATCTCTTTACAAAACAGTTAATACCCACAATAAATTTAAGGTCTGCCTATTAGTGATATATCCAAGAAGCACAAGGGCAGGTTGTTTTTGTTTTGTATTTTAATACCTGCAATTGCCAAATAAAGAGGGAACTGGCAATGCCTCAATGATTACAATGAGAATTTAATTGAATGCAATACCCCAGAACAAAAACAAACATACCCTCTCAAGAAGTCAAACCCAAAGTAGCAGTTTAAAAGTAACTTTTGCTCTGTATGCATAATAGGGGAGGTTCAGTGTCAGCTATAAATGGTTGCTCTTTGTAAACATCATCACCTTACCAAAGAAAGCAAAACTCAAAGATCCTTTGTTTACTGAGTGCCTACAATATTAAAATCGGTACAGAAAACAAATGAAAACAGTCTTAAGAGCATCTGGCCATTTACATCCAGTGTTTCTGAGGTAGTTTTTAAAGTGGGAAAACAGAATCCTTCATAACAGTGAAGGATTTGTTAAGAATCCCGGAGTAACCATATGCCACAAGAACTTGGTAAACAAAAACCTGGCTTTGCCACTGACTATGTGTGAGAGTCTAGGTAAGTCACATGACTTCCCTGGGCTTAGTTCCCTCTTCTATAAAGTGAGGAGATTGGACAAGATAATCTTTGCCAGGGCTCTCCTTGAATTACAACACCCAGATGGAAAACAGAGCTGCTGAAGAAAAAGTAAATTAAGCTCAGACTTCGTTGTAGTTAGAGAATGCATATCTGTCCCACATAAATATCAACTTCTTTTAATTTTTTCCATGAAGGAAAATGCTTGAGGGCATTTGGCTTCAGGTTTTTTTCCATGAAGGAAAATGCTTGAGGGCATTTGGCTTCAGGAAGCAAGGCTAACTGCTATGTCATCAATAGCTGAGAAAGAACAGCTAGTGAAGGAGGAAGGCGCTAAGAGAGAAAGCCTTGAATCAGAAGGAATAAAAGAGACCTGACCTTGGTTGAGCAATGAGGGATTGCAACACGAGAGAAATGAGCTGGAAGGCATAAACTAGGGCAAGAAAACAAAACCAAGGGCAAAGGAAGATGCTCCTAGAACACAGGATATGATAGCAAGAGTGATGGGAAGGTAAAAGAGCAAAGGGCACACCTTAGTTTTCTTTGTATCCTAAACTAACGGGGGAAGTGGTCAACATGTGTATGCAGCTTTCTGAGAGCAGCAGAAGCTGAGACACAAACATGGGGAAAGCACAGTACAGTGTTCCTCCCTTCTAGGATCAAAAGCAGCAGCTAAAGACATAAGGAGAGCTTCTGGTGGTAAACTTCTAGATCCTTTAGCCACTAGAGCTTTACGTTATATGATTTGGAAAAAAAAAAACTCCTGGTTTAAGCCCCAACTCTAGAGTCAACAAAGACAGATCACTGCCTTCTGTGGTTTGTAAATTCCTTTTTCTTGACTGTCAGAGTGCCAATTCAAGCACTAAGCTGGGGACATTCAGACGGGCACCCTCCCTCATCCTACCTTCCCTTCCATCCCTAACTTAACAAGCTAGCAATCAAACCAAAGACAAGGGAACAGACAGGAGCCGGAAGGCTCTGTCTTGTTTATTCCTCGACATTCCCTTCTCCCATCTCTTCTGCTGGCAGAAAGTATGAGGCAGGAGTGTTCAGTGACAATTCAGGGCAGCAGTAGTTGCTAAGTAAGAGCCACCTCTGGTCTCTCCTAGAACTCTGGTAAACAGTACAGTGAGCCCTGCCAGAGAGAGGTGTGCTGGAGCAAAAGTGGGATCCCATGAATGGAAATCCACATCCTTGGCTGATAGAAATTCGCTCAGCCACAGACTGAGATACCTACCTTGATGAGAGAGAAGGTCCTGAGGTAGGGAATTTGAATATTCAAATCTCCCTCATTAGCTAGTAGTAGATATGTGACAATTCTGCCCTACACCACAAACTCCATTTGTCTTCTTTCCTGTTTCCAAGGGGCTAGAGGAGTGGGTTTTGGTAAGGAGACTCCAGCTAAGACACTTTCCAAATTTTGTGAGTTTTTCCTCTTCATGACAGTTTCCAGCTCACAGTATGCAATTCCTAAATTATATCAAAACATCTGTTTTGCTGTTTTGGTTCTGCTGGTTGTCCCCACATGGAAGGAACATTCCAAACCAGTTAAGCCACAGGCAAGCCCATATCTCAGAGAGAAAAATCTTAAAGAAGTTTTCAAAGACTTAGCTTATAAGTTATAGTACTAATCATCAAACACTGACTCAAACATCTCTTATGGCTCAAACCCTGGGGTCCTTGTTTCTCAAAAGCTGCTCCACTCCAAGATTCCTAGCCTGTGTTCCCTTCTGCATCTTTCCCTCCTCCCATTCCAGAGATGCTGTCTCTCTGCACAGTGTTTTCATCTCCTAGCAACTTTCAAACATTTATTTACATAATTATTTATTTCAATGGCCAAATGCTTTAGAATGGCACCCCCCAGAACTAGACAGTTCTAAAGGGTTGAAGGAACAAGGAAAAGAATTGAGAAAGCAGGTTCTTGCTTAGAGTAACATCAAACTGCACAGCAAATTTCCTCTTCTAAGAGTACTTCTCAGCAATTTTATCTTTCCTCCAAAAACAGAAGCGTAGTCTCTTTCCCTTTTCTCTATTATTCCAGTGCCCCATTCTTAGTCCTTTTGGAAGACACGGCGTATAACACAGCTATGTTATTAAGGAGCAAACCTCCCTGGCACCAAGGTGTATTCTTAGCTGAATACACTGCATCTTTCGGCCCAATTATAATCTGAAGGGCAGCCACCCAACCAGTCCCTGAACCTGTAAGAGAAAAAGGGTTCCATCTGCTTCTCTGTTGGAAACTCTCAAGGACATTTAGACTTAACTCCAATATGAAGCTAAGCATCATTAATCCTTTCACCCACGGACCACTACTGGGCTTAGAAGACTGCAACATGAGTCAAGAGTTCTAAACAGAAAGGCAAATGAGGGCCACCCTCAGAAGCGGCCACTTTTCAGCACAGGAAGAACAAAGATTATGAACATGAATATACGGCAAGAGTTTACTGAAGCCAGATGTAGGGAACAGTCTAATGGGCCTGGAACAGAAGCAAGAACTCCTGGTACTCCTAAGCCTGTTTAAATCTGTATTACCCATCTGCACCCCAGAGAAAATGGTAAATCGCAGCCAGCACAGGATGCACCATGCCAGTAACCAGCTGGAACTTGACTCTGCTGAGGTGGACTGTAGCATCTGCCACCTAAACACAGGCAGCCTCTCTGGCAGCTGCCACTGGTAAAAGGGAATTAAACCATTGTGTTATTAGTGGAAGAAAATTCACAGCCCTGTTACCAGAGAAGCCCAGATGTTGCTAAGAGTTACAGAAGTGCCAGAGGCAAGGACCAAAATACCTACAGCAAAGAAAGTGCAACCTAGCACTGAGAGGACACCACCACCCAAACATACATATTCAGCCTCTATTTATTAAGTAACACTTACATATGGAAACAGGTATTCCCTGTTGCAGCTGATGCAATTACAGAGAAATCAATTTATACTGCATCTGCTGGGATCAGCTGAAAGCATAGGGTGAGCAGAACACAGAGCGGAAAATCAAGAGCCAATGAATAGCTTATTACCAGGCCAGCCGCTTTGCAGGAAATTGTAAGCTGCAGAAGTTGAAGGCAGCCTGAGCTGACCCTAGACTCACACCCACTCTGCTCCAGCCCTGCACGCTCCATTTACTGAGACATGAACTAAGATCATCTTTCCAGAGGAGGAGAACCCCTTGTGGGGCTGCACGTACCTGTCCTTCCAAGTCAAGCAGAAGGCAAGGTATTATTACACTGTTTGGCAGCTATCAAACCACCAGGAGACCTTGATTCCCAATAGTTGAGGGATATACCTGGCCAAGAACTATACTTTAGTGGCCAAAGAATCTCTTTCAAGACCAAACTTTCATAGCCACAACACTAATTCATAAGACCTGATTAAGTACCTCAGTACCTCCTGCTCCATTGTTTACCTGCCCCAAACTGTGTCCTTTTGCTCTTTGGCACTCACCAATAGAGCACTTGGTAGATATATCATGTAATGAAACTTATTTAACCCTTTTCTCTCCCAGAGACCCAGCAGCACCATTTATTCCACTAAAAATAGCACTCAACTGCAAGCCTATTAAGTTTATTAACTTAAGTTTATCAATGCCTCTGAGGATGAAATGTCAGTCAAGCTGGGAACCACATAAACGTTCATGCCAGCCTCTAGTAACAAGTGTCTGAGGTGGGACAAGGACAAGGTGGGAGGTTCCTGACTTATAGAAAATTCATTCTACCAAGCAGTGGTCCCCAACCACAGATATCCTTCTCCAAAATATCCAGGCCTGCTGTTAATGAATCTTTAGGAAATCCCCTAACTTGGAATAAAACCACATTATCATTACCAGCTGCTCTGACCTTGTAATTGGTCATTACCCACAAACTAATGAGCCTCCCACAGAGTGCACATAGCATTTGGCGGTTAGTCCAGGGCAGTTCTGACTGGCAGTGCGCAGCCAGATCTGGCCACCTCTTACCTTTTCAGACTTGACTTTCTTTAGCGGGCGACACTCATTCTCCCCTTCCTCTGGCTCCGGTTTAGCTCCCAAAGGATTGAGCGCTGCCCCAGGTTCAATAGCTATACTCCCGAGTGGCTCCACAGCTCCTGGATCCACCCCAGCACTTCCATCATACTGACCACCACGTCCTCCCAAGGGAACTGGCTGGAGGACCCCAGGATCCTTTTCTGAACAAGTCCCCACTCCTTCGCTTCTCTCCTTCTTGCTCTTAGATGAGCTGTTCTCCTTCTCCTTTTTGGAGCCGGCTACATTGCGGGATGCCTTAGCCGCCTTCTCTGAGCCCTTGGGAGCAATAGCAGCAACCAGGCTTCCTGCATTGGCACCATCTCCTGAGCGTCCCTGCACCTCTTTCTTGCTAGATGCCCCCTCACTTGGAGTGAACAGGGACGTCCCTGGAGTGGGTTTGCTAGTGTCTTTGCCACTCTTATTCCTTTTGGATTTTGATTTGCCTTCCTTCCCTTGAGGACCTGGCACTGGGGTCACAAACTTGATGTTGTCTGGTAGTGTGGCCACAGCATTGGGAGCTGGTATCCCCACCTCCTTTGAGCCTGACATTTCCAGTTTCTGCTGGTCCTTTTCCAGATCGGCGTCCAGGTCAATGATGAGATTCCCTACTCCAATGTCCCATTCATCCCCACTGTCGTATGTCTCAACCGGGTTTGCATCCACTCCTTTCCCTCCGGAGGCTCCACTGCTCAAGGACATCTTAGAGTCAACGTCCCACCTCAAGATTCAAGGCTCTTCCTTGCCCCCAGCTTTCCTATTTTCAGCTTCAGCTATGTTCTCAGACCTGCCACATTGGTCAGTACATGCCCAGTGGACAACATCATTGCTGGAAAAAGAAAATTTAAAAAACTGTTAAAGGAAACAATACAGGCAAAGAGACAGCCTGAAATAAACTCCCACACAAAACAGACCCTTCCTAGGTGGCTATCACATCACAATGGACAAGACAAACAGGTTCAGTTGTATTTCTAACAAAGTCACATTGGACCAAGGGAAAAGCTAATTCCCAATCCATCTCCCCAGGGGAGAGTACAATATTACCAATTGCCCAGAGATTCTGTGGTAAGTCTTAACTAGGAATCCTCTAGTTTCCCATTCCCAAGAGACTGATTTCTACTACCACTGCCAGCTGGCAATCCTCCCTCAATCAATACAAGCCCTGGCACATCCCCTAGCACAACTTTACTCATACTTCTTTTCTCCTTGCCTCATCTTGAATTATCAGAGATTCAGAACACAGTCCAGCAAAGGCTAAATCCCTCTACTAACAGGGCCTGCCCTTGCTAAAAATAACAGATTCCTTGTCATTCTACTGCTCAGGGGTGTGGGGAGGGTGTCTAATTGAGGGTGAGTAAAAGAGAAAAGCAAACAGAACTGGGGAAAAATACAATAGCAGGATAGGGACAAAAACTGCAATTAGAGGAGACGATCCTCAGAGAGGACTTAACCAATCAGCTTAAGTTCAGCTCAGCAGCCTGATTAAACTGCAGGTTTCAAATTATGTCTAAATAGCAGAATTCAATGTAGTCTTTCCCAATTCCCACTAAAATACCCATAAAGATACACACACACACACACACAAACACACACACACACACACACCCCATTTGCTCCAAACTGGGGAGGCTTGAGAGCCTCTGGTGCCTTCCACACAGAAGCACGGCAGCCATAACTGCTCTGGCCACACCACATCACCATGCAAACAGCACCTCAAGGAGGCTAAGGACAGTGGTGAGCTGCACCCTGCAGGCCTGCAAGCCCTGCACTTGCCCAGGCTCAAGACCAAAGGAAGAGCCCGGAGTCAGCGGACTGTTACCCTATCAATAACTCAACAGTACTAAAAAACCTAATGCTACAATGTGGGATAAGTCTCTATATTCTAATTGTATAAGATTGATGGCACTATATTGATAAATACCAGGGCCTCACCACATGGAACAGAGATAGCTAAGAAAGGGGGTGGGGTGGGTGGTAAAAAAAAAAGGCAATTTATATCTCTCCTTGGGGACTGTACCATCTAGAAAACCAGGCAGCCAACATACACCATCCAGGTATTACTTTATGACAAAGCCAAAGATTTCTGTTCTTGCTCACTCCCGTTTACCATCTTTCTATATGCATTTAGAAAATAACTCTTATGACACCACAGAAAGAGTAAACCAGAGATGGCACAATGAATCCCACAAAGTAAATATCTAACAGGTAAATGCTATAGATAGAACAGAGATAAGACACATTATACTTTTCTACCTACTCTCTCAAGGCAGTGCCAAAAAACCAGGGTGCCGTTCAAGAGAAGATGTCATCCTAGGAGAGCATAGCTATACCAAGTAAACGCTTGATAGCAACTGGGATTTAAGAGAGAATGGAGTGCACATTAATCTGCCATTTAGCCACAGATATGAGAAGAAAATACATCCTTTACCCAAATAGAGAGCTTAGTAACAACAGCAACCAACCCCTGCTGGCACTGAGCCCACCACAGATCTTACTTCATAAAAGGATGAGCAGGGACTTCCCTGGTGGTCCAGTGGTAAAGAATCCGTCTTCCATTGCAGGAGACGCAGGTTCGTTGCCTGGTGGGGGAACTAACATCCCACATGCCATGGGGCAACTGAGCCCAAGCGCTACAACTACTGAGCTTGCACACCCTGGAGCCTGTGCACCGCAACTAGAGAAGAGAAAACCCACATGCCACAAGTGCAGAGAAGCCTGCAGGCCACAACGAAGAGCCCTCGCCACAATGAAAGATCCTGCACGCCTCAACTGCGACCCAACATAGCCAAAAAATAAATTAAGAAGATAAATAAATAAATAAAATTTAAAAGTAAATAAAAAATAAATAAAAGGATGAGCAAAAACTGTGTGCGAAAAGATGACATAAGAACTATGAAAAAGGGGCTTCCTAAGTGGCGCAGTGGTTGAGAATCCGCCTGCCAATGCAGGGGACACGGGTTTGATCCCTGCTCCAGGAAGATCCCACATGCCACAGAGCAACTAAGCCTGTGTGCCACAACTATTGAGCCTGCGCTTTAGAGCTCGTGAGCCACAACTGTTGAGCCCATGTGCTGCAACTACTGAAGCCCATGCACCTAGAGCCCAAGCTCTGCAACAAGAGAAGCCATGGCAAGGAGGAGCCCGCACACCACAACAAAGAGTAGCCCCCACTCACAGCAACTAAAGAAAGCCTGCGTACAGCAAAAAAGACCCAACACAGCCAATTAAATAAATAAATAAATAAATAAATAAATATTAAAAAAAAAGAACGACAAAATATCATTTAAAAAAAAAAAAACTATGAAAAAAAATGCTAACCATGAGGTAAAGGCAACATAGTCTCTGAAGAACTAGAGAAATGACACCTTTGAAAACGATCTAGAATTCCGAAGAAATTTTTAGTAAAATGTTTGGAATTCTCTATACTATACACTTATTCATTTAAAAAAATGTGTATTAACTGCCAACTAAGTACCAGGCACTAAACTAGGTGCTGGGAATGTAGCTGCAAATGAGAGTGAATAAGGCAGTGGAACATGATACTGAAAATAATTCTATTATGAGGGGCAAAGGGCATTTCTAGAAATGGGAATGCCAACTGAATCTGCACTATGAAGGATTATTAAAGCCTAGCTCTTCCCAACATCATAATCTGTCACCTCTGCAATCTCTGCAACTGTGGTGAGACTTAGCGCATAACCCACATTCAACACTTACCCACTTTCCTCTAGAGCTGCACTATCATCAGTATGTAATGTAACCATTAGAACAACCCCATGTTTGTTTTTAATTAATTTATTTATTGTTTATTTATCGGCTGCATTGGCTCTTTGTTGCTGCATGTGGGCTTTCTCTAGCTGTGGTGAGTGGGGCTACTTTTGTGCAGGCTTCTCATTGTGGCAGCTTCTCTTGCTGTGGAGCATGGGCTCTAGGTGCACAGGCTTCAGTAGTTTTGGCACGTGGGCTCAACAGTTGTGGCTTGCAGGTTCTAGAGTGCAGGCTCAGTAGTTGTGGCACATGGGCTTATTTGCTCCACGGCATGTGGTTATCTTCCTGGACGAGGGATTGAACCTGTGTCCCCTGCATTGGCAAGGCAGATTCTTAACCACTGTGCCACCAGGGAAGTCCCCCCATGTCTGTTTATTTTTGGAAAAACAATAAAACTTTCAAAAGACCTTCCTCTAAGAAACAAACAAAAACCCTTCCTCTAGAAAACAGGATGGTAATAGAAGAGAGACTCTGGAAGGGTATATAAAGGAAAGAATACACAGTACATACACGTGTTAGGGCTCACTGAGAGCTTCTGACAGTTCTCACACTACTGCACTGGCTCACCTGTTGTATGAAGCAGGATAAACAAAGTATGACAGTAAGAAAAACATAGCATTAAGAAGATACTAGGCTAAAATTAAAAGATATGGGGATTTCCCTGGTGGTGCAGTGGTTTAAGTATCCACCTGCCAATGCAAGGGACACAGGTTCAATCCCTGGTCCAGGAAGAGGCCACATGCCACGGAGCAACTAATCCCGTGCCACAACTACTGAGCCTGTGCCCTAGAGTCCGAGAATCGCAACTACTGAGCCCGCATGCTGCAACTACCGAAGCCCACACACCTAGAGCCTGTGCTCTGCAACAAGAAAAGCAATCACACTGAAAAGGCCTCGCACCACAAGAGTAGTCCCGCTCGCCACAACTAGAGAAAGCCCATGCACAGCAACAAAGACCCAATGCAGCCAAAAACAAACAAAAAAACAAACAAAAAAACAAAAACAAGCAAAAAAAAAAAGATATGAACTTAGACAAAAGAATGTGATTTTTAAAAAAAAGGAAGATGCAAGGAAATGAAAAATGCAATACCAATTAAAATTCACATGGAAATCAAAAAAGCATAGAACTAAAACTGTGGAAAATTAATCAGTAAATTAGAAGAAAATTTGAGATACTGTTCCAAAAGGCAAAGGAAAAGGACGGCAAAAAGAAAATAATGAGGGAAATTGAAAGAGAGATAAAGCATTTAATAATACTCAGAGCAGAACTGAAGAAGAGACTAGAACAAATGGGAGAGAAGCAACCTATCAAGACATAATAAATGAAAAACACCTTGAGCTGAAAAAGATCTTGAAAAAATTCACTACTTTTTCAGCAAAATAAATTTTTAAAAAAGCCAAACTTGATACTCTGGTTTCTCTTCAGATCGAATAAATCTTTCGCCTTTTACTAAAAAAAAAAAAAAAAAAAAAAAAGCCAAACTTGCATACATTCTAGCAAAGTTTTTAAATTACAAAGGACAAAAATTAGGCCAACCTCATACTGTTTTGCAATATTAAATGTTAAAAGGGAATGAAAAATCTATATAGAATTTTGAAGAGAAAAGGTTACTTTTTAAGAGTCTTACACTAAGTCAAGTTGCTTGCCATGTGTAAAAACAATAGATTTTCAGTTATGTAAGAACACATTTATATCCATCTTGTTAAAAATGATCTGAAGCATTAAAATCAGTTCAGTGTAGCATAAAGTTGAATAATTCTTATAAATACCAAAAGATTGTTGTAATCTTAAGAATAACCTCAATGTAGATACTCCTGGAAAAGATACGAGGCAAAAATCAATGCTTGTCATAATGCTGAACATCAAAAAGTTCAGCCTTAACATCAGTAAGGAAAGACATTTCCTCAAATTCCTTTTGTCCCAATTCCATAAGTCATGGCAAATTGTTTTTTTTTTCCTAGAAAGCAAGAAACATCGCTATTAATTTTTTTTTTAAATTGTGCTTCTTCTTAAAAGGGAGCTGGAGATGAAAAGAACATCTGATGGTCTGTACTCATTTTCAGGTTCCACATCTTAAGTGAGATATCCATTAAATGGAGGGATATCCAAGAATATAGTAAAACACCAAGAAGCCATTTCTTAAGAGGAGAGGTCTCAGAAACTGGTATTCTTTAGTCTGGAAGGGGGTTAACTGAAAGGAGACAAGCTGGTTAGCTTCAAATGTATGATGGCTGCATTGTGGAAGAGAGAAACTTATTCTATGATGCTGAGGGTATAAACAGGACCAGTGAGTAGAAGTTATAGAAAGACAGATGTTTAACTCAGGAAAAAATGTAATAACCCAACAATGACCCACAATGCTTAATGAAGCCATATCTTTATCACTGAAAGTAGTGACCAGAAAAAGCATAATCACCTGTCAAGCAAATTACACAAAAAATTCTTCTATGTGTGGTGGGGGTAGTCTGGACATGCCCAGGGCCTTTTTCAAATCTGAAATCCTATTAATGTACCTATCAAAAAGTGCTTTCCCTACAAGAAAACTACCCAGAATCTCTGACTGATCAGGATATAAAGAAAAAATATTCTGAGGATTGATACGTAGATGTTCTATAGAGAGCCACTGTCCTCCTATTTCTGAGTGTGTTAAGTAAGTCCCACTTTTCAACTAGGTGACTCTTCAGAAATTCAGTTTTCCAAACCCAACAGGCTTCACAGTAACTTTGATGGTACCTTTCCAAAGATATACTGAAAAATTGCCAAGGATTCTTTAATCAGCCTGGTTGCAGCAGCCAAACCACTTTCCATCTGCTCCCTATAGCATCCCTGGCTTTATACAGCTTATCATCAACTCTCTGACAGATCCCTGCAGAGATATTTAACCACAGGAGGTAGGGTAACTAACATGGGAGCTGGAAATGAAAAGCACTGACCTCTTGCTTCCATGGCAGAGAAAGTGCAGAATCAAAAGAACCAATACCTTACAGAGACCACAAAGTACTTTGAAGTTGCAGGAGCTTCTGGATATATTTTCCTCTCTCCTCTCCTTCTGTCTAATTGTACTACACTTCCCTATTTAGGACCATGATTCACCAAACTCTGGAATTACTTGCCATTACCATTTGTGCTTTGTTCTGCACATGATCACCAAGAACTCTGTGTGGAGAAGACAGGCCATGACAATGACTCCTCATACCCTGTAACTATAACAATAAAAGTTCAAATTCCAAGACTTCCCTGGTGGTGCAGTGGTTAAGAATCCGCCTGCCAATGCAGGGCACACGGGTTTGATCCCTGGCCCGGGACCCACATGCCATGGAGCAACTAATAAGCCCGTGCACCACAACTACTGAGCCTGCGCTTTAGAGCCCTGGAGCCACAACTGTTGAGCTCACTCACTGCAACTACTGAGGCCCACACACCTACAGCCCATGCTCCCCAACAAGAGAAGCCACTGCAATAAGAAGCCCACTCACTGCAATGAAGAGTAGCCCCCGCTCTCTGCAACTACAGAAAGCCCGTGTGCAGCAATGAAGACCGAATGTAGCCAATAAATAAAAAATAAATTAATTAAAAAAAAAAAGTTCAAATCCATTTCCTCTCTGGAACCCAACTCTATCTCTCAGGCTCCCAGCCCACTGACTGGCTGTAATCACACATTTCAGGTCATTAATTGCTTTTTACTAGGGCATATGCCATATATTACACTATTTCCCTATCTCAGTGATGAGCAAAGCCTCTCCCCCAGGCTAAGAATGAGAAAAAGAGCCTTCATGTGAGGTCTCTGCCCCTGCCCAGAGGACATAAGCAGCAACTGACCCTACTTATGTCCAAACACAGTAAGAATAATACCTCTCTTTCTGCCCAGATAGAGCTCTGTATCTATCCTAGAGGACTTCAAAGAGACAGGATCTCTTTAACTGCCAATTACCTATAGCTAATCTGGTCTAAGTAGCAAACTGTGCAATGCTATTCCACTGTAAATTTATCTGTCCTCCCCTCTCGTAACAGTTTTTGGATCAATCTTCTCACAGGCTTTGGTCTGAGCAAGTGACAGTTGTGTTTGAGTGAGTATAATCTACTTGTGACCACGCAGGTCACACACATTTGGATGTGAGGGTGATCAGTCTGGCTAGCTAGTTCTCACCAAAAACTATACGGACAAAGGAAAATATGCTATATTCAATTCTAGGAAGGCAGCACTGTGTAAAAAAGAGAGAACTGAGCTTAGAATCAAGCGATGTGATTTCTGGACTCAGATTTCCAACAACTTTAGCCAGGATGTTAGCCAAGTTGCTTCATTAAATATTAATTTTCTTATTATAAAATGGAGGGAGAATCCATCATGGTTCTAAGCATGATGATCCAAATCCAAAAAGTATGACAACCCAAAAATATAAAATGCCCCAAATATTCTCATAATGTTCTAGGGTCTCAAAGAGGACTGTTTCATGGTTATATACTGTACAGAGATCTAAAGTATTTTTAAAATAAAGGAAGAATATTTTTAAATTTTTTACAAATTAAATTACAGGTAGTACTGATGTATCCGTTTGAGTTCTATGAAAGAAAATGGCAATCCTTTCTTCTTTCGATTACTCAGTGGTTCTGGTTTTCCATTTAGGCTACTCCTACATTCATATGTGGCTCATAAAACCCTATACTATAGTGACTGACAAAAAGACTCCACCTTGCTTCAAAAATCCCTCCGGGCCAAGGTACCAATCTCAAGGCTCGTGGTTTTAACATCTGGACTAACTCTTTTACCAGCTGTTCCAATCCACTAGGTTGTTGATCCCCCTGATAGGCCTTCAAATCTAAATTATATGAAGTTCACAGGGTTTGACACCCCATGGAACTGTCAATAAACCAATGGGATAAAACAAAGTTGAGAGAAGAAAACCAAACTATACAATCTTCCCTGAATTCCAGATGCTACCCTGAAATCACATCATACTCAGCCAGCAACAGGTGAGGCTAGTACAACATGCAAACCATCCATGGTGACTCTGATCTTACCCAGTTGGAAGAATAGGCATCTCCCTCTCCACCTGCCACACTAGAGCTCACTAATCAACTGAATTTCTAACTAGGGCTCTAATGGGAAACAATCAACTTTCCTTTGGGTCCCTTCCTTAATTTATTACATTAATTACTGTAACAAAGAAACTGTGTCATCTCAAGTACCACAGCTCTCAGTTTATATCTCCAGTGGGGATCAGATAAAGACAAACTAACCGTGCCAATTTGAGAAGATGGATCCAATTCAACAGGGCTCATCTGACCATGTGTCACCTAAGGACAGAAGAGCAGAAGTGTAACATCTCCCAGTCCCTCAGTGTTTATATGCTGCATCTCATGAATAGTTTTATGGTCCTCACGGGCTGCTATTCTCAGACAAAGATTATGAGACTTGACCTGTTTCATTTCATATAAGCAACTGACACTTCCACTAGACATAGCTATTCTACAGGGCTCAGGTTTAGAGTCTTGGTGTTTGTCAGTACTGCTCTGTGCCAGCATACATTTCACAATAGGCTAAACAGCATGCTAAACATGTAAATAATTCAGTCCCAACCCTACAGGGATTCATTGGTGGAACTGGTTCACACAGAAAACCCTTACCAAGGCCTATGTGTAAGTAGGCTAAGAAGCAGAAGGCAAAGATCACCTGAAGTAAATGATAAAGCTCTACCACCCCCACTCCCCTAACAACTGAAGGGCTATGTAGCCCTTTGTAATTTAGTTCTTTCCCCCAGAGGTAAACTTTCTGTACTAAAAAGAGATGATGTCAAATTCTCAAGAAAAAAGTGAATAGTGGAGTTAGATTAGAAATCAGGAGATCTAAGAAACTGGACCTCCACACAGAACTGCTGAGGCAAAGCTTTTCTACAGCTCAATCTCCTCACCTCTAAAACAGGGAATAATATGGGTCAAGTTCACAGGAAAGAGGGGAAGGAAAAAACCTAAGCATTTTTCAGGAAACATGAGGAATTACACTCATTTTTAAATTCTAGACCTCACCTCCCTTCCTAAATCTCTTACTTAACTACCACCCTATAGTAACTCTAAAAAGCACACAGAAAACTTCTCTATCAAAAGACAGTATCTACACTGTTATGCTAACCATAAAAAACGGTGGAATCCACCCACACATCCGTTAGGATATCTAAGCCAGATTGACTTCTCCAGCCTCATCTCATGGCCACTCTGTCCTCTGCACCCCATTTCCACCCTACCGCCTTTTGGCATTTACCTCAGACATTCCTGCTCACATCCTACCTCCTAGTGCGTGTGATGATTTGATTAACATGTTTTCTCCACTGGACTGCACACATCCTAAGGACAAGGGTCTGAGTCTCTTTTGCTCACCATTGTATCCTAATAACAGTGTTTGGGTCACAGTCCTCCCTCAATAAATATTTTGGTCAATAAATGAGTGAATGAACACTGCTTTCCTCAATGGGCAAAATCATAACAGTGCCAAGGCTGCCATTTCTCGTCTCCATTCTTACTTGAGCTTGATTTGTCACTAAACTGTCTCAATTACCTAACAGTCTTCAAACATCTTAGAACAGTGTGTGCATTCCTCTTTCTTCTAAGATACAGATTTATTAAGAGTCTAGGGGAAAAGTTAGAATATAATCCAGTCCCCACATTTCTTAAAAAATGCCTAACTGCTCCAGAGTGTTCTCAGACTTCAGTTTGACCCATGTACAGCTGCTATCCAAAAGACGGCTAGCCCACAAATCAGGAGTTCTGGACATAACCAACCCCTGGGAGCTCTCTTACTAAAATGTATGATACATTCTATCAGACTTGAACTGTCCAATTATCACATTTTAAATACCTATGAATCAAAGGTGACAGAAGTCAGAAAAGTGGTCATGTCTGGGAGAAGGTTACCAACTGGGAAGAAGCATGAAGGAAACTTGCGGGGTGCTGGAAATATTCTATTATCTTGAGCTAGATGGTGATTATATGGCTATATACACATGTAAAAACTGTGCTGTGCACTTAAAATTGGTATACTTAATGCACTTTATTATATGCACATTATATTAAAAAAAAAAGGTAAATATAGTAAACACCTATGAATAAAAGGACTGTATTACTTACTGGATCATGGTCCTGGTCCTAAAATAGCATTTTATGTGATCACAGTAAAAGGGAATCATGCCATCAATCTTCATAGGATATTTAGGGGGATGGAAAAGAAGGGAAGGAGGGAAGGAAGGAAGGCAGGAAGAAGGAAGGGAGGGAATTACATTTAAGGATTATCTTGTGTTTGACTATATTGTGAGGAGATTTATAGATCTGTTGGAGAGTCTGAAAGAATTAATAACAACAAACCAAAAAGAGTGAGGTAATTAATGACATAAATCCTGGGAAAAAATAAGCTGTCCAAGAAAACCTAATAGTAATATACTAAATAGTTCAATAATATTTACTTAACACAATAAATAATGGATACTGATGAAACCAAAAATTTGATTTGATAAGAAGGGGAGGGCAATATGAGAGCATATTATTTATTATTTAGAAATATGGGCGTAAATAAGAGAAAAAGACTGAAAATTTTAAAGCAGTTGCCTACTGGGAGTGACACTCAGTGACAGGAAGGGGTAAACAGTGGATTACTGATTTTCATTAAAAGCGATACTATTTGACTTTTAATATAAAGTTCATGGGAAGACAAAAACAAAAAAGTGTATGTATTAATCTGATAAATAAAACATTTAAAAATATAATAAAAAGTTAAGGATATACTCCCCACAATATTCCTGGATCCCTTTAGCAGGTTATTATAAAATATATTAATCCAATAATTTATCAAAAATCTCATGAGAGATAGGAGGAGGGGTAGCAGGAATGAGGCAGGTGTGGCTATAAAAGGGCAATGTGAAATACCTTTGTGGTGATGGAACTGTTCTGTATCTTGACTGTGGTGGTAATAAAACTGCACAGAACTAATACATACACTCATAAATGGGTATAAGTAAAACTTAGGGAACCTGAACAAGCTGGGTGGATTGTATCAATTCAATATCTGGTTGTGATATTGTACTACATTTTGCAAGACATTCACTGGGGCAAAATGGGTACAGGGTACAAGGGATCCCTTTGTATTATTCTTACAACTGCATGAGACTCCTACAATTATCTTAAAATAAAAAGTTTTAATTAAAAAAACAAAAAAAAACCTTCTAGACCCTATTTTAAATTTCTATTACCTCTAGTGTGAACAAATTTTATTTATTTACTATTGATAAGAGCAACTTGGTAATTAAGCTAAATTTATTTCTAACTTGAAAAGGTGCTCTCTATCGAATACAGGAGCCTAAGAACTGGTGAACAAGTCTATATGTTCTTCTCATCGCCTGATGGAGTTTGATAATATTCCCTCTGTCTTTAAAAGCTAAAGATTTTTTTTTTCTTTCATTTTACATGTCTTCATTAAAGCTTTTACCTCATTTGGTCACCAGCTCTGATATGTATTTCTTGGGGATGAAAAGAATGCACAGTATCACAAACAGACAAGCCTTGGTTCTGCATAGAGGGAAGTTTATTTTTATCTTTCTTGAGCCCTCTTCCTAATGATGCCTAGCATTTCCCTGGCAGCACACTGAGCTAATTTTTCGAGGAATAGCTTACCAAGATTTCTAGTCTCCTCTGGGGGCTATAATTGTTAGCTAGAAGTTACTCATGCTAACAAAGTGGTTTGGACTTTCTGCCTCTTTTAAATGTAATACTACCCACACTAAAGCTCATCTTCTAGTTTTCATCCCCCACACACAGCCAAGATACTCTGGAAGTATAATCTTAAACAAATTGGGAACCTAAGTACTTGAAAGAGCTTAATGTCATCAGAAAACCTGAATATGTCACTTTCGTAAAACATTTATTAAAATGTCAAATAAAATGAGTGTCACTGCTTAAACCCTTCCACCTAGAAGAACTTATCATCAAGATGGTTTCTGAAGATAACGTCATGAGAAACCAGCACAGTGCAATGGAAAACAAAACAAAACAAAGGAGAAGGCAGGAAAAGCTCAATTCTATTCTTTACTCCCCTCCACCCCCACCCCCGAGATGTGTAAGAATGAATCTTGGGCAAGTCACTGCACTTATTTGAGCCTCAGTTATTTCTTACAAAAAGCTGAGATAATTAGTATACCATACAATGTGTAAACTCTCAGTAGAAACTGGAATACCACCCTGACATCAAACTCATTAATATTCTTACAACAAAATGAATAAATATTTACTTGAAATAGAACAACAACAAAAAAAGGCTATAAATAGCCTCATTAGCTGAAGTCTGGTTTGTGCCCGCCTTACAAAAAAACTCTCAGAACTCTGGGGTTTTAGAGCTGCAGAAAAGGGACTGCGGACCTACACAGAAGCGTTTACTGTCAGAAAGTCAGTTTGCTAATGCACAACAGAACATTTTCTCCCATTCCAAGACTAAAGTTTTTAAATAGCCTTTGGCCTGACTTTAATAAAAAGTTTTTTAAAACTAAAGTGTTGGGACTTCCCTGGTGGTCCAGTGGTTAAGACTCGGAGCTCCCAATGCAGGGGGCCTGGGTTCCATCCCTGGTCAGGGAACTAGATCCCGTATGCAGCATCTAAGATTGTGCCTGGGGCAATGATAATCCTGCATACCGCAACTAAGACCCGGCACAGCCAAATAAATAAATAAATAAATAAATAATTCTTTAAAAAAAAAAAAACTAAACAATGTCCACTATTAACAACTCTGTCCACACACAACTGTCAATGACTTGTCACATGTGACTTCTCTTTATGTAAACTAATCCATCGCCTTGGCCCCAGTAAGTTATATATAAATGATACCAAGTCATCTCAATCTTTAATTTAAATTTTTCGACTTTCTAATATAGATTTTATTCCCTCCACCTCCAAACCCTTCTTAAGGACAGAACCACATTTGAAATCTACACCAGTCCCTTAGTGTAATGACCATGCCACTTACAGCTTGAAGTGTTATATACTTTCACTAAGAGTTACAGTTCATCCTTGAATTCTTTCTAAATTCTTGGGAAGACAGATTTAATCCCATCAACTTTATTGATTTGATCAAGAAAAGCCTATGCAGCTAGGAAAAAACATGTGTTGGAAAGACTAAATATTACCATTTCTGGGATAACTCCAGGGACTTCTATACATTTTTCCATACTTTCTATGCAGAAAAAAGATTAATTCATGTCCTAATTTTTTATTAAAAAAGTTAAGCATTTATCATCATTTGACCAGAAGCTTTTAACTGATTGGAAAGATGGAAAAACAGAAGTGGAAATTCTCCAATGTCTTCATCCCTGAATGGATCTTTCACACCATGATCAAGCAGTCTTACAAATTTTCTAGCTGCCTTTCCATGTTTAACATGTCTTCTTAAAAAATCAAAAACAAACATAAAACTCTTAACATCCGCTGAGCAAAGAGCTTAACTAATTCTGTTTTTCTTTCACCTAATTTCTAGGCAGCACGTGTGACTAACCACCACCATTTTGTGGGCTTCTTTGGTCTTGACTGAAATGTTTAAAAATTTTTTTTTAAAGATGATTTTCTCCTCTCCACAGCCTCTGAGACTATGCCAAATTACCATCTATTTTGTACCGTCCTTCTGATCCCTTGCTTTCTAATAAAATGGTTTTTAAGTCTGTAAACTTCCGGTGGGCTTTTGTTTTTTAAAATCTTTCCACTTTTCCTACTGTACATACTTGATTGCAGCTCAATTTCTTAAAAATGAATCCTCATATGATAGACTTTATTCTTCCTCTCCCTGAAGAATACTGAGGTTAATCAAGATATGATTACTATTAAACAGTGCTGACCTACAGAAACCTTTATCAATTCCTGTTTGTTCCTCAAAGCAAAATCCAGGTTATTTCTTTGCTTTATGGGATCTAGAACTGCCAACTGTGCCAAGTAGTTTATCTTACTCAAAATCACATCTTCACATTTGCTCTCAGTAAAGTATTTAACCAATCTATGAATAAGTAAATAAACCCCACATTATTATCATCTGGCCTAATTTTGCAGCTTCTCCAATCTCCTTTAACAGTTTCAACTCAGTCACATTATTTTGATTAGGACTATGACATTTTTATTTAAGTAAGGATTTTGATCCTTATAAAAATTTAATCCCTTGCAACCTGTATCATTCCTATGAAGTACAGGGCCTAGCAACACCAGATTTCAACAGATTAACTTCCTTCCATCAAGTATTTGAGATGTGAATTAAATTACTGTATCATTATTTTGCCTACCAAGAAAAGAGAAGGGAAAAAAATTATATGAGGATAGCAGAAATGGCACTCGTCATGTTTATGTAACACTTTTAAATAAATCTAATGCTTCAGATCATAAATTCAGGTAAAATATATTACAGACTTGTTGTTGGAAGAAAATGTCACTTCACTGTTATATTACCTACCACAATGTAATCTTGTTAAAACCGAATTTCTTTCTTATAGAAAGGCTCCATAAGAAAAAGAATATTATCAGACACTGTCCTGCATTTCCCTCTCTGTCAGATAGCGTTATGGAACTCATCTGAAATCCACACTGCCAGGATTTCTAGTTCTGTTAGGACTGGAAGGGCCTACTAATACAAACCACAGAAACAATACTACTAAAAAAGCAATTATCACTAGCAAAGTAAGCAACATTAAAGTATTTTTACTAATAAAGCAAAACAACTTGGTCAGTTAAACTGAGACCCTTTTAACCAATATAGGAAAAAACAACATACACTTGAACTAACAGCCACTGGCTTTAAAGTTCACAATATCAGTAATATGTTATTGTACCACTTGAGCATATGTGGTGAGAATGTATGACTTCAAGTTTGATATGCAGCAAATCCTGACAAAGAAAAGCAAAGTGAAATCTGCCTAGAAGCTCACCTAACCTCCAAACCATATCTGCCTAAAAGTAACATATTTTTCTTAGCATCAACCCCAAGTTAAGAACCTTTATCCTAAAATTTTATATCAAAAAAAGCTCATTTTTAGAGAATGGCAAATAGATCTCCTTGTGCACTGCAACTGCACAAGCTGATAATATAAATAAGTAAAAATAGAGAGTATAGATACCCTGCACCTCTCAGCTACCCCAAATAGCATACAGCATAAGAAACAGGCCGAGAGTCTGATGTCCGTAAGCTGCATTCTACATAACCCAAGGACAGAAATAAGGCATCTCTTAGACATCTCTTATACATTAGGTAGGAATTTTAGCTTCCAGCCAATTACCAAAACAGCAGTCTGGCCTAAGGGATTTCTGTTTCCTATCAGCTTCAAGTAAAGAAAAAAGGGAAGAGGTAACAGGAAAAATAATGAAGTAGCAGAAAGGTTAGGAAAGAGCAAGCAAGGAAACCATAAGAAAATTTACAAAACACAAGTCAAACAAGAGAGCATCTGGACAGCATAAGGCATCTTCATCCTCAGGGTAATGCATTAGATACTGAGACTTCCAGAACATAGCTAGCTTTCAATTGAGAGGAAGTCAAAATACCACAAACCTTAAAATTCAATTTTTAGGCTGGGAGCAAAGTGTACCGTCCATGAAAACTTATTTTTAACGAGCTACCCCAAACAAAGTTGCTGAGGTCTCACTAGAAAGAGCAAACGTCAGGACAATGGGATTTTCCCTTTGAGGAAGGAGAAAACTCAGAGGCCTAACTTACCCATTACTCTAGGCACCCAATGGCCAATCAGCAGAACAGTAAATCCCAACCCTCCGGGAACTGGCTACAAGGCCTCCAGATCTACCCTTGGTGTCTTCCAGACATACCGCAATTTTCACCATGATTAACTTCCAGGAATGCCAGCCAGAGGAGCAGCCAGGAGAAAAGAACATATTTCCCCCTCACTGTCTGCTAGACCCTTCGGAACAACTGCAAACAGTGCCTCTTTCTCTCTTCTGGGCAGAAGAGCATTCAGCAACCTCAGAGAAGTGCCTAATAACCCAGTAACACACTAGCACCATATTTCTCAAAGATGCCTACTCCGACCATCTTATTTAAAGCTGCAAACTTCCCACCTTCCCCACCTATCCTTCCTCCATACTTATAATCCTCCTTACTCTGTTCTATTTTTTCCCACATCATTTATCACCCTCTTTATACTATATAATTATTAATTATGCTTATTTCTACTTCCTTTTGTTAAAAGGCAAGATCCATGGGGTTGGGATTTTCTGTCTATTTTGTTCACTGACAGATCCTAAGCAGCTAGGACAGGACCTCACATATAACAGGAATCCAATAAATATTTATGGAACCAAAGAAGTAAATAAGAAAAAACTAAAAAAGACCTCTTGGAGGTCAACAATACACAGAGGGCCCAACAATGCCTATACTCCTCTAACAGATCAGTCTGGTTCCCGTGACTGACCTACATTGCTTCTGTCCGCCATGCACTACCTCTCCCCCTCCCCCCAAGTCTTCCATCAGCTAGGATATATGGAACCACAGTACTGCTGCAGGCACTAAAGGCCACAAATGCTTGTCCTTGAGTCTGAAGGATTTCTAAAGGCTTTCATAGTCTGTGCCTTGTTCCTAGTTTATTCAGATTGGGATAAAATGTGTTAAAAGGAAGTTACCTTAACATAAAAGGAAGTCTGAAAAAAAAAAATCACAAGAAGTTTCTGTTTTCAAAAATCAAATTCCAATTCAATTCAGCAAGCATTACGCATTATATTCAAAGCACTGGGCTGGAAGCCATGGGAAACAAGAGACTCAGGTCTCTTATGGAGTTTAGAATGAGGTAGGGAAAAAATATATTCACATATAATTATAATTAAAGACAAGGTGTGATACACTGCTATAACAGAGATCCTAACAAAGAGTTAAACAGATACAGAGGAATATAAAATCAATTCTGGAGATAAAGGCAGGTGGGAAGAAGAAAGTTAAGAAAGTCTTCAGGAAGGAGATGAAATTTTTTGGTAGGTTGAAGGAAGGGTCAGATTTGAAGTTAAATGCCTTGGAGCAGGGAAGAGCATTCCAACAAAAAAAGAAAAAACCTAAGGTGTTGAGACTGAAAATTACAGGGTAAGCGGAAGGAATAGCTGTAAAAAGAGAGAGAAATAAATGAAATAAGACTGAAAAAGGCCAGGATTGGTCAGGTTATAAAGGATCTTGAGTGCTGGCCTATATAGGCAATAAGGAGTCATTAAAGGTTTTCAGCAAGAAGTGAAATAATCAGAACTGTATTTTTAAAAGTCTACACTAGGATTCCTTGCTACATACTCTTCTAGAAACAAATTCTTTCCTTTCATAGCACTTCAGCTCATAATCATACATTCATTAAATGATTGTTGGTTTCCGCAACTAGATGTGTAAGTCCTGAAAGGACAGAGATCATGTCTGGCCTGGCACATAAATGCTCAATAAATACAGGCATACATTGGAGATATTACAGATTCGGTTCCAAACCACAGCAATAAAGCAAATATCACAGCAAAGCAAGTCACACAAATTGTTTGGTTTCCCAGTGCATATAAAAGTTATGTTTATTGTATACTGTAGTCTAAGTGTGCAATAGCATTGTCTTAAAAAACAATGTATATACCTTAATTTTAAAATGCTAACCATCATCCGCGAGTCACAGTAGTAACATCAAAGATCACTGATCACAGATCACCTTAACGAATACAATAATAATGAAAAAGTATGAAATACTGTAAGAATTAGAGAAATATTGTGACACAGAGACACGAAGTGAATAAATGTTGCTGGAAAAATGGTGCCAACAGACTTGTTCAACACCGCCTTGCCACAAACCTTTAATTTGTAAAAAACACACTTCTGCGAAGCATGGTAAGACAAGGGATGCCTGTCTTAACTAAACCAAATGAATAAAAACTATAATAATATCACAGCAGTATGTAGTATGTAATACAGAAAGAAGTATTAACCATGAGGTTACTACAATAATATACAGATGAAAGTCTGAACTAGGTCAGGTGAAATGGTGAAGCTAAGTGATATCTAGAATGATTCAAATTTAGTGAATGATTAGATGAGGTGGTAAGGAAGAAAAAAGAACCAAATAAAACCCCAAAGTTTTGTGCCATGGCAACTGAAAGAACTGTAATGCTTAGAGGAGAAAAGAGTAAGCAAGTTTCAGAAATGATGGACTGGAGGTACATTCAAAAGCAAATACCAAGTAGAAAAAAAATTTCCCCCTGCCTTCTATACGTTTCAGATTCATAGACCCCATGAGCCTCATAGTTCCAATTTCCCTACTGTTCCATTTCTGATACCATTCTTGCTGAATTTCACATCAAACCTCAGAATTTGTAACTGAAGTTTACAAGGTACATTCTTTTTTTTTTTTTAATTTCTTTTATTCGATACAAGGTACGTTCTTGAACATTCACTTCTGCTCACATAAACTAAAATTCATCCCAACCAAACCCAAAGTGCTCACCTAGGAATGTTACTAAGAACACTCTTGTACCATACCAAAAGCACACTGAGCAGACATTGCCTTACTCTATAAATACCGAACTACAGCCTAAGACACTACAGGTACCAACATGCAATATGGTATCAGCATGCAATGCAGTACCAGCATGCAATGTGGCCTGTCAGATCTGGATTTCAGTCACGGTATGGTTTGATTTCCAAGGGTTGTATGGCACCTACTCTGGCCACTTTCCAATTCAAAACCCTTCACTTGACACACACACAAAAAATCTATCTATAAAAGCCATCTATATTTCTAATATAAATCTTTAAAAAATCTCATTTAAGTGGAACACTTTCCAAAATAACCTTTAGATTACTTGAAAATTAGTAATGTGCTATAGATGGCTGGGTATAAAGCAAAACACTCCCAGGACTTTTTATGAGTCCAAAACAAACAATAGTTCCGCCCACTGAATTTTTCTATTACAGACTGATGGATGTTTTAAGTACAAATTTAAGAACAGTGACTCCTTCTTCCAATGTTCAAAGGTAGATTAAACATGCGATTTTGCTATGTTAACACATACTCCCCAAAAAAGAAAGAAAAGAAAGACTAAAAGACCATCATCTTAACATTCAATAAATAGCTGCTATTGAAAGTTTCAAATCCAAAAATTAACTGGGAAATGCTGATAAAAAAAATCTAATTTGGGGAATTAACAACTAGCTTATACAATCTTATTCCTTTAAACTGCTTGAAAGCAAAGATTTCCTAACATTAGTTAACCCCTGAATGACATGGGTTTGAACTGTAATGTTAGGTCCACTTATATCTGGATTTTTTTCAATAAATATGTACTACAGTTCTACACAATCTGCAGTTGGTTGGAACCTTGGATACTGGAAGGCCAACTGTAAAGTTACATGAGGATTTTTTACTTCATTGGGGGAGAGGGGGTGCCCCAACCCCTGCGTTGTTTAGGGGTCAACTGTACCACCAATTTCAAAGTTCCTAAAGTCACCCATCATCTTTAAATTGTTCAGTTCCTTTTAGGGGGTATTTCAGATCAAACTTAGCTAGATTTTGCATTTTGAGCAAAAATAACAATTTTATTTTGTAAACAAAACAGTGGGCAACTCTTACTCAATCCCAAGAAGTTAATTCAAAATAGGTTTTCCAATAACTGGACAAAAATGGAAAAATGCCCAACCCACCTCCAAAATCAGTCCCATTTGGCTCCTGATTTCAGATATGAGATTCAAAGATCTTAGATTCCTGACTGAATGCACAAAATTACTTCTTATTGATATCAGGCAGATTTCCTTCTCCCAAGCTGAAGTTCTTTTTATACAGCTTCCTGATCTCCACTCCTATGGCTTGACTAGGCTAGAAAAAGATATATTTGACAAACTGGTGAACCTGCAGAATGAGGGTACAAGACTCTCCAAAAGACAGCTTAGTAAAAAAAAAAGAAAGAAAGAAAAAAGAAAAGTACAGCATGAACTTTATAAACATATCAAAAAGGAGTGAGAGTCAAGCCCCAGAGAACTCAGGCTGCACTTATTTGCCCTTTTGAATACTAACACAATAAAAAAACTGCTCACTATGTCAACCATCAACCCTTTTTGTCCCATTCTTTTATCAGAATCTTGATAGCATAAAATTCAACACTATATGGAACCTTTAGACATGATCATGTCTAATAGGCTCATTTTACAGATAAGAAAAGTGAAAACATAGGAGTGACTAGCACAGGGTCACACAGCTAGTTGGAGGCAAAACAGTGATCAGAATCTGGGTTTTATGACACAATTCTGTGCTTTTTCCTCTATACTTTGAAAAGCTATATTAGCAAAGAAAACATTTTACACTATTAAATCAGAAAATAACTAACTGTAACTAAGCCGCACAAAAATAAAATTCATCCATATAAAGAGAACAAAGAATTAGAATAGGAAGTACCCCAAATCAAAGAGAAAGAAGCAGCATTTGTTCATACAGTACAGGGCTTTCTTAAGGGCACAACTTTGCACATATTTTCTGCTGCGATTTGTGTTCTGTGCTTCCATCAAATGTAACTCCTTAAGAGGATGCCACAATGATTCTTGTGGCAAAGGTTTGAAAAGTGGTAACTTCTGGCATAGATAACTTGATGGTACAAAAGGAACCCACGAATGTGTTACCAACAATCAAGAAGACAGGACTGAAGTTGAAGAGGGTGGAGATTTTGCTGGGAGCAAGTAATCCTGAAAATGAGATAAGAATAAAAATCCAAGAGAGCAAAGCTGGCCTGACACTAATGACCAGAGAGCACGATAAAAAGAAGGCAGTTTCAGAGCTTGCCTGGCATCAGACAGCTCTCACCTGCAAAAGAAAGGAAAAAATTCTCACAGAGACAAGAGATAAATCTCAGGTTTGCTCCTGAGTTATGGATTAGATATGACCTAATAGGTATTTGCCATCTCTTATTTCTGGCACTCTGATCCAAGAACAAACAGCAAGAGAACCATGAAAAATCAGCCCTGTTGGATCTGGAGTTCTGCCTTGACAAGATATAAAGCTCATTCACAGATCTGACTGTGCTCATGAGACTGCAGTTCAACTCCCGCTGCTAGAGCAAGGGGAGGAGGAAGGAAGACAGAAAGGGGTGAGTGGGAAGGAGGTAGAAGATCTGGGTTGTGACTATAATAGCTACAGTAATTAGAGTGTTTCCAGGCTGCTAGAGAAGTCCTCAGAGCAGAGAATGTGGACGGGAGATGGGGGGAGGGGGGAAAGCATGAGGAAGCAAACTACTGAGAATGCTAGGAAAATACATGGTGGTTTGTGAACAGTTTAAAACAAACAACTGTGATGGCTTCATATGGGAAAATAAAAGAAGTCTATATTCTTTCCCAGAAGTGAATATTATACAAGCAACTGCTGGGCTCCTACTTAAAGCTAGGTTACAAACTAGTTTTAAACAGATTCTTGCAAATGTCCCTGTCTCTGCAGTGGTCCACTGGCCTTGGCCTCAGTCAAGTTGTTTGCTTCCCTTTCCCCTCAGTCAATCAAAAAATCAATCTATCTATCCATCCATCTATCCAACCATCTATCTAGCTATCTACAGCTCTGTCTCAATCTAAAAAACAGGTCAGAGCCTTCACTTCACTTGGAAAGGGGATTTCTGAACTCTAAAACAGTTAATATCACTTATTCCCTGTCAATCAACTGTTAATTAAGACCCTGTGAATTCAATTAGACTGTGTGTGTTTTTGCACGTGCGCGCACATGCATGTTTCAAACACACAGCTTGTCAGCCTCATACAGAAAATGACTGGAGGACACTAAAGAAGTCACAAAATAAACACCAAGTTGCTTGTTTATAAATTTTAGACTCTACGGCACTGCCTACTATAGTGGCATGAACATGCGAAAGAAAAATAAAATGATATTAACAGAAGATGATAATGACCTAGAAGGAAAATCTGGGAATCTGCAGAAAACCTTGAAATAGAAAGTCCTCCTCCAAGTTCTAGGAAATGCTATACTTGTTTTTTTACAATAAATATTTAGTTGAGACACTTGCTTAACATGTTTTGGCCCTCTGGTGATGACTTGATTCTAACAGTGACGTTAATCTCAAAGCCAGAAAAAAAGAGTTATAAAGGTGCTGGGAGAAACTAAAAATGAGATAAAACAACAGAAGAGATGCAAACTTCATGTGGAGAATAACGTTCATAAAATAAAAACACATGTTAAAGTCTTAAGTAAGGCAAGTCAGGTAGATTTAACACAAAAAGTCAATTACATCCTTTGCACAAAACCTGCTGGGTATCCTCCCAGCAGCTAAATCTTTTTCACCACACTAAAAGCAAAGAATTTTCTCCTTCCCTATCCCCCTAATAAACAAGTGCTAGAAACACTGAATTACCATTAATTCCTTCCCATTCATAGGGCATAAAGCCAGAACTCACAGAAATACAATAGGGCTGTCTAGGACCATGTCTAAGGCGTGCTACTCAGTAATCTAAAAGAAACACAGAAGGAAGAATCTCTTTTCTCTGTTCCATTATCATCTCACTAACAAACCAGTATCAGGCATTAAGAAATGTGAAACAAAGAAGAATTTCACACATATGAACTGAAACTAAACCACCAAAGACCAAGTATTTTCTTGTCAGTGTGGCATGTGATTCTTTAACCACCTGCTCAATAATCCCTCTTCAGCTGCACAGCTGCTGCCAATTCCACATGCCCAGCAAGGCAGGTGCTTTGGTGAATTACCTGTTCCCCAGTGAAAAAGAGTCCTTCGCTGACACTTAGTGGGCCCAGAACCTGCCAATCAGCATCACCTATCTTCACTTTGTCTGTCATAGCCAACTTTTATGAGATATCACAAAGGCATATATTTAGTACACTATGTGATTTTGTATTTTGCAGGGTTTGTGTGTGTGTGTGTGTGTGTGTGTGTGTGTTTTTAAAGGAATCTGATTTTTGAAAATCAGGCAGAAGTAAGAATTCAGCTGCTTAAAAGAAAATTTGCCACACAACATAAGGCTGCCTCATCTCAGAGTGGCCCCATCTGTCTGGCAGTATTCCTATCCATGACCAGTTTCCACAAGGGAAATAACAATTGCTTAGCTACCTACGGAGCAGGAGAAAGTGGCACTAGAAGGTTCTATAGTATCTGGCAGTAATGAGAGAGAAAGCAGAGTGAGAACTTCTGGAGACCATACATCATTCCTGTACTTGTTAAGTCTCCATGGCTGAGCCCAGGCAGTAGTGTTCTGAGTCAAATAAGTAAGGAGTGGCACTTCCACTTGACAGAGCAATCAGTAAACCCCTCAACAAATTATCCTGTTCCAGTCATTTAGTTGCTATATGCTAATTGCCACATAATTACTACCAGGAGCCAAAATTATGCTTCCATATCCTCACACAAAATAAGCAATAATCTGTCCAGCTATCTAGACCTCTCACAAGGAAACATTTTTTCTAACAAGAAGCTGGGGGGAAAAATCCAAAGTGCTCTCTGAAAGATGGTCACAATCAAAAGACTCATAAGACTCCTTGTGGCAAAGGCCCAATTCAGAAACCACTAAATCTAATCAGGGCAAATTTAATCTGAGGCTTCTGCCTTCACTGTCACCTGACAGGATTAAGAAATGAATGCCAACAGCCCAAGAGCAAAAAGCTTTGGACTCAGTTTAGCTGACACTTCACTCAGAGACCTAGGACATATAGTTCAAAACAGTCTAAAGACAGACAACACCTCTAGTAAGACCTTAACACAGTTCTGTCATCAATAAATACGAAGGTCAGAACAACCTGTTCCCTCCTAACAAAGCCCAACACCTAATTGGCAAGCCATCCTTTTTAAGAAACTCATTGAAATGAAGAGAAAAAGCAGGCAACGTGGTCACACTTAGGGCCTTGGAAAGACCTTTACCACAGCCAAAGGCTATGGTTCCTCTTCAACGCCTTATAGGAAATGGCTGGCTACTGTGTACAGTGTGTATTGTGTACAACTGTCTCCTGACAATGAGCTTGATTTCTAATCTCTAAAGAAAAGTTTTCTTTAATGTCCTAAAGGGAAACCTCATTCCTAGCCCCCCATAATTCTTCACCCAACTAATAGTACCTAAATACTATTTGGGCACTTCTATGAGGTAAACGCAAGGAACGGGTTCCTTCTAGTTTGTTCTCATCCTTCTCTCATTAGTAACTCCAGAGATCGCAAATGACTTTTTCTTTTTAACGTTCACCTCTCTGGCAAATTTCTCCCTAACACAGAAGCACATGAGGATTTTCTGCACAATGAACAAACCACCTCCTTTCTTCAGAATTAAAATAAAGATAAAAAGGAAAGTTGTTTTGTTTCCCCAGCCCTTGCCCACATAGGCAAAGTCTGTGGCTTTTTTGTTGTGCAATTATGCCGACCAGGGAGTCACCATTAAAAAGGTACTTGGTCCTTGACTCCCTATCTTAACCCTGCACAGGTTTTTAGTGGTATTCCTAAACAAATAAACAAAAATCTTTGTATGAGTGTCCCGTCTCTATAAAAAGGATTAAATTTGCTGGCTCAAACAAGAGTAAAACCCTCCCCTTGGAGTCTTCTTCCTTAAAAGTCTGACACACACATCAGCGTTGAGTCTCCCAGCCACTATTCCTCCTCAACTTAGTACAGGCCAGCCAAAGAGGCAGGCACAACATGGCTGGCACTCCCTATTCTTCTGAAAAATGTGTGCCAATGAGCTCTGCATTGTTCCTCACTCAAAAAGAAGAGCCTTTCTGTCTGGGCTCCTCCAATGGCAAGCCCCAGTCTGGAAAAGGAAGAAAATGGCACTGAGGAGCCTGGGAGATGGAGCATATCCAAAGCTCTCAGACAAGACTTGAACCTATGACCTTCACTGTGTACACAATAGGCGGGTGAGAGGGACCGGTTTATCTCTGCAGCAGCAGTTCTCAGCCCTGGGGTAGCACTCCCGATAAAATGACACGACTATTGTGTGTGGCAGCAGAACAGTCATCTCCTCACAACAGCCTAAACCAGCACTCCCTCCCCCAAGACAAAGCAGCAGGGGTGAAATTAACTCAAGGCTGCAGAGCAAAACCTAATACAGAAAAGAGAGGCCTGTGGGGGACTGGGGACTCTCCTCAACCCCTGGGGCTCTGGACACATGGCTGGAAACAGACAGGCTTTCTTCCCCATCTTTCCCACTCTCATTTAGATAGGAAGCTGTTTCTTAGAGAATTTAATCATCTGTGATTTGTTCAAAAATATTCCCCCTGAAGGGCTCTGATCTCTCCACCCTGTATGAGCCTAATTCCTAGAAGCTGAAATGACTGTTTGCTGCTGCCTGTTTCACAAACACACATTAATTGGTCAGATGTGTCTCCTCCTCCTCAACCCCAGAGGGAGGAAGGAGAATCTGAGCAAAGCACAGAGATGATCCAACCGTAATTACACATAAAGGGAAAAGAGGGCAGCATGGGTTTTCCAAACAGGACAGGGTCACAAACCCTCCCGGGGGGTACTAGGATAGCAGTTAAGGCCGGGCCCAGGAATCCCTCCATCTTGAAGAAAAGGACAGGAGTAAATGTGACCTGAAGACTGGAAGGAGCACACACCCACAACCTACTTGCTGCACAGTCCCAGCCACCTTGCTCCCCCCATCCTGGGCTGCGCACACGTCCTGCTCCCAGCCCTTCGCCCTGAACCCCCCTAACTCCCTGACTAGCTCCGGTCGCCCTGGGCCCCCTCAAGATACCCAGACCCGCCTCTGAAACTCTCTGGCCTGTCCCCACAACCCGGCCAGACCCTAATCCTCTCTCGGGCACCCCTACCCTCGCCTGAACCGGCCCTGGCCACGCTTTGAACTTCACCCCGCGCCCCGCGACGCCCCCTCCCCCACCCACGCAACGACCCCCGCCACCCTCGCCACACACACACCTTCCCCTCGCTCCGCCCCGGCCCCCCAACCCCCACTTCCTCTGTCAGGCGCCGCTACCCCCGGCCCCCTCAGCGCCGCCGCCTCTCTCCTCCCCCAGCCCCGCTCCACACAAAGCTCCGGACTCACCGCGCGGCTGGTCCCGGGAGCCTCCACCTCCGCCCGCCCGGGCCCCGGGCCGTAGAGCCGCCGCTGCTACGGGGCCCAGGCCGCCATCCGTTCCCGCGGCCCCTCCCCCCCTCCCCACCCCGTCTCGGCTCCGGCTCTCCGCCCCCTCCTCGCGCCACTCCGCCCCGCCCGCCGATGCCGCTGTGTCCGGGGCCGCGGGTCCCTCAGCAGCCGCCGCCGCTGCCGCCGCCGCCGCCGCCGCCGCCGCCGCGATCCGGGACAACCAGGGCCGCCCGGAAGACCCGGATGCTGGACTACAGGGCCCTCGGATCCGGATGCCGGGCTAGTGTGCAGTCGGGAGCGGTAGAGCGCAGGGGAAACCCGGAACCTGGATGGAGGAGCCAAATCCTGGGCCTCGGAACGCGAGGTCACACGGAGCCCGGATTAGAGACTCGGAGCCCGGATTAGAGACTCGGAGCTCTGGGAGTGCTAGAAAACCCGGCGAACCGGTTAAAACAGAGGTAAACTCAGAGAAACCTGGATTGGAGAGCTCGCCCCTAACGCTCTCTCCTCGAGGAAAGAACTCTCGCTGGACCAGACTTCCTCGCAGAGTGGTCTCTGGGGAAGTATCGTACCTTAAATACGGAAGACACCAATTCTGTAGGTGTCCAACCGTGGGGAGAGGAAAGGGTCATAAGGGGTCTGAACGTGAACATCCACAAAGAACAGAAGAGCAAGCACAGCTCATCGTGTTTCATCCATTTTATCCCTTGGTTCAGCCAAGTATCAATCCCCTAATTTTTTATCCTTTGTTCTCCAATTTCTTTTTTAGGATTACCACTAGTTTTCCTCTTCAAAGTACCCATTTCTAATCCTTCTAATATCACTTTTCACCTCATCACCTCATATCACCAAATCTTGTTGCTTTTTATTATCTAAAAGTCCTTTTCCAACCCCCCATTCTATTTCTAACGATTGTAACTTTTATCTTTTCTTATCTGCCATTCATCTGATTGCCCAGTACACTATCTAGTCGGCATTCGGTCCTTGTTTAAGTGAACCCTCCCACTTACCTCTCACTCATGAAACATCGTACTTTTCACCTTTTCCCTGAAACGTCCACCCCCTAACCTAGCGGAAAAAAACTTAATCCTCAAGCCTTAGCCTCAATGATATCCTTCCTGTGTCCTTAACCGTCTTAGTCAGCTCTGCAGTTTTGTTTTTCTGTTTGTTTGTTTGGCAGCTCGCGGCATGTGGAATCTTATAGTTCCCGACCAGGGATCTAACCCTTACCCCCTGCAGTGGGAGCGAGGCGTCCTAACAGCTGGACCGCCAGGGAATTCCCGGCTCTACAGTTTTTATCTTTCCTTTCCCTTACCCTGAGGCATCCTCCAACAGTGCCTCTCAAGAGAGTATGTGATTTGGGGATAGAGCCAGGTCATAAAATCCCTTTACTCTACATCTCCTCACACACATGCAAAAGGTGTATGTGTGTGTGTCAAGGGGTGATGGCTAAAGATGAACACGAAGCCTGTCTGGCCTAGAAAAAATAATCTCCCCTTGATCCACCCATATTCAGCTTGTTCTAGGACAGTACAAAAACAAAACCGATCCAGGTGACAGCAAACCTCTAATCTGTACTGGACAATGTTACAAGTGAGGATTCAGCTACTTGCAGGTAGACAAAAGGGTTTAGTGTTTGGGACTTAACGTATGACTTAATTAAGGATTAACACTTGAGTAGCCATCTCCTCCTGAAGAGTATGACTGTGCCACTGGAAAAGACTGTACTACAAAAACGGGGAACAAAGGAAAGCAAACATTCCTACAGCGAACTCCCAATTTTTAGACAGAGAAATTCTCAAGCCTAGAACCATTAAAAATGGTTAAGCAATTGATGTCCTATACGGTAAAAGAATCTGTGAAGTTTTGACTTTCTGTTTCTCTAGACCAGGGGTTTGGCAAAATATGGCCCACAGGTCAAATCAGGTGCAATGCCTGTTTTGGTAAGTCCTATGAACTAAGAATGGTTTTTACATTTTTGGATGGCTGAAAAACAATCAAAAGAAGAATATTTTGTGATGTGAAAGCTATATTAATATATTAATTCAAATTTCAGTGTCTGTAAATAAAGTTTTATTGGCTCATAGCCATGCTCATGCACCTACATATCAGCTATGGATTCATTTCACTTGCACTGCAAAAGCATAGTTGAATAGTTGTAACAGGGACCAGATGGCCTGGAAAGCCTAAAATATTTGCTGTCTGGCCCTTTACAGAAAAAGGGTGCTGACTCCTGCTCCAAACAAGCACTGTCTGATAGAACTTTTTGCAATGATTGAAATATTCTGTATTTGCGCTCTCCAATTCAAAATTACATGTAGCTATTTGAACATCTGAAGTATGGTACAATGACTGAAGAACTGAATCTTAATTTCACTTAATTTAAATAATCACATATGGCTAGTGGCTACTACATTAGATAGTACAATGCTCTCAAATCTTTTGTATTGACATTTTTTGCCCCTTGTCCCAACATCTCACTGCCTTCCTGTGACACCGCTACACATTCTCAGTCGCCCTCTCTGCCCACCTTATCTACCTGATTCCAAGTCAAGGTAAAATGTTTACTAGGTTTTTTTCCTAGACTCTCCACTGTCACAACAGAAATGTGATCAGTCTACCAAGTTTCACCCCATGAATTAATCCACATTATGTGCACACACATAAATGGACACACATTTACACAAGTTTGTGTCAGAGGATGGCACTGTGGCTATATACTTTCTTCTCTGCATGAGAGAAGTAGAAAGCCCTCCACATGCTAGATCCCTTGATGCTGCTGGAGCCTGTGATAGGGATCATCTCCCTCCAAACAAATTCACAGAAGCTGAGAACAGCGAATGTGCACTTGCCATTTGAATCTCAAGGAAAAAAAATCCTGGACTTTCTTTCCTCCCCCCACCCAGGCCTAATAAACTGAAGTTAGCTGATTTCTCTAGTTTAATAGATGCTTGCTTTTTTACTGGCCTTTTCTAACTGGGCAAGAGAACAACCCCAATACTGTCTCAATTTTGGCTAGGAGCTCCTGCAAAGGCATTAAAAAAAAAACTTACAAAATGAAATGAAATCCACATAAATAAGCTTTAGTATAGACAGTAGTTAAAATGAAAAGAGATTAGGGGTTATAACTCATAAAAGGCTATGACTCTGTAATTATTAGTAAAAGCAATCTTTGAAGTCTAAATTTTTTACACCTACTCCCTAGGGGAAAAAATGGGTTTCTGTAAACTTCCAGCTTAAAAAGAAAAGAAGGGACAGCTAGTTTTCTTTCTCCAGATTAGCTACAGCAGGCAAACACCGCTCCCATTTACCCCATTCCAAACATCTATCTGCAAGGTCAAAGCCTCCTAAATCCTGACAGAGAAAGTCTCCAGTTTTATATATATCTTTCTTTGAGCTTATATAATTGAGACTGTGTCCTGCCTAGAAAAACAAAAACAAAAACGCTGAATCCTTTAACTACTATACAAATTGAGAGCCGTTGAACCCAACCATCCAAAAGAAGGTACAGATATTTAGGCTATAGAAGAAAACCAGCTCAGAAATGTGGACCGTCCCTCAAGTCAAGCTGTCCCAGAGTTACAGGGTCAGTGCAAAGTGCTATGAAGTACTGAAAGGCTATTCCTGGGCAAGTTTGTACTCGGGCTGCTAAGATTTTCCACTAAGCTTTAAATTACGCTATTCATCACTGAGCAACTGACGGCCATCTACCCCCAAGTCTCTCTCCCACACTTCCTCCCGGGTGTCTCCACAAATAAAAGAGAGACCTTATACCACCACCACGTGAACTGAAGAGAGGCTTTCACAGTCTAACCATGAAAAGGAGAAGTTTCCAAGTTACTCTGCCATTTACTTTTGTGGCTCCAGCTGCGTATTTTGGATGCTGAGGTGGGTTCTCATAAACTTGTAAAGTTCTTGTAAACTTCCTTATCACAGCACACAAAATGGCTGCATAACCTGAACTTTTGCATCTCCTAATGTTTTCCTTTAGGCATGCATACACAATCGATCCAGGTGCAAAAATCAATCCATACTCCTCTGTGCTCAGGTTGTCATTCAAATAAAAAGGCAGAAAGATAAAGTTTTTTTTTTTTACTCCCTAGGCTCTTCACCTCCTGCCTTTCAATTTTATTTTGGTATTAAGAAAACCAGACAATTCCAGCACAGAATTCAAGTTGCTATTGCCTGATAAACTATTAACTGCATAGTGAACCCAGTGTGGCTTCATAAATAGTACTAGGGTCTGCAGAAGGCCAGAGATAGACTTTTTTCCCCCTGAAGAAGTGCCATTAGTGTCCTTTCCACTTTCTCTACAGAAGTTGAACAGAAAAAAAAAAGAAAAGAAAGAAAGAAAGAAAACTACATGTCTGCATCACCAGAACAAGAATTGGGTGGGTTTTCCCTGGGAATCCAGAGTGATCAGGCCCCCGCAAAACCAATGCCCAGAGCTCTGCAACAAACAGGGTTCACAGTTGAGTGAACATCAATGCATAATGAGTAGAGGCATTTCAATGCAAATAAACGCTGAATATGAAGGATTAAAGAAAGGGGAAATTAATCTTTTTCATAACACTGGGCACTTTTTTCTCTCCCTTGTGCTCTCTTTTTTAAGTCATGCACACAACTGCTGGAGGGAATCCAACTTCCCCAGTGTAGAAGTGCTGCTTTATAAAAAGCAGAACATACACATTTAAGACCGTGAATTTCCTGAGGATGCCGGCAACTGAGATTCTGACAGCTCTTCTGAACAGCCTCAGAAAAAAAGTGCTTCACTAAGTGAGACCAGAATGACTAATAAAAATCTCATTTCAAACCAACCTTCTATTTTTCCAAAGCTCATAGCTTTCTGGGGTACAGATGGCTTAAAGGGTTTAGTTTCAGCATTTTGGGGTATCTGGATGAATTTACTGAAGGGATTTTACTCTTGTTTGTTTCTAATTGCTCCATCCAAGTGATACTTTTGCAATACCAACAAAATAAATAGGGTGGTTTCATGCTGCTTTAGCAGGTGGCTCCATCTCATCCCAGTCTGATCCTCTTATGTCCTAATGTCTCAAACCAAAGAACAAAGTGGCAGCACCTCTTCAGGTGATCCCCCCACCCCCATAAATCTGCCAATGAAGGTTACTCAGCTTTTGAATACTATTCACTTGAAGAGATGTTGGACTAGAGCAGCAAACTTGTTAAAAACCTTTTTGTCCCATCACACGTTTGTATTAAACACAGAATTCCTCAAACACCCTAATACTCTACCAGCCTATCAGTTTGAGAGGAAAAAGAAAAAAAAATTTTTAATTCAAGTGGTCCCTTGAAGTACCGTTAACTTAGGTTAAGAATTTTCCTAACTATAACAAATCCACACCTCAGAGAGGAAAATAATTTCCAACTTGTTCCTTTTTCTTCTGTGTCATTCTGAAAAAAATGTCAAAGATCTAGAATTTTTAAAATAAGTTTTTATAAATAATGTATCCAAAGATTTTGACCCACAACATAAAGTAAGAATCCCACTCTTTAAGAAAAATATACAGATTTTGATAAGAGTTTAAATTCTAAGAGGTTCAAGCCTGATGCCAAGCCTTTAGAGTTCTACTGCTTCAATTCCAAAGGACCAGTGGATAGCAATTTTAGTACACAAAACTCCACTATGCTGTACAACTCCTTTTTTCCTGGGTCAGACAGCTTTATTCTGCTTCATTAACCCCTTCTTTGCTCCTTGATGGATCTTGGAATCCAGTTTCCCTGTAAGGGAGAAAAAGAAGCCTCATTATTTATTTTTTATATTTGCAATGCAAATCTTTCATGGCCTCCCAGGTCTTCTGGTTACTGTGTTCCTGTCACATTCAATTATCTTGCTTCAGGACTCCGACACTTTCAAACTTCAGAGTTTCATTCTGTAAGAAGAAGGAAGCAGTGGGAACACTGTATAGGGACAAACGTATGCACACAAACACATTGAGTATTCACCTAAAGAATCTAAGAAGTTAATATTTCTAATTCTGTAGTTACTAGAAAAGAAACATCGTGTTTTCCAGCGTGTCTGATGCTAAGGCAAGTTTTTAAAGAATACACACATGATGATAAAGGAAGACATTTCACACAGTGGGAAACCCATTCCTCTGACCTGTTAACTGGCTGAGCATAATGCACGAACCTCCCTCACAGTGAGAAAAGCAGTTTGACTCACTCCTTTGCTGCCTCAGACTTAATAGGGGGAGTGACCTGAAACAGTGGAGTAGAATCCACATGAATGCTTTACTGACAAAGGGCCCCTATCACCAGCTAATAAGGGCAAAGGTCATAGGCTGTATGACTCTCCTAAGTGTTAAAGTTAGAAAACAAGCAACCTTCCTGTCCCAGGTGACCCTAATGAGAGGTACTTCACTGATGTGGTCTCCAACCTCTGACTCCTCAGATCTACCAGGATAAAGTTCGGTTCAGTGGTAGCCGCCTCAGGAAATATCCATCTCACGAAGAAAAACTTAACAGAGTTCCTGTCTGTCTGGCCTGAGAACAGAGCTTGCAGGCTGCTTTCTCCCACAGAAAGTCTTATTTAAGTCAACAGAGATGCTGATGCTGGAAACAGAAATAGTTCAGTTCAGCCTTGGCACTAAATAAACAAACAAAAAACAAAACAAAAGCAGCTGGCTGTACTACAGGCCTATACCCACAACCACTGCCCCTTGTATGTTTGTCATTTTCATTTGTTGCAGTAATCAGTTGTAAGAGGGAAAGCACTGGACAAGAAGTCAGGAGACCCAGGTCCAGTCCTCCTTTGTCTGATACCAACTAGATGCATGACTTGGGAGAAGTCATTCCATCTCTCTGGACTTCAATATCCTCATTTGCCCAACTAAGATAAGAATATATGTCCTGACTATTGCATAAGGAGAGTGTGAAAAAAATTACTTCAATCTAACAAGTTTCCCTGTTTTCTTAATTTTTTCCTTTTTCTTCATCTCTCCAGGGCTACACCTGCCTCTGGAATAATATTATTTTTCTGGGCTTCCTTAGAAACCATCACTTAGTGATACGCTAAATGATGTCCACAACAGTCACAATGATGTTGATTTTAACTTGGGCTTTAGAGCACAGAGTATTCCCAGGGATTTAGAAGTTCTTTCATCCCCCAGGCTGCCTTGCTGGAAATCCAAACATGTGCCAGCAATCTGGCAAAGAGCCCTGTTATGAGGCAAGTTTGCCTTTGTATCCCTAAGACTACCACAATGACAGCCAAATGGTAGGTGCTCAATCAATGAATTAACAAAAGCAGACACCACATATTTCAAAACCTTTACTTTATAGGGACTACTAAGTAACGAAAAATAGCAGATATCAGATAAACATAAAAGAGTACTCATTGTAAAGGTGGTGGTACCCAGAGGTACAAAGAAGTATTTCGTCTCATTAAGCTCCTTAGGACAAGCCAGGACAGGATTTAGAAATCCATCTAAGAATATAGACTTCTAGTTCTCTATACTGAATAAATTATAAGACCCAGGTCTCAGTTTTAGTCCTAAGACTACCTATCTGTATAACCTTGAGGAAGTCACCTAGTCGCTCTTTCCCTCAACTTTTTCAATGCTACGAGGAAACTGGACTACACAGTACTGGAGGCCCTTTGCGGCTCTAAGATACTGTGCCCTAAAAATGAAATGTAAATTGAAATACTTTGTTTCTGAGGCAATGTAATAAAGTGAGAAAAGCAGGAAACCTATAGGTAGAAAGACTTGAGCAAAATACAATTTCTGTAAACTTGTTCACTCAACTATGAAATGAAAGGAAGAAAAAATTTCTACTAACTTAAGTTGCTGAGAGGATTATAGCTAATGCTAAGTGCTTTTCTGTATACTAAGCACTGTACCAAGTATTTTACATACACTGAATCATTTAATCAAATAATTAAGTGAAGTAATATATGTTTAAGTGCTTCATAAGTACAAAGTTCTCTGAAAAATTAATGGTAGTCATATTATTTATGCTAAGGCTTGGGAGTTGTGTTTCTTAGTTATGGTCTCAGTTTTACTTTTAATTTACCATATTTACCAGACAACTCTAGGCAAGACTTTTAACTATATTTATTTCAGGCTCCTCATATTAAAAAAAAAGAGAGACATTACCTTCTTCATATTCTCAAAGCTTTACTGTATAAGTATATTCCAAATATAATTTTCATAACATTCCAGTCTAATTGTGAAAGCCCTCACATGAGACCAGCTCAGGTAAGATCAACCCATCAAAACAGAGCACTCAGTGGGAGGCAAACTAGCCTCTGGCTTTTGTGATGATGTCATAAAATAGAAAACTTTTAGGAAGAAGGAAATAGAAAGGAAGAAGGATTTCCAGGGCACTCCTAGGGATTCAGAAAGTCTTTCATCCCTTAGGTTAACCTAAGAAAACCATACATGTGCCAGCAATCTGTGAGCTCCTTACAACTAAAAACTTCTTTGCATCCCTAACATCTACCATAGTGACTGCAATAGTGGCAATTCTTGGGTTAGCTGGGCAATGAAGGCCAGGACTGGGGCTCCTTGCGTGAAGAAGCAGTTATCGTGGATGCCCTCTGAACTTTTGAATTCTAGTTTAGCCTGGTTTTTTAAGACTTGGTTTTTGGACAGTTAACTACAGTAATATACAGTACACTCTCTTAAAAGCAGAGTGATACTGCTTAGTTTCTGTATTTCCCCAATATTTTTACATTTAGTACGTACAGCATTTCAGTGTTAAATCACATCCTGAATCATGGTGCCTAAAAGAAAATCAAATGCATGTGCAGCAGATGGGGGAGAAGTTAAAAGGGAAAAAACTATTTGCCATCAATCGATATAACTCTGGTAGGGATTTTCACATGCTTTGCATAAGATATAAGGCAGAATTTGCATGAGTTTATAAAGCATGTAGTTCATTTAAAGTAAAAAACTTTCCTTCATCTCTTTGAGCATTCAACTTATATATTCTACTATACTTAATTTTTGCATTTCTTAATTTGAGCAGACACACAGCCAAGTGATTTCATATTGTACATTGTTTCCTGAATTATTTCAACTTCAAGAAGCACAATTATCCTCAGGTCAAGCAAGCTCAAGTTTATTTGTCCAAAAACATAAATAAAAATATATGCCTTTAATTTAAAGCAAATATATACATGTGATACAACATGTAAATGAGGTATATTGTAGAAGTTTATTTGTAACTCAGAAGCTTGGAACGTAGAATAAATTTCTCATAGAACTAATCTATGAAAAATAACTAGGTTCCTAAGCCATCTCACAAGAAAAAAATATTTAAGGCACAGAGCTGTAACTGAAGTAGAGTATTAATATTATTAATACCATGGAACTTAACCACTTCATGTAACAATACTCTAGAAGAAAATGTGAAGCATTTCAAATTAAGAGCCAAGTATGTATTTTCCTCTAATGACAGTGGGATTAAAGACTTTTCCAGCTGTAAACTACTGGAGGTGGCCCTTATGGCCTGAGGGAAGGAAATCCTGGCAGAGTGTAAGGTTTTTAAAGATAGTAAGGATGAATGAAGGATAAAGGAATGAAGAGTTACAGGGAATAGAAACTTCACACCAGACTAAATCCTCAGGTAGGCCGGCTCCCTCTCAATAGAAATTTTCTTCTGAGATAACAGGGATTGGTCATTTTACTCTCTCCCCTCCACGCCCCCCCCCCCCGGCCCCCCCTTATCTATTGTTTCTGACCCATGTTTCACCTTGTCTGGTCTACTATGGAAGAATCTGCAGTCTCACAATTTCTCTCTGGCCCTGCTGTCCCTGAAACAAGCACACAGCCATTTTGGCTTTTTAAAGCTTTTAACCAACAGAAGCAACGGGGAAAAGCTTTCTCTTAAGACCATCACTCTCCCTGCCCCCTATTAAACCTTGTGGAGAAAAATGAAGTTCACATATGTGCTGAAGGAGGGTCTCTTGGAAGAGAAAGTACTGAAGTAAAACATTTCAGAGAAATATATAAACTCTGTTTACACAGAACATCTTCTCACAGGAGTTTAAAGCTGCAGATGAAAACCAAGATAGGGAGGAAGCTATGAAAAGGTAACTGGGACTAAAGATCAAGTAGCAGTGGGTCTCGGAGAGAAGACTGACTGTGTTTTCCTCCTACCACCAGTGTTGCCATCAGTGCCTACAGTAAGGTAAGAATGGACCATCGTAGGAAGGAGTAAAATTTCACAACCGAAAAAGGAGAGAAAAAGGGAGATTTAAATCCTAAATAGTGATGAAGAAGGAAAAAGAATTTCCAGGGCCACTTGGCTAACAGGAGGGGTAAAGTATGAAGTAAATAATTTGTGTTAAGTCAAGGGCTTATGTTCAGATTTTCTGACTTGCAGGGATCTCAGGAATATGTTTCACAAATCAAGAGGGTTGCCTGAATTTTGGAATGAATATGCATTAATCTAAACTCATACTCCAAGCATTTCATTTTGTGATCAAAAGCAGTATTATCCATAGTGTATCAGCTAACCAACAGCATTAGTATCACTTGGGAGAAGGCCCAGGAACCTGTGTTTTAACAGCTTTCTAGGTGCTTTATTTACATTACAATCTGAGAAGTACTTCTCTACAGAGCAGATTTATAAAACAGTTGATCCCCAACGCACAAGGTGAGGTAGTGTTGTGTACAGCTGACAGCGATGCATGCCCCAAAAGCATCCAGTTCGCACAATGGGAAAGCAGCGTCACACAGTCACAAGACAGTAACTGACATGAACAAATGGGAGAGTGCTGATGTGTTCTTAAAAGGAAGTTAGGCAGAGAGGACACCACTATATGTTTCTTGAGATTCCCTGGAAATAGAAGAGGCTGCTAGATAGAGGAAGAGAAGTTGGGAGTTGAAGAAGAGTTGGAGGTTGAAAGAATAATGCCACAAGCACTTCCTAAAAAGTGAATATGCAGAGGGTACTATAATCACAAACCCATAAAAGCAAACATTACAGAAAAGAAAACCATCAAAAAGTTTCAAGGGACTTCCCTGGTGGCTCAGTGGTTAAGAATCTGCCTGCCAACACAAGGAACACGGGTTCAATCCCTGGCCTGGGAAGATTCCACATGCCACGGAGCAACTAAGCTTGTGTGCCACAACTACTGAGCCTGCGCTCTAGAGCCCGAGAGCCACAACTACTGAGCCCAAGTGCTGGAATTACTAAAGCCTGTGCGCCTAGAGCCACCTAGAGCTGTGCTCTGCAACAAGAGAAGCCACCGCAATGAGAAGCCTGCACACTCCAACAAAGGGTAGCCCCCACTTACTACAACTAGAGAAAGCCCTTGTGTGGCAACAAAGACCCAACACAGCCAATAAATAAATTAATTAATTTATTAATTAAAAAAAAGAGGTTTCAAAAAGAGGATGAAAAGCAAGAGGGTTAGAGCAGAGCTCTAGGAACCAGTAATCAAGGGAATAGTGGGAAGTGGTACCTCCAAAACAGACATTCAAAAATAGACACTTAAAAAGTTGTCTTATTCTCAGATTGCATATGGAGGAACAGTGGATAAATAACAATGTTGCCACTGGCACTGGCTTAATACTTCCTTTAATATGAACAGGACAGTGGGGCAAACGTGCTCTTTTGGCTGACAAATAGGATTTTAAAGGTAATGGGGTCCTAATGGAAGCTTAGAGTGATTCACTAATATATGAATAATTGTGGATCAAGGTATACTTTGGAAAGGCTACACTACAGTTACCCTAACATTAAAGTTATTGATAAACAGAATTTTTTACTGAAGTATAGTTGGTTAACAATATTGTGTTAGTTTCAGGTGTGTGATAAATAGAATTTTACTAATCCTCCAAATATTTAAGATAACATAGAACAGCTTAAAAAGAGAAAAAAAAATTTTTAGTTAAACAAGTGAGATTCAAGACAAAAAGAAAAAAAAAATTAGACCATCAAAGCTTGTGACTTACAGATTTTTGGATTTCCTTTAATAGGAAACTTCACAATCATTTCCTGGGGATTTGTGCAGATGAAAACAAACGGAGAATCAGATTCTTGACTCATGTCTGGATACTGTGAAATATAAAAATAAAAAGTTCAGGCTAGTTGGAACAAATTTTGAATTTCAAAGAGATCAAAGGATGTCCCAGAATCCACCTCAACCTAATGATGCTACTACTCTCCATTACACAGTCAGGTAAAGAGGATTTATGCTCAACAAGCAAGAACAACCCTTCAACTTTCCCCAGGCTTTAGCACAGTATTCTTATGCAGTCTTTTGCTCACCATTTGTGACTCCTATAATGGAAACAACTTCTTAAAAAAAGATGCCTGACATCTTCCCAGAGAATCAAAACTGACTATTCTTTCAATATAAGTGACTGTGAGTTGGGCGATTCAGAGGTCTCCTTCAGCAATATCAGGCACCCCCAGATTCAGCTCAAGAGTGGAAGATTTAAGAAAAATAGAACATTTATGGAAATTCTGCCAGAAACAATCAACAGAGCCCTTCTCTCACTAAAGGGAAGGAAGATGATTCATTCTGAAAGGTATGAACATGCTAAGGTTGTTTTGCTGGATGCATTCCAGACTCACTTAGGGTGAAAAGGTAATGGTAGAGCAATTCTGAAAATAATTTAGAAGACTCTTTTGGATCTCGTATCACAAAACAAATCTATGTGAATACTTAGGACTTTTACTCCTTCTGCAAAGACAGACACAGAATGTGGTGTAGGACTATCTGGCCACATAATCACAACTTAACGAACAACTGAGGGTTGGCAGAAAGTGCTCTCTAGCAATGCCCAATGGACCTGATATTTCATTATTTCCTATCTTGAGATGCCTGGTGTTTAGCATGTTTGATAAATACAACTCAAAAGCTAACTATGGCTATGGGTCAGACTCCATTACCAGAGAAGCCTTTCTCCTAGTAACTAAAAAGTATGAAATTATTTTCCATTCTTATTCACCTGCTAAGATGTGTCCTCGAAAGATATAAGGCTCTAAAGTAAAAATGGAGGCTTCAGCAAAATAAGTAAGAAAATTCAAATGTCTCTATAACTAGTGGAAGCATAAACAGGTAAAGTTCCTTACTGACTACTCTGTCCTAGGTGGTAAGTAATGCTGTGAAGAAACAGAAGGGATTTACGGTGGCTTTTAGTCCTGCCCACATACCATGGATTTTTGTGTGGGACAGGTGTGGCATGTACTTTGATAAAACATAGCTTAATATCAAGTATCAGCCACAATTATATTCACATTAACACTCAAAATGTTCATGGTAGAAAATAAAGACTAAAGATGGAAGGAGAAACTTTCTTCTTTCCTTATCCTTTGGATCTTTAGAACGCAAAGAAAACCAGGGTCCAGCTGTTCCTGCTGAGGTGCTTTGGCACAAATAAAACCAGAGGCTGCCATCAAGATCTTTAAACCTAATTCGACAGAAGCCAAAGCAGCAAAAGTCACAGTTCACAACTCTTCGATTTTCCTGCTCTCTCTTCTCTGTGTCTCAGAGAGTGTTGAGGCAGAGGACAAACGTGCCAAGACTTCACAGCTCTGCTTTTCCAAAACTACAAACCATTTCACTCCTCCTTCTTCCACATCAATAAATGTTCTCTCTACTGGATCAATCCCATTAACAAACATACTTTCTATAATGTCTGCCATAGAACAAAAAACTCCCCAGATCCCACATTCTCCTCCAGCTACTGTCCCATTTCTCAGATTCCTTTCACAACAAAATTCATTACAAGATTATCTATACACCCTGCCTCAAATTCCTCTCCTTTATTTTTTCTTGAATTCACTATAGAGAGGCTTTCATTCTCATCACTCCACCAAAACTATTCTTGTAAAGATCATTGTTCACTTCCATGCTGCCAAATCAAATGATCAATCCTCAGTTCTCATCTTAAATTGATACATGTAGAACTTGACAGATTTCTTCTCTCCCTTCTTCCTGAACACATTCCTTACTTGGCTTCCAGGATACCATTCTCTCTCCAGTGTTGCTTCTTTAATGACTGCTCCTCATCTCCCCATCATTTACATGTTGGAGTACTCCAAGAGGCACACTTCAGACCTACTCTCTCTCTACATTCACAACCTTGGTGATTTCCTTCAATCTCAAAGTTAAAAAATTAGGTCCTGAATTTGTAACTATGAGAGGTGATGGATGTTAACTAAACTTATTGTGGTAATCATTTTGCAATATACAGATCATATGTCAAATCTTCATGTTATACAACCTTAAACTAATACAATGTTATATGCAATTACAGCACAATAAAACAGGAAAAAAATAAGGTCCTGGAAATTTAAATCAATACCACAATGAGATACCACTTCACTCTCACTAGGATGACTTATTATAAAACAAGACAAAAATAAAAAACACAAAAAATAACAAGCATGGGTAAAGATGTGAAGAAGCTGAACCCTCATGCATTGCTGGTGTGAATGTAAAACAATGCAGTTGCTATGGAAAACTACCATATGATCCAGCAATGCTACTTCTGGGCACAGAATTTTCAAAAGAATTGAAAGGAGGGATTCAGATATTTGTACACAAATGTTCACAGCAGCATTATTCACAATAGCCAGTGGTTTCCACAATCCAAATGTCTACCAAAAGATAAATGCATAAAGAAAATATGGCATATACATACAATGGAATATTATTAAGCCTTAAAAAGGAATGAAATTCTGATACATGCTACCACATGAATGAACCTAGAAAAATTATGCTAAGTGAAATAAACCATACACATAAGGACAAATATACAAGTCTACTTATGTGAGCTACTTAGAATAGACAAATTTGGGGATTCCCTAGTGGTCCATGGTTAGGATTTAGTGCTTTCACTGTCGGGACTGGTGTTCAATCCCTGGTCAGAGAACTAAGATCCCGCAAGCCACATGGCACAGCCCCCCAAAATAAAAAAGATAAATTCATAGAGAAAGAAGGTATAATAGAGGTTACTAGGGACTGGGGGCAGGAGGAAAGAGGAGTTATTATATAATGGGTACAAAGTTTCTGTTTGAGATGATGAAAATTTCTGGAGATGGATGGTTGCACAACACTGTGAATGTACTTAATATCCCTGAATGGTACACTTAAAAATAGTTTAAACGGTAAGTTTGTTATGTATATTTACCACAATAAAAAAAAAAAATAAAGTAAAATTCAAGGTCCTGGTTTCCTTTCCAAAGCTGCTCCTCTCTTATTCATATTCCTTTAAAGTAAACAGCTATTACATCTTTCCAGTTGTTCAGGCCCAAAACCCCACAACCAATGCACTGGGAAATCCTGTTAACTCTATCTTCACAAGATACCCAATATCTCAGCACTTCTTAAGACCTCCATTGCTACTTCCTTGGTCCAGGCCATCACAATGTCTCCCTGGATTACGACAGTAACCTCATTGGTCTCTCTGTTTCTGCCCTTAACCTCCCTCTTGTCTATTTTCAACACAGCAGGCTGAGCTATTTTTTAGAAATATATCAGATCACGTCACTCCCGTTTAAAACTCTCCAATGGCTTTTCATCTCAGTCAGAATAAAAGACCAAGTCCTCACCACGACCTACGGGTCCCTAGACATTCTGGTTTCCATTTCCTCTCTGATTCCTTCTTCTACTACCCTATCCCACTTTCCACTTTAGCCACACAGGCTTCCTTTTTCCTGCCTCTGGATATTTTTCATTTTAAAATTAATTAATTAATTAATTAAATTGGCTGTGTTGGGTCTTTTTTTTTTTTTTTTTTACTGTGTGTGGGCTTTCTTTTAGTTGCAGTGAGTAGGGGCTACTCTTCATTGTGGTGCGCCGGCTCCTCATTGCCGTGGCTTCTCTTGCTGCAGAGCACGGGCTCTAGGCGCGTGGACTTCAGTAGCTGCAGCACATGCGCTCAATAGTTGTGGCTCACGGGCTTAGTTGCTCCACAGCATGTGGGATCTTCCTGGAGCAGGGATCGAACCCCTGTCCCCTGCATTGGCAGGCGGATTCTTAATCACTGCGCCACCTAGGAAGCCCCTGCCTCTGGATATTTGTACTTCTTACCCCTCTTTCTGGGATGTTTTTCCTGCTAGGTATCTACATGGTTTCCTCTCTCTTTCTTCAGGATGTTGTTTATTTTATTTTATTTTAAAATAAATTTCCTTATTTTTATTATTTTTTAACTTATTTATTTGTTATTTAATTATTGGCTGTGTTGGGTCTTTGGTGCTGCATGCAGGCTTTCTCTAGTTGGGGCAAGCTGGGGCTACTCTTCGTTGAGGTGCGTGGGCTTCTCGTTGTGGTGGCTTATCTTGTTGCAGAGCATGGGCTCTAGGGCACACTGGCTTCAGCAGTTGTGGCATGTGGGCTCAGTAGTTGTGGCTCGAGGCTCTAGAGTGCAGGCTCAGTAGTTGTGGTGCACAGACTTAGTTGCTCCATGGCATGTGGGATCTTTCTGGACAGGGATCGAATCTGTGTCCTCTGCCTTGGCAGGCGGATTCTTAACCACTGCGCCACCATGGAAGTCCCAGGATTTTGTTTAAATGTCAGCTTCGTAGTGGGTCTTCTGGTACTCTTAACCCCCTTATTTTTTTTTTTCTATAGCACTTACCATCATCTGATACAATGTAATTCACTTATTTAAATTTTTAAATTTGAACCTTCCTTACTAGGATAAAAGGTCCATGAGGGCAGGGATCTTTGTTTTGTTTACCTCTCAGCACCTAGAATCATGCCTGGCACACAGTAGGCAATCAATAAATATTTGTTGGACGTAAGAACAAAAAAATTTACCTACTTATGCTTTTAAGTCATCTTAACCATGCTAAACACACATGCTGGGAACTAGACACTCTTAGGACTAAACTCTGGATAAAAGCAGGTGCTACTCTGTAGTCTGTCATACCTCAAACTACATTAGAACTTTTTTGTCTTGGCAAGTGGCCCATAGGCCCCATGTTTAATAAAAACTACCCTGACATATATTAACAGAGTAAGAAAATGTCAAATAATGGGAAAAATGATGGATAAATGAAATCATAGAACAAGACGTTCCTTGGACCCATTTAAGACTTACAATAAAGATAAATATTAAAATTAACTTTCCCAACTGTATCTAAATCCAAGTTTCAGGTGAATATTCTTTTTCCCAAGCTCTATCACTAAACTTCAGGAGGCTTTCAAGAAATGGAGCTAAAGAGCAAAGAAGCCTACAGGAATAAAGAAAAGTAAGGTCTATGTGTTGGAAGAAGGGATTATTTTCATGGTAAAATGCATTAAAGCAAAGTCAGCTTGGCAGAGCCTCAGTACCTGCAAAAAAGTATAATCTCTGCAACTGGATCTTGGACACTACAGACCATATTAAACACCAACAAGTCAGAGACTTACAAGAATGGGATTTTTGGTTTGAGAGTCAAAAGACTAAAATGCAGCTGACCCAAAGAAAGAGTAAATTAAGAAAAAGGAAGTTCCTATTTGTGAAGAATGTGAATAAACTCTCCATGTCATATCCAATTTAGAGAGGATGCTAGATTAAGGGTCATTGAGATAGCACAAGAGACCTGATAGGGAATATGGGCAACTCAAAACAACCATTTAAATTCAGTAACAGACTCCTCAGGATGCTGCTGCTGTTCTTGCCTTCAACAACATGACTCCTATCACCTGGTTTCTTGACTGACGAGCAGGGAAGGTGGGCCTACTCTTCTTTCATGCCTCATAAGTTTCATAGCTGTCTAACATAACAGGTAATTAACCACTAAACAGCCACTTTCTTCTTCTCTCCAGAGGGAAATTGCTCACCAGTCATCTAGAAAACATTTCTCTTGCCATCTTCATAACAGAAAAAAAGTTTAGTGGTTTTTGCCAACCACTACTGATTCAGAGCCAAGTGGGCATTTTCACCAACTTCACAAGCCTCCATTTAATCCTTGTACTGAAAGGATCAGAAAGTCCTAAACAATGTCACTCTTCCCAACAATTCCCTAGATGACCTATATATAAATCTTACACCTGTCTCCAGAGGGCTAACAGCTAAAGCAAACAGTTAAGAAGAAACTCATTGACAAAGAACATATATTTGCTGTAGGTTTTTTGGGTCTGAACTTTGAGGAACTAGACAGGACATGAAATCAGGCTCTGAAATCTAGTTAGCTAGAAACCAACTCCAAGAAGATTGAGGTGATAATACTCAGAAAGAGAGAAGGAAATGAGTCTGATAAAAAGGCCACAAGTACAACAGATCCAAAGAAGCATATCCTGAAAGCAACTGAGTTCTCTGATAGTTCTCATTAAAAAAAAAAAAAAAGTTCTCATTTTTCTTCAAAGCGATTCAAGGTGTTCACAGGATAACTAGCACCTTGGGCCCCACTATACTGGAGGATAAGAGTTTTCTCACATCAGAGTTAACACGTTGATCATGATACTTTGACAAGATGACTACTGCATATTTGACTGGAGATGGATAAAGATCATGCCAACTGGCCCTAAGTGGGATAGCTGAACTCATGTACCAGTACCCAATGCAAATTATGTGCCTAGTATCAAATACAGGGGGTTCCAGCTCAGTGCTACAGAGACCATTCATATCTGCTCCAGGTGAGAGGAATAAGGGATAAGCAATACGCAGCTTTGGGTCTTCTTCCAGACATTTGTGGAAGATGATCTGGTTGAAGCCACACAGCACTGGTATCTTGGCCCCCTCCTACTCACAGTAAAATTCTCAGTGTGACTTTCTGTGCCTTTAGGAATCTTAATCTATACTGGAACCTCCACACACAAAAGAACCCAAGAACTTATATTTTCTCTAAAATTAACCTCAAAGCTTTTCTGCCCTGATTCTTCAAGGCCTAAATGGGAATCACCCATTCATGACAATTATTTTTGGTCTTAATTTTCATACAGCAGGCTTTCACTCCAACTTAAACTAGTGAGAACCAAAAGAAAGTTGCTCATGATTAAAGATACTACATTGTAAGGTCCTTAACCATTCAAATCTACCCTAATATTTCAGAATGCTAAGACTCCTCTTGTGTTAAGGGCTCTGCCAATTTTAGATTTTTATCTCTCAATGACTGGTCTGACTCAACTGAGAACAACTACTGAGGCAGAGCTTGGCAAATCCTTAGACATGAGTTAACATATCAAGGTAAGATCATTATTAAGCAATATAGTGTCATTAACAGCAACAATACCTCTTTATCAAATAGCATGTCTTTTAGAACAAAACAGATTAAAATATTTTAAACAGTCCAAATGAAAAATCATAGAAAAACTGATTTTTATATGGCCATCACATACTACAGAACATCTCTCCTTTACTGCTACAATACAGGTTTCCTTTGCCACAAGCTCCTTTATTTTATTTTTTTTGCTTTTCTTTCCATTATTTATTTATTCATTCATTCATTATTTTTTTTTATTGGAATACAATTGTATTACACTCTTGTACCAGTTTTTGAGGTACACCAAGGTCAATCATCTGTATTTGTACACAAATCCCCATATTCCCTCCCTCCCTCGACTCCCCCCCACGCTCCCCGTCCCAGTCCTCTAAGGCTCCTTTATTTTAAAAAAGTCATTTTCTTTAAAAGAATATTCTCTTCTTCTGCATACCACATCTAGATTAATGGTACTAGCATTTACCCCCTCACCACAGCCAGAAACCAAAGTTTATCCTAGACTTCTTTCTCTCACCCTTCACATCCAATCAAATCACCAAGTCCTACAGACTTTCTCCTAAACATTTCAATCATCTGTTCCTTTCTTTCCAACTCAACTACCAGAGCACTGCTGCTGGCCTCCATCATGCCTCCACCTGGACAATCAGGATCATTTCCTAAATCATCTACTTGTTTGCAGGCTTGCCCCATCCAGTCCATCTTTCCTACTGCTGCCAGAACAATCTTTCTAAAATGTACATCTTATTATATCACTTACATGGTTGCCTTCAGTATACAAGTCAAATTCTTTCACATGGCATTTAAGGCTTTTCATATATCAACCTGTGCCTGCCCCTCAATTCACTGTCACCACCATTAAGTGAGCACCTACTATGTGCCAAGCTATATGCTAGGACACTGAAGATAACAAGGTGAACTGACATTGATGGTGACCTAAAGGAACTACATGTGAACATATAATTACCAAAAAAAAAAAAAAAGGTTAAAAATGTAAATAAAAATTATGAACACAGTAGCCCAGAGAAGGAAGTGATTAATCCTGTCAGGGAGGAAATGGGCTGAGGTCAGGGAAGACTCTACAGGAGACAGTGACACCTGAGCTCTTTCAAAGAATGAACAGAGGGAACTTCCCTGGTGGCACAGTGGTTAAGAATCTGCCTGCCAACGCAGGGGACATGGGTTTGATCCCTGGTTCAGGAAGATCCCACATGCCATGGAGCAACTAAGCCTGTGAGCCACAACTACTGAGCCTACACTCTAGAGCCCATGAACCACAACTACTGAAGCCTGTGCGCCTACAGCCTGTGCTCTGCAACAAGAGAAGCCACCACAATGAGAAGCCTGCACACCTCAACAAAGAGTAGCCCCCACTAACTGCAACAAGAGAAAGCCCGTGAGCAGTAATGAAGACCCAAAGCAGCCATAAATAAATAAACAATAAATAAATATTAAAAAAAAAGAATGAATAGAACTTTCATGGTGGATAAAAGCATGGAGACACAGGATGGTACACTGAGGAAGATATAAATTCTTTCTTCAGGGATCGCCTCTTTTTTTTTCCTTTTAAAAAATTTTATTGAGATATAATTGACATACAATAAACCGCATATTTAAAGTGTACAATTTGATATTTTTCTCATTAGTCATCTATTTTATACATATTAATGTATATACGTCAATCCCAATCTCCCAATTCATCCCACCCCAGGGGACTGCATTTTTTAGAAAGTTTCTTAACTCTCTCCACCCTGCCTCCAGCCATGCTGAGCTAGGAGTTAGATCCCCTACTTTATGCATTCCTTCGGTCATATGATAATTATCATGGTTGGGCTTTCTTGTCTCAGTCTCTTCTAGCAGACTTAGATCAAGAGCAGATGGAATATCTTGTTAAAACTCTAGATCCTTAATCTTTAGCACAGTGCCTGGCACATGACAGATGGTCAATAAATACTTGCTGAGTGTGTAATTATATAATATTCTGAGTAATAAAGTCTTAAATTAGGAGATAATTTACCCCCTGGTTCATACAGTACACTGAATAACAAACTAAGAAGACTTTCAACAGACTGCAAAAAGACAGCAAGACTGTAAAGCTACAGCAGATTCCTTCTGGATCAAGCAGAATGCTTTCTCTCTAAGCCTGGGTTTACTTACAGGTAAAATGAAGGTGTCACATTAACTGACTCAATCTACCTACATGAAACCTTGCATCTTCCCCCACCCCTCTTGTCTAATTCCACTGGCATTTCCTAGAACAGATTTTAAAAATATATCCAACCTGGATGACGAGTGCCTTTTCACTAGACTTCCCACCTTCAGTCTCTTCACCGCAATCCATCTTCCACATTGCTGCCAGATTCACTTTCTGGCTCCGATGACCTTCCAAACACCCCTCCCCCACCCCACAACTGACTAGAGAAAAAAGTCTTACCTCCATAGCCTACCACTCAAAGCTATCTACCACAACATACATTTCCATTCAACAAACTGGTTTGCTATTACTCTACATACAGGCCCATGACTTCCCACCTCACATTACTCCCTCTCCTTAGAATATGCTTTTCTACCACGTAAGTAGGAAGACTTGAACAGCAACCCCAATTCTATCATTTACTGACTGACAGTACACAAGTTATTTTAACTCTGAGTTTTAAGTTCTCTCATCTCTAAAACAGGGGTAATGATACCTTGCTTGGCATCAAATTGTTGTAAGAATTAGAAAATAACATACATAATAGATCTGGCACATAATAACTGATCAAAAAGTGATAGATTTTATTATTACTATGCTTCAAGGCTAATTCAAAAGCCACACCCCTAAGATGTTCAACATTGCTAATTATCAGAAAAATGCAAATCAAAACTACAGTGAGCTACCACCTCACACCAGTTAGAATGGCCATCATTAAAAAGTCTACAAATAACAAATGCTGGAGAGGTGGGGAGAAAAGGGAACCCTCCTACACTGTTGGTGGGAATGTAAGTTGGTACAGCCACTATTCAGAACAGTATGGAGGTTCCTTAGGAAACTAAAAACAATTGCCATATGATCCAGCAATCCCACTCCTGGGTATATATCTGGACAAAACTGTAATTCAAAAAGATACATGCAGGGCTTCCTAGGTGGCGCAGTGGTTGAGAATCCGCCTGCCAATGCAGGGGACAAGGGTTTGATCCCTGCTCCAGGAAGAGCCCACATGCCACAGAGCAACTAAGGCCCTGTGCCACAACGATAGAGCCTGCGCTTTAGAGCCCGTGAGCCACAACTATTGAGCTCATGTGCTGCAACTACTGAAGCCCACGAGCCTAGAGCCCATGTTCTACAACATGAGAAGCCATGGCAATGAGAAGCCCGCGCACCACAACGAAGAGTAGCCCGCGCACCACAACGAAGAGTAGCCCCTACTCGCCGCAACTAAAAAAAAGAAAGAAAGCCCATGCACAGCAAAAAAGACCCAACACAGCCAAAAAACAAAACAAAACAAAAAAAACAAAAAAAAGATACATGCACTCCTGTGTTCACAGCAGCACTATTTACAATAGCCAAGACATAGAAACAACCTAAATGTCCATTGACAGATGAGTGGATAAAGAAGATGTGGTACATACCTACAACGGAATACTACTCAGCCATTAAAAAAAAAAAAAACAACGAAATAATGCCATTTGCAGCAACATGGATGCGACTAGAGATTATCATACTAAGTGAAGTAAGCCAGAAAGAGAAAGACAAACACCATATGATATCACTTACATGTGGAATCTAGAATATGGCACAAATGAACCTATTTATGAAACAGACTCACAGACACAGAGAACAGACTTGTGGTTGCCAAGGGGGAGGGTGGGTGGGGGAGGGATGGACTGGGAGTTTGGGGTTTAGGAGGTGCAAACTATTACATACAGAATGGATAAACAACGATGTCCTAATGTACAGCACAGGGAAGTATATTCAATATCCTGGGATAAACTATAATGGAAAAGAATATAAAAGAGAATGGGTATATGTTTATAACTGAGTCACTTTGCTATACAACCAAAATTAACACAACACTGTAAATCAACTATACTTCAATTAAAAAATAAATTTAAAATATATAAATGATTAGTAAATATTTGAAAGGATGATAAATGTCACCAATGATCAGGAAAATTAAATGAAAATAAAATATCATTTTCACCACTTTATTAGCAGAAGTTAAATTGATTATTAACAACCAGTTTTGGTTAGGGTATTGGTATAGGAAAGACACACCATCAGTAGAATTTTAAATTAGATTCCTCTTTAAGAATGGTAACTTAGCAGTTTGTATCAAAGTTTAAATGTATGTATCTTAGATCCTTAAGTTCTACTTCTCAGAATCCATCCTGAAGAAATACTGAGTCCCCTTAGGGAAAACAAAAAAAGCCACATTCCTAATAAAGTCTTTCTCCCAGCTGGAAGCATACTTTCCCTTCTTTAAATTCCTCAGAGGCAGTCTTTACTTCTCTTAAGACAGTTATCTTTGCTTTTTATTTTGTATTTGGTTGTTTACAAATTTGGTTGTATACATATCTTACCTACCTAGTGGTCTTTCAAACATTCTGAGGACAGAACCCATGGCTGATTCACCTTTTTGTTTCTCTTAGTGTCTAAAACAAAGTCTGATTTATGGTAGGCACTCAAGTATTTATTGATGTATAAATAATTAAGCAAATCTTAAGAATTATATGTTCATTTTCAGATGAAAAGCTAAACATTAGAGAATTTACATAAATGCACATAAGTGTGTTAATATTCCCTTCTTCTCTTCAGACTAAGTACAACAGAAAGCACAATGCTTCCTGGATTATTTTGTTGTTGTTTTGGGGGTTTTTTTGGTTATTTATTTATTTATTTACTCATCTATTTATTTATAGGTTGCATTGGGTCTTTGTTGCTGTGCATGGGCTTTCTCTAGTTGCAGCAAGCGGGGGCTACTCTTCATTGCAGTGTGTGGGCTTCTCATTGCCATGGCTTCTCTTGTTGTGGAGCACAGGCTTTAGGCTCACAGACTTCAGTAGTTGTGGCATGTGGGCTCAGTAGTTGTGGCTCACAGGCTCTAGAGCGGAGGCTCAGTAGTTGTGGCGCGTGGGCTTAGTTGCTCCGAGGCATGTGGGATCTTCCTGGCCCAGGGATCAAACCCGCTTCCCCTACATTGGCAGGTGGATTCCTACCACTGCACCACCAGAGAAGTCCCTTCTTGGATTATTTAGAAATGTACATGGTTGTCCTCAATTCATCAAGTGGGCACTTGATACCCAGGTTGCAAACAACTCTAAAGACAGTCTGTTCTGACCTAGGAACTCAAATAAATATTCTAGCCTTCATGAGAACTCTGAAAATACATTCCCTGTCTCCCTCAAGTGAGCTGTGATCGTAAAGAATTGCCCAGGGTTGGGCTAGTTGTTGCAGACACACAGGTACCCCCTTTGTTGGGTCTCAGATGCAGCCCTCACAATCCCTTAGGAACCATACATTTTAGGTCTATGAATTGGCAGGTTTTCTTACTAAAACAGGGAAGGCATTTTCACATAATTTAAAAGAGAATCTGGGGACTCTGAATTTTTCAACACCAGTGCCTGGTTTGAATACTATTATTTCCTTCATTCTTGAATTTCTCATCTCTCAGACTTACAGATAATCCTTTGGTGACAGAGCTGATGATTTCTACACATGAAGTGATATATGCAATCTTCCTAAAGATCTGAATCGTATGGATACTCATATAAAGAGGAACAAGTAATACTCTCTTCCCCACTGGAAGACAGTAATTCTTTTGCTGATGTCAACTTGTAGGCACCTAGCAGTAGAACTGCTTCAGCATAATTCCTTAAATACAGGATCTTGGCTATTACAAAAGCCGTAAGATCAAATGGACTAAAAGGTCAGTAAGTTGGCAGGAGAGGAATGGATTCAGTACAGAAGAAGTAGGATAATCAATGATCTCAGAGATCAGACAAATCAGATTTTCTACTGAAGGCAGAGATATAAATAGCACAAACACAACACAGACACATAGAAACAAAAGCCACCAACTCAACTTTCTGTCTGAAAACCTGTTAGGTCTAGAGAACTGTTCAAACCACAGCTGCTAATGGTTATGGATTTGGCAATCAAAATGTCTTTGTTAAAAAAAAAAAGGTTTTAACTGCCTTACTATTGAGGTTACAAACCACAGCCTTGATGCATTGTTTCAGTCAACATCCTCCCTGCTGTTTTTGAGAGCTTACATCTGCTGCTGGCAGATAAAACCCTGGCGAGGCATGGGCTTCTTCCAGGGGAATAGGGGAGAAGTTTTAACTAGATGGCTCTCATCTACCTTTCTTTCCTGAGTTGAGCCTACAGCCTTTTCTGTATCACTCCTACCTTGTTTAGGTTGATCCCCTGCCATTACTCAGGAGTGATGGTCTAGCAGAATTTTTTTCTGGCACAAATCAGGCATGCCAGTCATACTACTTTTAGAAGATAAAAGGAAGATGAGTTCTTAGCTCATGGGAAAGCATTTTAACCACATATTTTTAAAGCCACTTATAGTGTAGTACACTTGATTTTAAACAATCACTAATAAAACCCTTTGTTATTCTTTTTTAAGGAACTAAATGATCACACTATGCCAAAAACAGTGAGGGCTTAGTATATTTTAATGTATCAAAGAAAGGCCAAGAATGAAAGGTCAGGAAGTAAATTACTGAGTTTCTTTGGGGAAGGAAAAAGTTAGGAACAAGATGGAGAATTAAAACATGGTTCCAAGTCACACAGGAGATTAGTTTCAGTTGAAATAAAAATTACTAGGTCCACACTGATTTTCAAAGAAAATGCGGGACTTCCTTGGTGGTCCAGATGCTAAGACTTCACACTTCCACTACAAGGGGCATGGGTTTGATCTCAGTGCGGCCAAGTTTAAAAAAACAAAACAAAACAACAACAACAACAAAACCCCAAAAAGAAAATGCAGTTCAGCTGGGTGATGAAGAATGAGTGGGAAGATGCAGAAAGAAGACATAGGTCAGGAAATTCCTGGATCATTCTCTCTCAGTGAGCTCACCTTTGAGGACAAAAAAACCCGAAAAAATTAGACTAGCACTTGCTAACTATATATACCACAGGATACCAGTATGTAAATATGCTGGCGGGGAGCGGGGGTTATGGTCAAAAAGTTATGAGAACACTGCATTTTTTTTTTCCCACCAGATAAATCAGAGAATTATATCAGAGAGTCATAATGCACATAGCACATTAAGGGCTCTGAGAAATTCTGCAGTAAACAAATTTGTTTAATTCAAATACATTTTCCTGGGGCTTCCTAGGTGGCGCAGTGGTTAAGAATCTGCCTGCCAATGCAGGGGACACAGGTTCGATCCCTGCTCCAGAAAGATCCCACATGCCACGGAGCAACTAAGCCTGTGTGCCAAAAAAAAAAAAAAAAAAGGTAGCTTCCAAATACATTTTCCGAATTTATGTGTCCACAGAAACCCCTTATGCCCCGCTTTTTCCAGAGAACACCTATGCCATGGAATAGTTTGGGAAATGCTAGTGTAGGGGTATTACTTCCTAAACTCTCAACTAATTCTTTAAAAAAAGAGAATAACGTTGGTAAAACATACCAGGCAATCACAGTTCTTACCTCAGAGAACCCTAGCTCAAACAGAGACAGGTAGATTACCAAAGGTGCTCTAGATATTTTCCAAAAGACAGCCAAATACCAAAACTATAACCTTTAAGAGCAGTAAGATCCTTACCCAATAAATAATCCCCAAACAGGACTAATATCAATTCTGAATACATTCATGTGCTACTCTCAAACACAGAAAAGAACCAATGGGGAAAAGCCATAGAAAAGCTGACCATAGGGAAAATGGATATGGGGCTCCTGTTTGATGAAGCCTCGTGGCTTTTGGCCTTTTGGGATATTCTAATGTCATACATGTCAGGGAAATTCATAAAAAGTTGCCAGGACCTCCAGCTGGGAACATATGGGAGGATTCCTACACTTCTATGTGCTGCCCTCAGCATCCTTGGAATAAGATAGAATATAAGCTCAAGGAAGGAGTATCATGCTGACCTGAAAGAGAGGTACCCTTGAGAAACCAAAAAGAGTTGTTTTGTTAATTAGGTTTCTAATTCCCATAAACCTCGTGGCACTCTATGGACCAGGATTACAGCCCCCTACCCTTTTCAACACAAATTTGTGTAGAAAGAAGACGGGTTAACTGCCTGGAAATTGAATTCATTTGACCTTGTATCAAGTGGTGGTCTGCTTGATCAACAAATGAGAAAGTAAAGGAAGGCCCCTGGACAAAACCCACCACCCACACTGCCAGATGCTCCTGGGTTCTCTTTTAGAATGCAAATATCCTAAGAAGAAAATATCATACATCAAGTGATACTAAGCTCCTCGTGAGTCTATAAAACTGTAAAGCCTACACCAATGTAAGGAATTTTTATAATTACTACTTCTAGAATGAAAAAAAGGGACAAGAACAGAGGAAAGAAGACACTGATAAAATGGGAAAAAGGTCCACAGGTAGAAAGAACAGGCACAAGAGTGTGGAAAACAAAGGGCCTCCATGTATCTACAGTTTTGCCTAGGTCTAGATCAGGTACTAAGGGCAGAACAAAAAAGTCAAAGTCAAAATTCACCCGAATAATCAGAAAAAGGCTGAGGAGGCAATCCAAAAGAAAATGAAAGACAGAAAACTAGAGGGATTTCCCTGGCAGTCCAGTGGTTAAGACTCTGTGCTCCCACAAAACACTGTAAATCAACTCTATTTCAATAAAAAAACAAAAAACAAAAAAAACCTGTGCTCCCAATGCAGGGGGCACAGGTTCAATCCCTGGTCAGGGAACTAATAAGATCATGCATGCCACATGGTGCAGCCTAAAAAAAAAAAATTCAGAATACTAGAAGGATAATAACTACTGGCTAAAACCTGTAAGGAATGAATAAGGAGAGTGAGATGGATGGGAACAGTGTTTTGTTTTGTTCTAAAGCAAACACTAATAGCAGTTATGAAAGGCAAGTAAGAATCTGCAAAATAAAGAATTTACTGACAAAATTAAGCTTAAGAACATGTTCTTAATCACAGTGGTGGAACCCCTACTGTGTAAAGTAACTATTCAAAAAAACAGGAAAACCATACTGTTAGGTAAGACTTTTCAGGTTTTAAGGATGGACTTTCCCATTTTGGATTCCTGCTAGTCTAGAGACTAAGCATAAGGCTCTAAATTTCAAGTTTTCCAGTTAAGCTAAAGTTCTTCAGCTCCCTCTGCTGTTCAAAAATGTACTTTAGTTACATCGGTTCAATCTTTAGTAATCAAAATAAATAAAAATACATACATACAAAATGTACAAACACCCCCCCCCCCCCACCCCCGCCACCCCGTGCTGGCACGATCCCAGCAATCAGAGTTCAAACATACTTGTCTTTCATGAATTCTTTGGTCTGGACCAAACGTTCCAGAGTAAGTTATAACAAATTCTACCATTCCCACTACCTTACTGAAATAATTCAAGGAATAATGAAGGGTTTCTTTGCCAAGAGTAGCAGTTTCATTATGGGATGAGGGCTTTACACTGATTAGCTGGATGGTGGCAACGGCTTTTTAGGCAGAAATGTATAGGTACCAGACCTCCACACACTAGGAACGAAAGCATCATCACGTTTTTTCTGTTTCTGCTGTGGTCTTTCCTCTCCCCAATATTCCCTCCTTAGATGACTCTCCTCACCTGAGGAGAATCTGTCCAAGAGAAATATTTTTTACTCACCTGATCCTTAAATTGCTTCTGGGACAAACAGTCAGTTAGGTCCACACAGCCCAGAAGGCAACCTGATGGATAGTCATTGGGAAATTCCACATCTAAATCAAGAATAACAGAAGCATTACATAAATTTCCTCTGTGTGACCTTGGAACTCACAAATCTGTTTTGAATTTTGGGAACAAATCACTTTCTCTATCATCTATTTGTGGACATAAGGAGAAAACAATGAGGCTTTTTACTTGACACAACTGTTTGCATTTCAGCAAAAAATTTAGTGAGTAGCTGGCTTAGTCTGCTATTCGTACCCTAAGCTATAGGAAAATAAGCCTCATACCATTGAAGTTCAAGGATCCCACAACTTCACTCCAAACAAATCAATTCCACTATACTCAACTGGATCAGACTAGAGTTTGGTGGTGATGGGTTCTGGAAACAAGCTAGAAGTGTCAAGAGAAAAGCCATAAAAATGCAGTAAAAAACAAGAATGTCAGAACATGAACTTACAAGAACCCAGGGACTTCCCTGGCAGTCCAGTGGTTAAGATTCTGCACTTCCACTGCTGGGGGCGCGGGTTCGATCCCTGGTTGGGGAGCTAAGATCCCGCATGCCGCAACTGCAGCACACCCCCTCACCCCAAATAAACAGAGAAGGAAGGAAGGAAGAAAGAAAGAAAAGAAAGAAACCCAGTCATACCAGTCAAAACAGAAATGGATTTTTAAGGACACGTGCACTTTTGATTCCTAAAGCTTGGTTTCTTAACTTTTAAAGGTGGTTCTGAATTATCCTCTCATTTTACCTTCAAAAATACTGTATGGGCTGAATAAGAGGAAGGAAACCAAGACACCCAAAGGTCAGAGGTGCTTTTTAGAATCCAAATTGAGTGTGCTTGGGCTGATGGCCAAAACTCACTGCTTACGTCAACCAGCTTTGATCTGTCCAAATCTGACAGCAGATGTCTGAGTCACTCCCAATAAAAAGTCTTATTTGTGGTTATTTTTCCTAATTTAAAAATCCCAGAATTTTCAGTAGCTATTTCACTCTCATAATAAAAAAAATGTAGACAATTAAGACTAGTTGGTTGATTTCTGGTGTTGGGAACTGATATTTTTACTGTACTGTTTGGTGAATTAATGTTTTGAACATCTGTCCATGATTTGCCACTAAACAAACAGACACAAAGTTTAATGTCCCTTTCAGCCAAAAAACCCCCCAAAAAAGCCCACAGGAAGAAGGAAGTGAAAGAAGATGAACGTCAGTGACGTCTCTCCACAAAGTAAGACTGAAATTAGAAGAATATATGGCTGTTACCTTTCCCACGAAGGAGAAGATATGTAGTCTGGAGTTCTGAAACTTCTTGAGGAGAGGGTCTTTTGGCTGTGGCTGCTATCCAAAGTCGTCCTCTGTGAGGGGTGTACCAGCTTCTGCCCTCCACCCTTAAATAAACACAAATTTGGAAAGAATCTAAATCTTAGTGTCTTGGAGGATCTCATAACATACAACAAGTTATCCAGTTGAACCAAGAGATCTATAGATACCTCACCAGGAGGGGTATTTTTTTGTAAAAAAAAGCATTTTTCCTACAATACCTTTCACTTGAGTATGAACCCTGTTCTCTAGTTTTGCCTATCATCAGTAAGAAAGACAATTCATCTCTCTCAGTTCCTATATTTTTGCTTGATCTCTGTAACTCAGAAATGAAGCTTTCACTAGTCTTGGGACTTCTACAATCCAAATATTCTATTTTCAAGGCATCCAAGTTGTCCCACATTGAAAATCCTTGCCTTTGAGTCATGAAATATTTGTTCATTGTTCTCCAACCTGACAGAAAAATCCTCACCCACACATAACTCCCCAAGAATAGTACTTTCATAATTACTATTTAATAGAATTTAAGTAAATAAAAATCTTATCATCTTTACTCTAAATTGCAACCACATTCATTTATATTTTCTAAGTATTTTGTAAAGGATTATGCTCTTTGTAGATAATTAAACAACCTGTTAACTACTTTGAAAGAATCTTTAAGTGGAATTACAAAATGCAATCAAGAGAATGTATTACTGCCTACTTTGCAAAGATTATGAAAAGATGTTTCTCCTTTAGTTCCTACTAAGTGAAATAAAGTAGCTTGATAACATATGACTATTATACTTGCCTTATAATGGGAAACAGGGAATTTCTCACATCCTTAGTTTTCCAATATAGATGAATTGGAAGAGTACCAGGCACATAATAGGTACTCAACAAATGAGGAATGAATCAGTATATTTCTTCCCTGTACACCAAATGATCCAAAGGGTTATTGGGAAAACGTTCTCACAAATGTGGCAGAACCACCCACTTTATTTCTGTGGGATTAGTGATTGTGGGCTGGATGCTGCTTATCCTGTTCTTTTCAGTGAGAAAATATGGATAACAGATCCAAACTAGGGTGAGAGAAATATAAACATTCTGATTCCCTCAGCAGAAAGCAAGCTGTTTAGTTTTCTACTTTGGAAAAGGAAGACACCTCAACTGCAGACAACTGAATGAGAAGAATCGACATCTGAAGGCCCAGGTGCCCTGGAGCAGAAGCAGATTCACACGCACTTGTTGTAATGCCACTACATACATGGATTATGAAATATTTAGGAGCCAAAGCAAGAAAGCCTGACTTTCAAGAGGGGAGAAAATAACACATCTTCACGAAGGAGGCAAATCACAACCAACCATGGAAAACACCAAAGTAGAAATGATTGTTCCTAAATTCTGATAATAAATTTTCTTTCAGGAAATAGAGAAATGACTGAGTAGAAAAAGCATTTTGAAAACCTGAACTCTAGTTCCATCTCTGCCACTAACCAGGTACTTTACCGAAGTAGTTCAAGACTGTAATAATACTGGACTGCTCAAGACTGTAATAACACTGGACTGATCTACTTCAATACAGATACTGCTTTGAAAACTGTAAAATTCTATTTAAATATTATATGAGGTATCATTATTGTTATGACTTAGGACACTGCCAGGGATATAAAATTCTAAGAGATAAAATAAGAAGGAAAAAAGTGGTATCTGCATCCCTACATTCATTGCAGCATTATTCACAACAGCCAAGACATGGAGACAATATAAATGTCCATCGATGAATGGATGGATAAAGAAAATGGATGAAGATTATTCAGCCATAAAAGAAAATGAAATCTTGTCATTTGCAACAATATGGATCAACCTTGAAGTTGAAGGTTATTATGCTAAGTGAAATAAGTCAGAGAAAGATACTTTATGATCTTACATGTGGAATCTGAAAAAAACAAACTCATAAATACAGAGAACAGACTGGATGAAAGGTACAAACTTCTAATTATAAGATAAATCCTGGGGATGTAATGTACAGCACAGTGACAACAGTTAACAATACTGTATTGTATAGTTGAAAGTTGCTAAGAGAGTAGATCTTAAAAGTTCTCATCACAAGAAACAAAAATTTGTAACTATGCAAGGTGACGGATGTTAACCAAACTTACTGTGGGGATCATTTTGCAATATACACATACATATGTAATTATTACCTTGTACACCCTGACAATGTTATACGTCAATTACATCTCAATAAAACTAGGAAAACAAGGGAAAATGAACATGTAATAATAAGTGAAAGAAGAAAAACATAAACATAAATATATATTATGACCTCACTATGTAACAGTTTGCACAGGAAAAAGAATATAAACAAACACTCCAACATGCTAACAGCAGCTGTTTCTAGGTGGTGGAGTTAGAGATGATCTTTCCTTTTCTAGCTGCTTTTCTGTATTTATCAATTTTTTTTTTAAACATCAACTATTCTCTTTAAGTACCTTGACCCTTTCTATTGTTTTTTGGGGTTTTTTTAAGATTTATTTTATTTTATTTTGTTTTACTTTATTTTTGGCTGTGTTGGTTATTCGTTGCTGTGCATGGGCTTTCTCAAGTGGTGAGTGGAGGCTACTCTTCATTGCAGTGCACCGGTTTCTCATTGCGGTGGCTTCTTGTTGCAGGGCACGGCCTCTAGGCTCATGGGCTTCAGTAGTTGTGGCGCATGGGCTCAGTACTTGTGGCACACGGGCTTAGCTGCTCCGTGGCACGTGGGATCTTCCCTGCCCAGGGATCGAATCCATGTCCCCAACGTTGGCAGGCAGATTCTTAACCACTGCATCACCAGGGAAGCCCAGCATTTATCAATTTTCTATTTACACTTACAAAAACAAAGGAAAGAACTATTTTTTAAAAGTTGAATTGAGAAGAAACATATGAAACCATGGAATAGTAAGCTATCACCATCACTAACATGTACAATGGCTTAACTTCATAATACCTCTACTTATCCCTCACTATTTCTCCCCCTTTTTGGAGAAAAGGAATTTGTGGTAAAATAGCTTCTGGATATGGTTACTCAGATTAGAAGATAGATGTATAGATAGAAAAACAAAATCATAGTTAGGCTGGTGTCTTTAAAAAATTAATAAACAGACATAAAAACTTTGAATTTCCAATAGGATCAAACCATTAAGGTTGCTGAGTCCTATATTACTGTACAAAGGCAAAGCCAAGAGAAGTTTTCTCAATAGACAGTTTCTTCCAAAGATGAAGAAACTTATACTCTATTCTTTATTATGACTAGGATCCTTAGTTTTTCCTATCTCAGTTTTTTTAAGCTATTCAATAAAAAACAATTCCATAACGTGAATACATTGCTTAAAGTTCTATGTGCTGAAGAGTATTATAAGTCATTGCTAGATTGGGAAGATGGATTTCAATCCATAATTCTAAATTGTTTATGCAAAATTTTCCACTGCCAAGATTCATTTCTGTCCTTAGCTTTTTTTTTTTAATTTTTATTTATTTTATATTTTGGCCGCACCACATAGCATGTGGGATCTTAGTTCCCCAACCAGGGATTGAACCCATGCCCCCTGCACTGGAAGTGCAGAGTCTTAACCACTGGACTGTCAGGGAAGTCCCCTCATTTCTGTCCTTACCTTTTAATCCCTCTGACAAGCAGAGAAGCCCAGGGCTGATGCATAGAGAGGCACCAGCCACCATCAAAGCCTTCCTGAAATTCTTGGTCCTGGATTCGAAACTGATGTCGACATGAGTTGAACTCTAGTCCTGATCCTGCTGAATGGAAAGCCTTCTTCTGTGAGGCTGCACCCGTCTGATCTATCCACTATATAGGAAGAAAAACCAAACACATAATTTTGTCTGACAAGGGAAAAACCCGGGGTAGGTATACAAAATGAGATGAATTCTAATAATAATGAATCATACTGGGAACATTCTCTTAGAAAAATGTATTCCATCTTTGAAACAGGGTCAAAAAATATAGAGAAAGTATAAATTCAGTAGGGGTCCCAGGTATGCTAACATGGTCCCATCCTAAAGGATAGTTAGATAATGCTAAATTCTCCATACATAGCTTCCTAATTCCAGCAATAGCACAACCATCAGACCAAATAACTGGTCCATAATTATTTGCACTTTAAACTTATTAATGACCCATACTGGATTCTGGACAATTTCCCAATATAACTCTATCAGCCAAATGAAGGTTTAACATTTTGGTCCACACATTCTTCATGTACTTAAGGGACAGGGTCAAATACTGTTACCATGATAAAGCCAAACAGATGTTTTCAGGGGGCAGCAGTTCTGCCTATTGGATGCATGAAGTATTCTCTTATCCTGAAATGAACAACTTGTCCCCTAAAAAAGAGGATGGAGCACTACTGAAACAAGGCTCCCAACATGTAAAGAGAACACGAAATTACAGGGTATAGCTAATTACAGGAGACTAAAAAGTCTTGGCAGTAGTTCAGTCAGAAAATGACAAAGGTTAACATTTTTTCCAGAGCAAGACTGAGGGCTCTGAAATTTATTTTTTAAAAAAAGGCTCTATTAAGATGATGAGGTTTAGAGTTAGTTGTGTTAATTTTTTGATCTTTTATTTAATAATTTACAGGGAAAACAAAAATACTAGAATGGTAGTCTAGAGACTCTACGCAATCATTTAACCCCTAAAGGTTTGTTTTCTCAACAGTTAAATGATGGAGTTGGACTAAATGAATCTCTAAGAATCTTTCTGCAATAAAATTTTATGATTTTAATCAATTGTGTTATTGCTTTAAAAAAAACTCCACAAACATTTACTGACTACTTAACTCAGTATGTGTGAAAAGCTTATAAAGTAGGGAGACATATAAAATATAAAAAAAGATACGGTTCTTTCAAGGAACTTACAATCTTAGTAGAGGACAGACACATAAATAACTATTCAAAACAGAAGGCAAATTTGATTAAATACTACACAGGGATTTAAGCCCCTAAGTAGGAACACAGAGGCAGAACTGATCTATTACAGGGGAAATAAGTGATTTCATAAAAATGTTGGTATTTGAACAATCCTGAGGTCCAAATTCTCTGTTCTATCTTGATTACAGTTCTTGTTTATATTACCTGCTTCTCAATTCCACGGCAACTTGCCTAAATTAATCTTATTGCCTTTCAATAACACTATTTTAGAACCTAACTAATCTCATCTCCATTTTTAGCCTCTAAGTAACTCTGTACTGCCCTATTAACTACAACACTAACTTGGGCCCTCATCATCTTCCCACTGTGCTACCACAATAATCTTCCTAGCAATTTCCCTGCTTCTGTCTTACTCTTCCCTCCAATCCATTCTCTACATAGGCATGGAAGTCATGCCAATCTTCTGCTAAAATTCTTCAAGGACTTTTCCTTGCCTAGTTTAGAATAAAACCAAACTCCTTAGCATGAGACATAAGGGCTTTCATGATTAGATCTTACCTACTATACTGGGCTGAGTAGCATCCCTCCCAAATTTATGTCCTCCCAGAACCTGTGAAATTGACCTTATTTGGAAATGGATGTAATCAAGTTAAGATAAAGTCATACTGGATTAGCGTGGACCCCAAATCCAGTGACTGATACCCCTATAAAAGGATAGAACACATAGAGACAAAGACATACACGGAAGAAGTCCACAAAAACACAGAGGCAGAAAGTAGAGTGACGCAGCTAAAAACCAAGGGATGCCTAGGACCACCAGAACCTCAGAGACAAGGAAGCATTCTCCCACTGACATTCAGAGGGAGTGTGGCCCTGCCAATACCTTGATTTCAGCGTTGAGCACTGTGAGACAACAAATTTCTGTTAAGCCAACCAGTTGCGGTATTTTGTTATGGCTTCCCTAGGAAAGTGATATACCTACTAGTGCAGTTTAATTTCTAACAATACTTAATTACTTGTGGTTTCCCAACCTACAATGCTCTCAAGCTGCTGAGCCTCTGTACATTTTATACGATCTACCTAGAATTACCTCCCCAAATTTGTCTGCTTGGAAATTCCTATTCATCCTTTAAGTCTCTTCTCAAACACCATTTCTTTTGTGACTCCTCTGTGAGTTTATGATCTCTCTTCTAAACTCCTACTGTACCCATGATGTGTCTATCATAGCAATTATCTTAAGGAATCAAAATGCTTTGTATTCAAACACATCTTCCCACTAAATATGAAGTCCTTAAAAACTTCAAGGGCTTTTACCTTCTAATTTCCCAGCACCTAGCAAAGAACCTGGCATGTATACAGTGCTGAATGGGTATTTCCAGTTAAACTGTCTAAAGTGCTGCTCTGATTGCATCTCTTTGCTTAAGAACAGTCTATGATTCACATTTATTTACAAAATAAAAATCTGAAAACTTCCTAACTAAACACTTAACTCTTTAGTGATCTGACTCTACCTATCTCACCCTACTCCATTTCTCATGATAATCCCTTTTATGAGTACTATCTTGGTAGTCTAAATTCACTATTCCTTATATAGCTGATCCTTGAACAACACAGGTTTGAACGGCGTGGGTCCACTTATACACAGATTTTTTTCAATAGTAAATACTACAGAACTACATGATCTGCAGTTGGCTGAATCTGTAGACGAGGAACCTACTGTGGATGTGGAACTGTTTTATGGAGGGCCGACTATAATTTATACACAGATTTTCAATTGTGCAGCAGGTCAGCACTCCCAACCCTCCCCTGCATTGTTCAACTGCATATGTATATATATGTATATACGGATTGTGTGTGTGTGCATGTGTTGTGTGTGTGTGTGTGTGTGTGTATCCCATACCTTATTCCTATAGTTAAGTCTGACTGGAACTTTTTTCCCCACCATCCCCAAACACCATTTTCTTGGATATTTACTTTTAATGAATGCCAACGTCCCTATAAAAGCCTCTTATAGTCCTCTCAACTGTCTTTCCCTCCTTTGGGTTTCCACTGTACTTTATTTATATTTCTATTAATATTAGAGCTGCCTATGTAATCTTTTCCTCTACTAGTCTATGAGTTCTTTGAGAACAGAAGCAGTGTCTGGTTGATCACTTACTTCTGTGATTATACATATTAGATGCTCAATGTACTTGATGGAAAAATGAATGACAACAATGAGTAAGTGAATTAATGTATTAATTTAAAACACCACACTATGGCGCTATCCACATTCTATAAAAGAGAAAGAACATTAACAAAAGAACCATGGGATTATTGTTTAAATCTCTATCGTACTTAACAAAATCTTCTCTTGGGAAATACTCAAATGATAACTTGTCACAAGTGCTGCAAAAAAACTGGGAAAATTGGGTCAGAGAATAAGGTGGGTAGGAGTAATGAGAGAGCAGACTGGCATCTACAGCCTATGAAACAGGCACACATGAAAGGAGAAACATCTGGGCCCAAACTCTTCTCATCATCAGTTAGAGCAAAGGTCCACTAACCTGGGGAGGGGACTGGTACAGGTTGGGATTCACGAGAAGTCCCAAAGGCTCTTCAGAAGATTTATCCAATTTGGTCAGTGGTTGGTTCAAGGTTCCATTGGCAATGGCATGTATTGCCTCATCTAGTCTGTGATAACAAACCAAAGGATGCAACAATTGGTAACGGCCTATGCTCAGAGCATCCTTACTCAGCACATACATAAAGCTCTTCAACAGTAATAAAATTTGAAATTCAAAGAAGGATCCATGGATGACCTTCCCTGCTCCCCTTACCAACTTCCCCTTCTCTTCATTCCAAGAACCCTAAAGAATAGGAGTTAGTAAAAGTTCCAGAGCACTAAGAAAATAGATAGGGCACACTATACTCATTCATCTCTTTAACAAGATTATTAAAAATGCCAAGATTAGAAAAGTTGCCTAGAACCTGTCTGACCCACAGAAGAGTATTCTATGGCAGCCTATTTCTCAACATCTTCAATTATTCTTCTGCACACTCAGCAGTCCCTCTCCACTCTTCCCTGCTGATCTGAGTTCTATCCTTGCTTCATGGCCCAAAACTTCTAAGGAGGCCCTCTACTGGCCCAGCACAAAAGTACTTATTCTTTTCTCTGAAGTCCTGTAGCACTTACTATTTAAACAGTCATCAAATATACCCCATGTTATCCTGTGTCTATGGTGTCTGCTATGAATATCTGGCTCTCCTCCAATGAAAGAATGTGATGATTTCATTTAAAGATTATGAAACTAATCCTATTGGTTAGTAGGAGATCATAGGTCCTGCAGGTACCATATCTTATTCTGCTCTACAGCTCTTCATTACTTGCTGCTGTACTCTATGTCCCTGCCAGATGCTTGACAAATGTTTGTGGATGATTATAATTCTAAAGCACAACATAATGAAAAGCTTCTAATAGTAGGAAAGGCTGAACTTGACCTTGAATACAATTGAAGAGATATTTATTAGGAACTTCTTATATACAAGGCAACTTGAAAGGGGAGGAGGACAGGGTTCCTGCCTTCAGGAAGCTTTGAATCTAAGTGGAAGGTTTAAGACAGCTATAAAAATATATATATATATATATATATATATGTGTATATATATATAAAAAGACAGCTATAAAGATGATAAAACATGGGAGGATGTAATTGTTACTATGCGATAGATACAATTTACTTGGTGATTATTATCCCATCATTGCATGTGTTGTACCAAGTACGTTCAAAGGAGAGGCAGGTATTTGAAAGGCAAAGATGGGAGGAAGGATTTCCAAAGCAAGGGAAAAGCAGAAACAAAGGCATGAAGCTAAAATTTGAAAAAAAAAAAAAAAAAAGGTACAAGAATTTGAGGTAAGGGACTTTCCTGGAGGTGCAGTGGTTAAGAATCTGCCTGCCAATGCAAGGGACACAGGTTCAATCCCTGGGCCAGGAATATCCCACGTGCCACAGAGCAACTAAGCTTGTGTGCCACAACTACTGAGCCTGCACTCTAGAGTCCACAAGCCACAACTACAAGCCCACATGCTGCAAGAAACCAGTGTACTTAGAGCCCATGCTCCACAACAAGAGAAGCCACCACAATGAGAAGCCTGTGCACCGCAACGAAGAGGAACCTCTGCTCGCCACAGCTAGAGAAAGCCCGCATGCAGCAACGAAGACCCAACTCAGCCAATAAATAAATAAATTAAATTTTTTAAATAAAAAAAAGGAATTTAAGGTAAGAGGTGAGGCTAAAATAGGTGGGGATAGTGGAATCTAAAGGAAGGAAATAGATTTGAGACATGGTATACTGGTTAAGTATATCTAGAACTCTAGAATCCATGAAAGAAATAATACAAATAGCTAATTAATACATTTTTAGAATGCTCAGACTTACTAGCATACAGCCAAAGCAAAAAAAAAAGTGAATAATAATTATGATGAAATACCATTTTTCATGTATCATGTATCAGGATGGCGAATATATTTTTTTAATTGAAAAAGAGATGAAGAAACTAGCATCTTGGTATCTGGTGTCAAAAAGTAAAAAAATATGCACAATTTAAATTCAGAGATACTGTCCATTCACTTCTAAAAGGCTGCACCATTTTTTATTGAACATAAAAATGATTTTTATGATTATAAAAGCAATCCATGTTTATTACAGAAAAACTAGAAAATGCAAATTAATAGAAAGAAAATGAAAAATTCCTAAATCTAGCACCCAGAAATAATTTTATCTTTTCTTTCTGTGCATCATGTATGTAATAGTTGAGACCAAATTAATTATTTTGAAGCTAGTGGTAGAATTCGCTTTAGGGAGAGAATAACTTCTGTTTTGGAAACTTCTGTAATGGATTTGCCACAAATGAAAGAGAAAGGCCAAGGACTAGGCTGTGTAGAAAGCATTACTATGTTGACCAATATCCAGTTTTCTGTGTGTGTGTGTGTGTGTGTGTGTGTGTAACAGAGAGAGTGAGAGACAGAGAAATATGTATGCCATTTCCAAAACATGGAATGAGATCTCCACACGCTTTCTTTTCAGTGCTGTGCTAGAGCCAATATGTGTATCTTTTCTCAACTCTATGTTCAGTGACTTCATGTTGGTAATCTGAAATTGGCCATGATGTAAATTTTTTCAATAAACTTTATTTTTTTGAGCAGCTTTAGATTCAGAGCAAAACTGAATGGGAGGTTCAGAGATTTCCCATTTACCTCCTGCCCCCACATATGCAGAGACTCCCCCATTATCAATTATCCCTCACTAGAGTGGTACATTTGTTACAATTAATCAACTTACACTGACACATCATTACCACCAAAATCCGTATGTTCCATCAGCATTCACTCTTGGTGTTGAGACTTGAACATTTTAATATTCCCCTCCACAATAAGAGGGCATATCCATTTTCCTACATTTTCCTACACTCACAGATTATGCAATACTATAAATTTTAAATTTCAGACAATTTAATGATACATTATGTTTCAAAGTTTGCATTTCCCTGATAACTAGTTGAGCATCTTTTCAAACGTTCATTGGCTATTTGTACTTATTTCCTCACTTCTAAACTTAGCCTTTGCCCATTTTTCTACTCGACGTGTCTTTTTAACTTGCAGGTCTTTATGTAGTATGGATATTGCTCTTTTGAACTGTTAAAACCGTTTAAAATGTTTTCCCTCAGTCTTGTACTTCTTTATGTTATTTAGAATATCTTTTTATCATACCAAGACATTAACTATATTCTCCTAAATTTCTACTATTCTATTTCTTTCTGATCCTTTTATTTCTTTTCTTTTGCATTTAACTCTTTTTTTCCTTTTTGATTTTTTGGGGGGGGGGGGGGGGGCTGCACTGCTTGGCTTGCAGGATCTTAGTTCCCCAACCAGGGATGGAACCTGGGCTCCCAGCAGCGGAAGCTTAGAGTCCTAACCACTGGACTGCCAGGGAATTTCCTTGCATTTACCTCTTTAGTCAAACTTATTATCATAGTATGCTTTGAGGTAGAGATCTAATGTAGATTTTTTCAAAGTTGGTGGCCCATCACTTATTTAATCCTTTCCTTACTGTTTAGAAAGGAGCTATAGACACACACCCATACACCTATAATGCAGACACACAGATCTCTTTCTGGATTCTATTACATTTCATTCATCTATTCCTGTGCCCAAACTGTACTTTATTGTTTTAAAGATAGTGTTTTTCTTTTTTTAAATAAAACTACAGTAGTTATTTAGTAGGACAAATTGCCCTTACTGTTCATTTTTAAAATTTTCTTAGTTATCTTCCATGTTTCTACTCCAAATGAATATACTGCTTTAAAAATTAACAAAAATAAAAGAGCCATTAACGGGGGGTGGCGGAGCAGGGGGAGGAGAGATACACATCCTTTACAGTTAAACTGCCCCCTTCTTTCAGACCCTTTCTGGTGTTGCCCACTTACTTGCTGTGATACTCAGCTAGAGGATCTTCATCTTCCACGATCTTCCTGCCTGCAAAGTCAATGGTGATCTTCTTTGAGAGCCGAGAGGCATGTCGAAATTCTCTCAGCTCTTCCTCTCGCTTCTGTAGAGCTTCCCGCTCAATTTTGGACAACCACTGGTTAGAATCACTGGCAAAGTAATCTGATTCATCATCAATGACTTGGGTCCTCCGAATGCTAACAACAACAAAAAAAAAGAACACACGGCAATTAGGTCATATGTTGACAAACAGGGACTTGATTACTGGGAAGCTGTTTCAAGTAGCTCACTCTTCTGCTGTCCTGAAGGTCATTATCTCAAATATAAATGCTCAAGAACGTTCCAAACCCAGGTCAAGCTCTGCCTGATTTACAACTTTTGCATATACCTTATTCCCACTGCAGGCTCAGCTCAGCTCTTAGAACGAATCTCACCCTCAGGCAGGAAAAGACACAGCATCATAATCCATTGTCCTCCTACTTTCTTACTAGTCCAGCTCTCAACTTCTTGTAACTGGGCTTATGTCTGATTTTGCTGCATCTGAGTTCATGCCTTGGCAGTTTACTCAATATCCTAGTCCTTCTACAGTTGGGACCTAGACTATTCCTGCTAGGTCCAATTGCTGCCATTTCCCTTAGAAACTGGAGTTCTATTCTGGACTCTCAGACCTGCAGCTTATTCTTAGGATATCTTATTATTTTACTACTACTACTATATGTCAGTTTCCACCACCTTCCCCATCCCCGCCCCAAACCTATCCCCTATTAATATATTTACAAGGGCCAAGTTCCAAGACACAACAATGAGGCCTGTTTCTAAGATTATACCAACAGAGAAATTAAGAACTAGAAGAAATCTTGATGACCTAACACACTTCTACAGAAAATAGACCTGGGCCTCAAAGAAGTTAAGTGACTACTCCAAAATCACAAATCAGTCTCAACTGCATAATTACTAATTAGTATGATATATACAGGTATAGGGAAATGCTGAAATCAGATTCAGATTTCAATTTTTCAGGACTCAGCTGGAATTATAGAAGTTTTAAAGTAGACGGAGTGGTCCTACAAACCTACATAATGAAATTGGCGCCCTTGGAAATACACCAGTGTAAGGGCAACACCAATAGGGACAGACCCTTTTCCAGTTTCTGTTTATCAAAAAATGTACCCTATTTCTAATGACAAGTTTCAGTGAGTAAGGATAAAAGATATTTAAAGGATTAAGAGCAAATATTAGTTACAAACCTTGTGATGGGCTTACTTAATGAAGAGCTTTCAAAGTATATCTCATGTATTCATAGCAAAAAATGTGAAAGTAGTAGGTGTATCTAACTAAAGGATTATAATGCCAGGAATAGAAATATTCAGTTACCACAGTAAGAGACTCAGGGTCTTTCTAAGGATTCTCACATGGCCACCTGAGAAGTGAGCATTTAAGTCCTATGTAAACATTCTTTACCACTAATTGGTCTTCAATACATATCTTGCCCAAAAGTAGAAAAAAAATGAGACAAAAAAAAAAAGACAAAAAAACCAAAACACAAAAACAAACTAACAAATCCATAACTCTGTCTCCTAAAGAGAAGTGAGTGGGCTAAATGACAAAAGTGTAGGAGTGTAAAACTCAATTTAGGGACCTTATTGAATCAGAAATAAATTCAGAGTCAAAGGAAAAAGGGAGGGTAAATCATGCCTTCCCATGAAATGGTGTTAACACTCTCCCAGAGACAGCTTCTCATGGAGTATCCAGAGCCACCCCCTCAACAGTTTGCACATGGTAGGCATGCTAACATATGTTGACTGAATGAATGAACGGATTCAAGTGAAACAAGTGGGGAATTCTGTCACCCAAATCAACTTTCCAGGGGGTACACTACCATTTGCCAAGAATCAAAAAATGCTGCAGGGTAGGATCCTCTTGGTGGGAGCCTATCATTCAAACATGATTCAAAAACAAGCTGATTCAAAAACAGAGTATTTGGCTCTTTGTTTGCTGTAAACTTTCACAGTCCACCCTAAGAAGGTATTACCAAGTGCCAAAATAATGGACTACTCTGTTTCTTAGCAGTTTTTATTCTGACCACATCATACCTAGTCCTGTCAAACTCTAATAGTTTGTCTTTATGCTTGATAGCCTTCTCCAGACCAGATTTAAATCGTAATTCTTGATGAGGAAGAAGGTCCTTGGTAGAGATGTCCACCTTTCCAGAATTCTCTGCCCCTGAAATTTAATAAGGAAAGCAAATGGTGTCAGGCGATCGTAATTAGTTGTATCACTGCACAGCAAAGAGTAAAATATCAGAAGATCTGGTTGTCCCCTAATGACTGACAGCCTTCATTTCAATGGAAAACAAACAGGTACACAGGCCAGGCTTTACTTGTCAGGCATCAAGCAGTGCTTGACACATAATAGGTTCTCAATAAATGTTTAAGGATCCACTTCTTCCCTTATGGAAATGTGGATCACTGAGGGTAATAAACTGCTTAACAACACAATATAAAAATGCCTTATAAATGAAAAACTTCATTGAGTAGGGCTAAATATCACCTTTAAACATACTTTTATATATCAAAGCAAAAACTAATAAAAGGAAAACAGAGAATAAATTGCAGAAAAGGGACAGAAATGAATAAAAGGAACTTATCAGATGCTAAGGCACTTAATGCATATTATATTACCTAATTCTCACAATAACCCTGTAAGACAGTTTGTGTTTGTTTTACAGATAAAGAAACTGAAGTTCAGAGACAATAAATTTACTGAATTAATTTAGAAATTAAAAGGTAGAAACAAAATTTAAACTTAGGTCTAACTCTAAAGCCCACATTCATTCCTTGGCCCATGTGTTATCTATCTCCTTTGTAACAACATACCATAAATCTATATATCCAAGAAAAGATAGCCATCAGTTATGATAGAACCAAGATCTATAATATGTTAGGAAAACAACTAGGCTATAATGAAAGCTGATCTTTCTCTTTACCTAAAACTCTAGGCCTATTTAAAGTTCTGTCAAACCTTTCTTTTAAAATTAAAAAAAGAGAGATTGATTTTTGTGTTCTAAATATAAGAAAAGCACCGAGAATTACCTTTTCTCATAATAATGACCCTAGAGAAATTCTAATGGAAAAAATATGGAGACCTGTTCTACATCATTAATAATAATAAAAAATTATAACTATAAAAATAAAATAATATGAAATGTCAAAACCCAATAGTGACAGGATTTGGGATAAAATACTAATATTGCTGTAGACTAGTACAATATTTTGGTAAAGTAATATGGCAAATGCATCTTAAGTGTCAAAAATGATAACGTTCTTTGACTCAGTAATCCCATTCCCAGGAATTTATCCCGAGGAAATAAATCAAAAGATACAATATTAATGGGACTTCCCTGGTGGCACAGTGGTTAAGAATCTGCCTACCAATGCAGGGGACACGGGTTCGATCCCCGGTCCGAGAAGATCCCACATGCCGTGGAGAAACTAAGCCCGTTTGCCACAACTACTGAGCCTGTGCTCTAGAGCTCACGAGCCACCACTACTGAGCCCACACGCCGCAACTACTGAAGCCCGTGTGCGCCTAAAGCCCTTGCTCTATAATAAGAGAAGCCACCTCTCTGAGAAGCCTGAGCACTGCAACGAAGAGCAGCCCTCACTAGCCACAACTAGAGAGAGTCCACTCACAGCAATGAAGACCCAACACAGCCAAAAAAAAGACATAATATTAACAAAGTTGACCACTTGTGGTATTATTTATAATTTGGAAAGAGTCAAAATATCCAATAGTGAGGAAACAGATAATCAATTATAATAAATAAATTTAATGACTTTTTAGGCACTAAAAATTACAAATATGAAGAATATATGGCAAAATAAACAATAATTATAAAATATTAGTTAAAAAAGGAAAAACATAAAATTCTATACATACTATGATTACTACTTCATAATACCAACCAATCTATCTATATTTAAAAAACAACCATGAATTAAAGCAGGAACAAAATATTTGCACATATAGAAAGCAATGAATATATTGTGCTCCCTCTAAAAATGTCATTAACTATTTTTGTCATGCTTTTTTCTTTCTTTTTTTAAAAAATTAAATTTATTTATTTATTTGGTTGTGTTGGGTCTTAGCTGCGGCATGCAGGATCTTTCACTGCAGCATGCAGACTTCTGTCTAGTTGTGGTGCATGGGAGCAAGCAGGCTCAACAGTTGTGGCAAGTGGGCTTAGCTGCCCCACAGGATGTGGAATCTTAGTTCCCTGACCAGGATCGAACCCGCGTCCCCTGCACTGGAAGGAGGATTCTTAACCACTGGACCACCAGGGAAGTCCCTGTCATGCTTTTTTCAACTATAAAAAACTCTGAAGAGTTGCAAAAAAAGTAGAGTCCCTGTATAACTTTCATTCATCTTGCTTTAATGTTAGTATCTTAGCTTACATAATAATTGTACAATTATCAAAAGTAAGAAGTTAACATTAGTACAATACCATTAACTAAATTACAGACTTTATTTGGATTTCAACATTTTCCCCACTAATGTTATTTTTCTGTTTAGGGATCCAATTCAAGATCCTACATGGCAATTAGTTGTCATGTCTCTTTAGTCTCCTCTGAACTGACAATTCCTCAGTCTTTCCTCATCTTTCGTGATCTTGCACATCTCCAATTCTTAAACTTTCATCCAAAAATTGTAGCATCCATTGGTGGATCCTGCTTGTAGCAATTACTATCAGTACTACTGTGGTGCTGAAATGGTGATTTTCTGTTACCATAATTCCTTCACTTTATTAATTGGAATTCTATAAGAGCAGCCCCTTCTCTCCCATTTATTAATTTCTTCACTTACTTCAATGATATTAATTTTATTCTTTGGATTATAATCCAATAGTATTATTATTAATTTTCTTTGCTCAATGTTAGGTGGTTTTAGTAAGAACTTTAAAAAAAATAAATGAGTAAATACACTGCATCTTACATACCAGGATACAAGTAAGAGAAACAATCACAGCTACAACAAAATGTATCCATCACCACAGAGATTCAGTTAGAAGACTGCTGCCTACCTGACATGAGCTTCTTTAGCAGTTTCTGGCTCTTGTTTGAGTCACGCTGTAAAATATCCTGTTCTTCACGAGTACATACCTATAAAGTAATAAGGGTAAGACATATGATCCAATAGTTAAATGATACTGTTTGCTTGATACATTAAAAAGTACCCTCAATTACACATTATATATGGCAATAAAATAATGAGACTGTCAGTGTTTTTTAGTCCAGACACATATATCCCCAAAAAATATACAAACAAGTTTTGCCCTTGTCTCTTTCCATTTCTCCCTTCTTTTATGAACCATACAAAAAACTGATGTCACTGCAAGTATCCCTGAATGACTAGTTAAAAGAAAAAAATCTAACCTACTTTCAAAAGACAAAGATTTGCCATCACTGAAAATATTGAAAAAACATACGAGACTTTTTTTTTATAGCCTTTCAGTTCTAATCACGAAATCCAAGTCTTACAAGAGAAATTCTAAGCAAGTGTCTTATTTACTTATTTATTTTTGGCCATCCCACGCGGGCATGTGGGATCTTAGCCCCCCAACCAGGAACTGAACCCATGCTCCCTGCAATAGAAGTGCATAGTCTTAACCACTGGACCACCAAGGAAGTTCCACAAGTGTCTTACTAAAAAGAGACAGAGAGGGCTTCCTAGGTGGTGCAGTGGCTAAGAATCCACCTGTCAATGCAGGGGACACGGGTTTGATCCCTGCTCCAGGAGGATCCCACATGCTGCGGAGCAACTAAGCCCGTGCGCCACAACTATTGAGCCTGCACTCTAGAGCCCGTGAGCCACAACTATTGAGCCCATGTGCTGCAACTACTGAAGCCCATGCGCCTAGAGCCCATGCTCCACAACAAAGAGTAGCCCCCACTCACTGCAACTAAAGAAAGCCTGCGCACAACAAAAAAGACCCAACACAGCCAATAAAACAAAATTAATTAAAAAAAAAGCCAGAGAAAGAGGTAAAATACAGTGTCACCAGTGAAAACTAGCCTAGCTTTTATATGTATTTTGTTTCTTTGCCTTCAAGCATTACCTACATAATAAACATTAAAGCAAAGAAAAAGTTCTGTTTATTATAAAATCGCTAGAAGGGAGGTTACTTAAAAGGAGAAGGGGTTACTTAAAAACAACTTCATATTAAGTTTATAAAACTCCAAGACATCAAGGCCAATCTGCTTTACATTACTGTTTCTTAAACCAAAAGATCGAAGGGACCTAACAGAAAACACTGTACTTGATAGCAGTTGCCTGAGTGGCACACAGAATTCCAGCCAGCAGCTGTAGGGTGTTTCTCTAGAGAAAGTCCCAAATGGCAGGACATTTGCTGCTGTTTTATGAACATTTTTGATGTTAGATACTACATTTTTCAGATCATCCACTGACTATCAGTTTATTATCTGAGTATACTGAAAAATTAAAGGCCCCACCAGAGAAGGGAAAACAAAGCAACACAAAATATATGCCTTCACGAATACCAAATGCCATTGCTTCTGCCAGTCAGCTCAACTGGCAGAATAAGCCTTCTAGACAACTCACTAGGGTGTTTGTAAGAGTCATTACAGCTACACTTCTTTTCTTTTAAACCTTGAAAAACATCATTTTTACTTATTTATTTATTCTTTTATTTATTTATTGGCTGTGTTGGGTCTTTGTTGCCACGAGCAGGCTTTCTCTATTTGTGGTGAGTGGGGGCTACTCTTTGTTGCAATCCACAGGCTTCTCAGTGAGGTGGCTTCTCTTATTGAAGAGCATGGGCCCTAGGTGTGCAGGCTTCAGTAGTTGCAGCTTGTGGGCTCAGTAGTTGTGGCACACGGGCCCTAGAGCGCACAGGCTGAAGTTGGGGCGCATGGGCTCAGTAGTTGTGGCTCACGGGCTTAGTTGCTCCACAGCATGTGGGCTCTTCCTGGGCCAGGGATCGAACCCGTGTCCCCTGTATTGGCAGGCAGATTCTTAACCACTGCGCCACCAGGGAAGTCCCTATAGCTACACTTTTGAGGGTACTCACTCAGAAAATGAAGAGCTATAAAAAGGAGGTGTTCTGGAAAAAGAAGCTATAAAGACCTGAGGATTATGTCACAGTGACTCTGTATCCCTGGGAATATGAGCCACATCTGAAGACTGACAAAAATTTTTGACATTTCAGGCCCTAAAGTTTTCCTGAATTGAATTTAATCTGACACAAGACTTGGATCCCTCAACAATGTATGTTCTCAAAACCCTTCTCACAAACAGGCCTCTGTTCTAGGGTATCACCTTGGATTTTTGACTAAAGTTCCTGCTACAAGAATTTACTGGTGGCACAGCATTGTAAATCAACTATACTTGAATAAAAAAAATAAAATAAAAAAAAAAAGAATTTACTGGACACCTTAGGTAAGAAATTTACTAAGAAAAAGAGAAATTACTAGGGGTGTGAATGTCCCTATATATAAAACCAAAGCATAGTAAAATAGGAAAGAAACAATTTACCAGAGTACCACAGAATAAGCAGGGGCCAGAACCCTCTTGTTCACAAACAATACGTCCACAGATCATACAGTTATTGATGAGCTTGTGCTTCTGGCCCAGGCAATCACAAGGGTGGCGACCAGGGATCAGGACTGCAAGCTTGTCCTGTCCCTCTTTTGTATATAAACTGACAAACTTCGTCTTCTTCTTTAAGGAGCTGCTGTTCTCTTGTGCCTAATTGTACAAAGATATCAGAAATAATATCAAATAATTAATGACAATGAAAACAGTCAAGAGAGAAAAACCTCAGTTCTGTTCAATAACAACTTATACCCTACCCAGGAACCATGAAAGAAGGAATTAGAAGAAATACAAATGAATTATAATCGACGGTCTAAGGAAAGGTTATGCTCTAGAAAAACTAGCTAATATACTTTGCCTTTTCTGCTAGTAGCTTTCAGCTACGTATTATAGGTGGTAGAAGGTAAATGTAGCAATAAAAGCTGTTTAGGTGACATATTTAAGCATAGCTAAATTAGAGATAATAGAAAACAAAAATGCTTCTAAAAGCAGATGATAGTCACAGATCTGGAAATAAGATCAATAAAGTAAGAAAAATCTATAAGAAATTGACCCCATAAGAAAAAGACAGATAACACAATGGAAAAATGCGCAAAGAACCTAAACAGGAACTTCATAAAAGAAGATATCCAAACAGCCAACAGATACATGAAAAGGTGCTCAACTTCATTAGTCATTAAGATAATATGAAATAATCACTTCTTGGCCTTTTGGTTAAGATCAAGTGTAGTATCTGTTCGTATCAGTTGAATATCTGATATGTCCTCTATCTGAGGACAATATACTAAATGGGTTTTTGGAGCAGGGAGTTGGAATAGGAGCTTGCTCCATCCACTCCACGCATCGACCTGGTATTGCAGTACCTCCAGGAACAGTGCACCCTCTGTGGGGACAGAAAAAAAAAGATACAAAATAAAACCACAATGTAATACCACTGCACACCAACCAGAAGAGCTAAATTGAAAAGACAGAAAATACAGAATGCTGGCAAGGATGTAGAACAATTAGAACTCTCCATACTGTTCATGGGAGTGTAAACTGGTATCTACTAAAGCTGAACACATGCATATCCTATGGCCCAGCAATTCAACTCTTGGATACATACAGAACAGAAATGTGTAAATATGTTCAACAAAGGACATATACAAGAACATATTGTATATGAAACATTAGAATTGGAAAACTACCCAAATGTTCAACAATAGATTGTGTATTCACTTAATAGAATCCCATGTACCAATCAAATAAACCATGTGACACAAAAGTGTATATACTATTTAGCTCCATTTATACAAAGTTCATAAGCAGGAAAAACTAACCTATGATGTTGAAAGTCAAAATGATGTTTTCCCTTGGGAGGGTTATTATTGTGGGGCACAATGGGAGTATTCTAGAGGAATGGTAATGTTTTATTTCTGGCTATACAGGTATGGTCAGTTTGTGAAGATTCATTTATTCACTTCTACATGAATGTTATAAAATAAAAACTTTAAAAAGAGAACTATATCAGCATCTGCCTTAGTCCATTCTGGCTGCTGTAACAAAGTATCACACACTGAGTAGCTTATAAACAATAGAAACTTATTTCTTACAGCTCTGGAGGCTGAAAGTCCAGGTTCAGGTGCAAATATGGCTGGGCAAGGGCCCTCTTCTAGGTCACAGAAATTACTTCTTTTAGGTCACTGCATTTCATGTGGTCAAAGGGGCTAGGAACTGTGGGGTCTCTTTTGTAAGAGCACTAAACCCATTCATGAGGACTCTACCCCCATGACACAAGAACCTCCCAAAGGCCCCACTTCCTAATTCACGTTGGGCATTAGCATTTTTTAATACATTTTTATTGGAGTATAACTGCTTTATAATGTTGTGTTAGTTTCTGCTGTACAACAAAGTGAATCAGCTATGTGTATACATATATCCCCTGCTCTGTTTTTTTAAATTAATTAATTAATTTTGTTTATTGGCTGCATTGGGTTTTTGTTGCTGCACAAGGGCTTTCTCTTGTTGCGGCCAGCAGGGGCTACTCATCATTGCAGTGGCTTCTCTTGTTGCAGAGCACGGGCTCTAGGTGCGCAGGCTTCAGTAGTTGCGGCACATGGGCTCAATAGTTGTGGCACACGGGCTTAGCTGCTCCAAGGCATATAGGATCTTCCCGAAGCACGGCTTGAACCCATGTGCCCTGCTTTGGCAGGCGGATTCTTAACCACTGTGCCACCTAGGAAGTCCTGGGCATTAGCATTTTAAGATATGAATTCTGAGTGGCACACAAACATTCAGGCCACAGCAGCTTTTGACACTTAAGGTGTATAGATGCCTCTCCTATGTTGTAGTCTTCCTTTCCCTTCATTTATTTATTTTTTAAAAATAAATTTATTTATTTATTTATTGGCTGTGTTGGGTCTTCGTTGCTGCACACGGGCTTTCTTTAGTTGCTGTGAGCGGGGGCTACTCTTCATTGCTGCGAGTGGGGACTACTCTTCATTGTGGTGGGCAGGCTCCTCATTGTGGTGGCTTCTCTTGTTGTGGAGGACGGGCTCTAAGCGCGTGGGCTTCAATAGTTGTGGCACATGGGCTCAGTAGTTGTGGCTCACAGGCTCCAGAGCACAGGTTCAGTAGTTGTGGCTCATGGGCTCCAGAGCACAGGCTCAGTAGTTGTGGCGCATGGGCCTAGTCGCTCCATGGCATGTGGAATCTTCCCAGGGCAGGGCTTGAACCCGTGTCCCCTGCATTGGCAGGTGGATTCCTTACCACTGAGCCACCTCGGAAGTCCTTCCTTTCCCTTTAAATTGAGACTTTCTCCATCATTTCCAGAGACTGAAACTTTAGAGAAGTAAAGTCGCAGAAGTTCTAGTGGATAGGAGAGTTAAAACAATGAAGGCAACAATTCTTTAGTTAGTGTAAAGAGAGGTGACACGCCCTCATGTCCAAAGCCAAATGTTGAGATATACAGACAGTATCAAATAAATCAACCTAGGTAAAAATTAAAATCTAAGACAAGTGCTAAGGATGTTATCCAATTCTAGCAGTTTGCCATTTTTCAAACTGGTCAATTATCCCTTTGCTCTCAGGGATGTTGGTAAGGGGAGGACTTAAAATCTCTAACTAGTGGGGCTTCCTAGGTGGTGCAGTGGTTAAGAATCCGCCTGCCAATGCAGAGGTCATGGGGTCGATCCCAGCTCTAGGAAGATCCCACATGCCGCGGAGCAACTAAGCCCGTGTGCCAAAAAAGAAAAAAAAAAAATCTCTAACTAGAAACTTCTATTTCACTCCCATTAAAGTATCCAGTTACATTTGAAGCACTGAGGGCTGTGCTTTGATTAGGTCTTTTATCCCTAACAGGCAATAAGTATTCATTGAGAAGGAGGAAAGAAGATCCCACATGCCGCAACTAAGATCAAGTGCAGCCAAACAAATAAATAAATTTTTTTTTAAAAAAGAAAACATACATAACGTTCATATCAACATTATTTACAATTGCCAAGATGTGAAAGCAACCTAAGTGTCCATCAACAGATAAATGGATAAAGATGTGGTATATATATACACAATGAAATACTACCCAGCTATAAAAGGAATGAAAATTTGCTACTTGCAACAACCTGGATGGACCTGAAGGGTATTATGCTAAGCAAAATAAGTCAGACAGAGAAAAACAAATACTGTATGATATCACTTATATGTGAAATCTAAAAAATAAAGCAAAGTAGTGAATATAACAAAACAGAAACAGACTCACAGATATATAGAGAACAAAAAATAGGGGTAGGGGATTCAGAGGTACAAACTATAATGTATAAAATAAATAACCTACAAGGATACATTGTACAACACAGGGAATATAGTCAATATTTTATAATAACTATATATGGAATGTAAACTTTAAAAATTGTGAATTGCTGGGAATTCCCTGATGTTCCAATGGTCAGGACTCCGAGAGTCCACTGCAGGGGGCACAGGTTTGATCCCTGGTGGGGGAACTAAGATCCTGCATGCCACATAGTGCAGCCCCCGCACCCCTCAAAAAAATAAAAATAAAAAAATAAAAGTTGTGAATCACTATGTTGTACATCTGTAACTTATATAATATTGTATATCAACTATAATTCAATAAAAAAATAATAAAAAAAGAAAGGTGTATTAGATAAGCTTTCTTCAGGCATGAGTTATACTGCTGTTGGCTTTGACTTCAATGTTAACGAATCAACAATATATATTAAATAAACTATCTTTAAACAGAAACACATGTAAAATAAGGTTATGCTTTGACTGGTTGATGGAAATGTGATCAGAGGCTCCCGGAAACCTAACCCTGTATTTCCCCTAGGAACAATGGTTCTGTATGCACTGGGGCTTTAAAAAGAAATTAGCTGTATGATATTCCATTAAATAAGGGAACAATAACATTTAATCTTTCTCTTACTGCTAAAAATCAGGTCAGTTCATATTTTCAACATTATAAATAACATTATGCTGAACATAAATTTTTTGTGCACATTTCTGATTACCTTGTTAGATATTTAAGTCATAGTAAGTCAGAAGTATACGAACATTTCCACGGTTCTTGACTGTATGCTGCCAAACTGCCCCCAGAAAGCTTAAACCACTCTACATTGCCACCAGTAGTGTATAGGAAGTTCCCGTTTTAATACAACTTCATCACAACTGAGTATCTGTTTTTAAAATCTTTGAGGGACTTCCCTGGCAGTCCAGTGGTTAAGACTCTTTGCTTCCACTGCAGGGGGCTGGGTCCACTGCAGGGGGATCAGGTTCAATCCCTGGTTGGGGAACTAACATCCTGCACGCTGCGTGGCGTGGCCAAGAAATTTTTTTTTAAGAAAATCTTTAACAATTTGATAGGCAATATCTCATGGATTTAATGTGTATTTATTTGATTACTAATAGAGTAACCAACCACCCTTGTTTGCCCAGGACTTAGGGGAATCTCAGAATACAGGACTTTTCAGAGCTAAAACCAGGAGAGTCCAGGCAATTAGGTGACAAACTGGTCACCTTAATTACTACTAAGGATAAACATTTTTAGTGTTTATTGGTCATTTGTGTTTTTTCTTTTGCTTGTGATAGTCTTTGCTCATTTTATTCCAATTAGTAAAAAGCCAAGACTACTTTTTTTAAGTTCACACGATTTTGGAAACCCTCTTCCATGTTTTTTTGCATGGTCATCACACCCAGAATTTGATCACTACTCTTCCATCATAGCATAATTAACTATTCCCTTCTGCTGGGAAATTTAGCTTGTCAAATTTCCCTAAATATAAATATTTCTGCTTACCTCACGAAGCTATTTTTAGAGCCAAGAGAGAATAGGAAAGAGCTCTAAGTGCTAAATGCCGATGATAATGATGGTTGTGGTGGTAGTGAATGGCCTAAGATAGGAACGCTCTTAAAACAGCTAGAATTGTGCATTCTTTTAGTGCAAACCCACAAAAAATGTTGAAATTGAAGCCCTGGTGCACTTCATTAAATATTTTCTATCACATCTATCTATTATCTATCTATCTACCACATCTATCTATCTATCTCTAAGCAAAGATGTCCTTATAATACTTAACCAGGCTGCCAAAAAAAATCTACCACATGAAAAGTAACATTATCATTATCACTCTCTAAAATTCATTCATTTGTTGAAAAGTTGCCATTCTAGACCAATTTATACCCTTGCTCTCTGAAATGTATCAGTTGTTTGCTCTTCTCCATAAGCCCAGAAAAGGCCTCATTTCCTAAGCACTCACCTTGGCCAAATCAAAAGGTGTTTTGACCTCTATGGTCGTATCAGGTTCAGTAAATGCAGGAACTTCCTGTCTGTTTCTCCCTTTCCGCCTACTCCTCTTCAGCTGGTCTCCTGATCTCTGCCCATCTAAAATTTCTTTAAAGAAGAAAAAGAAGAAAAATATATATATATATTTATATTATGTATATAGAGAGATTGGAAATAGTAGGATTCATTGGTGAATTAATAGCTAATAAAAAAAGGCAATGCTTAATATTTAGAGTCAAGATAAGAAGTCTGGCAGGTTTTTAAATTATCTTTTCCTCTCAAATCAGAATTAAATTTAAACCATTGTTTTCAAGACTGTAGTCAATAATAAAAATTACTGGCTAAAATTAAGAAGTTAAAGGGAATTCCCTAGTGGTCCAGTGGTTAGTCCTCTGAGCTTCCACTGCCAAGGGGCCGGGTTCAATCCCTTGTGGGGGAAACAAGATTCCACAAGCCGTGCGGTGTGACCAAAAAAAAAAAAAAAGTTAAATTAAAACCTGATATTTTAGACTGTATAATAACAATGCCTTATTTAGTTTGGTGCTTGTCTTTTGTACTGTTTAACTTAATAGTTACTTCTAAATGCTATTCATACTAAAACTGGTCAACATTTACTTACATTCATGTATACACATAACTAAAGTTTTTCTTTAATCCATGTATAAATTTTTCAAGTTATTCTGAAGTCACATTATATCTACAAACAAGTATTTTTGTGACATTTTCTAAACTGAAAAAATCTGAACGAAAACAATACTCGTTACAGATCCAAGTAGAACTGAACTAAAACCATCGATACATATGATTCTGCTTAAGTTAGCTATGTGGAAACATGGCGTGCCAGGTCCTATAGACCAGTCAATTTACTAATATTTCAACCCTTACTTTAATATACTTAAGTTAATTACATTAACTTAACTTACCATCTTTTTTGAAGGACTGCTGCAGAGCATCAGACATCAACTCCTGATCATTCTTTTGCCATTTGGTTACAAGCTCTTCTATGAATTGACCTTTTTTGCCCTCATTTCCCTGCAGGAGGTCAGTAACATATTCCCGTATCTCTTCAGCGCTCTCAATTGACAAAACATATCTCAAGAAGAAAAGAAATAAGTTGTTAAAACAAGGCCAGCTTATACTATATTTTTCAATAATCATAACAGACATCAAGGTACTAAAAAATATTCATTAATCAATTAGAGTGTTTACTTTGAGCCAAGCTCTAGGTTAGATACTAGTGATATAAATTTGATTAGGGCAAAGACTCTGACCTCAAGTAGTTCATAATCTAACCTTCATGTAATCTTGTATTTCTAGAATCAAATCAGTGTTTTGAAGATAGGCTTGTGGGGCTTTCCTTAACATGGAATACTTTGTAACCTAAATAGGAAAAGAACTTGAATGGATACATGTATATGTATAACTGAATCACTTTGCTGTACACCTGAAACTAACACAACATTGTTAACCAACTAGACTCCAATATAAAATAAAAATTAAAAAAAATTTACAGTGTACTAAATATTTGTTTTACTATTTTTTAAATTTATTCTGATAGCAAGAGAGTTTTTAATATTTTGACAAATATTTTTGAAGGTCATGCAATAATCAAAACTTTCCCCCAATTCTTTTTTTTATTAAGATCACTTTGCAGCTTGCATGGTCATTTTTACAGTTCCATACTACTGTGCAAAGAAAGGACTACTTATCTCTTGATTGAGGGGTGGTTACAAGGCTATATCTACTTGTCAAAACTCATCAAATTTTACATTTAAAATAAGTGACTCTACTGAATAAAAATTACATCTCAAAAAAAAACTGTTAAAAATAACTGTTATTAAAAAAAATAGGAGTGCTTACTAGGTGGCGCAGTGGTTAAGACACCACCTGCCAATGCAGGAGACATGGGTTCGATCCCTGCTCCATGGACCATCCCACGGAGCAACTAAGCCCATGTGCCACAACTATTGAGCCTGTGCTTTAGAGCCAGTAAGCCACAACTATCGAGCCCATGTGCCGCAACTACTGAAGCCTGCACGCCTAGAGCCCATGCTCCGCAACAAGAGAAGCCATGGCAATGAGGATCCCAAGCACCAAAACAAAGAGTGGCCCCTGCTCGCCAAAACTAGAGAAAGCCCACGTGCAGCAACGAAGACCCAACACAGCCAATAAATAAATACACTTATAAAAAGAAAAAAAGGAATACTTTCCATAACTACACATCTTAAGTCATTATATTTTCCTAGGAACAATTCAAATTACTTAATCTTTATACTGTAAAACCTAACATTCCTTTTTCGCTAAAAATATGAATATATACTACAAGCTAACCAGTTACTGATTTAACATTCTTAAAAATTATAAATCAAGATTAGCCTCACATCAAAATGAGATCTATTTTAAGAAAATGATATGAAAGGGTCCTAAAAGTGAAATGGGGTGGGAGTACGTCAGTACAACTTTTCTTTTTCTTTTTTAAAATATTTAATTATTTATTTATATTTATTTTGGCTGTGCTGGCTCTTAGTTGTAGCACATGGGATCGTAATTGAGGCATTCATGATCTTTAGTTGTGGCATGTGGACTTCTTAGTTGTGGCATGCAGACTCTTAGCTGCAGCATGCATATGGGATCTAGTTCCCCAACCAGGGATCGGACCCTGGTCCCCTCTGCATTGGGAGCACAGAGGGAGTCTTCTCCACTAGACCACCAGGGAAGTCCCGAAGTCAGTACAACTTTTCTATAAATCAATCAGCCAAGATATTTAAAGTGCCTTAAAAACAATCCAATAATTCCATTTATAGCACTCGCTAAGAAATAAGAGACACAGGAAATTTTTATGCAAAAAAACTAACTATATCATTACCTGAGTTAGTGAAAACCTGGAAGCTATTTAAAACATTCATCAATGGTAGGGGCAAATGAATTCAAGTTTTTGGACTTTACAAAATATAATACGCCACCAGTAAAAGTGAAATTTTTAAATAATTACAATTTTTAAAAAATTATTGACTTCCCTGGTGGTTAAGAATCCGCCTGCCAATGCAGGGGACATGGGTTCGAGCCCTGGCCCGGGAAGATCCCACATGCCACAGAGCAACTAAGCCTGAGTGCCACAACTAAGTAGCCTGTGCTCTAGAGCCTGCGAGCCACAACTACTGAGCCCCTGTGCCACAACTATTGAAGCCCACATGCCTAGAGCGTGTGCTCCACAAGAGAAGCCACCACAATGAAGAGCAGCCCCTGCTCGTCACAAATAGAGAAAGCCCACGCACAGCAAAGAAGACTCAATGCAGCCAATAAAAATAAATAAATAAATAAATTTATGGGATTTCCTTGGTGGCGAAGTGGTTAAGAATCCGCCTGCTAATGCAGGGAACACGTGTTCAAGCCCTGGTCCAGGAAGATTCCACATGCTGAGGAGCAACTAAGCCTGTGTGCCACAACTACTGAGCCTGAGCTCTAGAGCCTGTGCTCTGCAACAAGAGAAGCCACCACAATGAGAAGCCCATGCACCACAAGGAAGAGGAGCCCCTACTCGCAACTAGAGAATGCCCACGCGCAGCAACCAAGACCCAACACAGCCAATAAAAAAAAAAAATCACTAACTTGCTTATTTCATATTATTATTATTATTTTTGGCCATGCCACACGGCTTGCAGGATCTTAGTTCCCCAACCAGGGACTGAACCCACACCCTCAGCAGTGAACTCTCGGAATCTTAACCAGGAATTCCTTGAATAATTATTATTACTTGAGAAAGTGAAATAGTAGTGAAATACAAAGTGAAATAGTAGGACAGACTGTACAGCATATGACCCCAATTCCTATGAAAGGAATATATATATTCATACACTTATGTGTAGAAAAAAGGCTAGAAGCTTTTACACCAAAATGATTACTGCTAAGAGAGATGATTAAAAAGAGTTTGGGTTTATTTTTATTTTCTTTTCTCCCCTACAATGAATATATTTTGAAAATGTATTACAATATAGGAAAAAACACTAAGAGAGAAATGGTTATCTTGGTTTCTTCCTTTATTCTTTTCTGAATTTTTAGTTTTCTACAGTGACTGTCACATCATAAGAGAAGTGAAATAATTAAGATATCAGACCATGAAAGCATTATATGATCTGAAGAAACTGTAATGTAGACATACTGGTATGAGATGCAAGAAAAAATATTACAATAATGCTATATCCTTTAAATTTAAAAAAAAAATCATGTATTGTCCCATCCTTGGTAGTACACATACTGGTTTTTTTTCCTAATGTGGTAGTTGATTTGCAAAGTTACAATCTATTAAGTGAACAAACCTGTGCCTTTGGGCCTGTTTAAGAGCATCTTCTAATCCATCAGAAAAATTTTTTAAATACACAACTGTTTTTCAGGACTTTCAAGGTTTAATCAACTTGATCCCCAAACTTACCAGGCCCCATTAAGAGATTAATTGGGATCAAGAACTCACAGAGCTGCAAGGAATCTTAAAGGATCATTTAATTCTGGAGTATTCAAACCACTAGAGAATTATTTAAAGAGTTTCAGAAACAACTGAATAAACGCGCTTTTAACTATTTAACAAAGTACAATAAAGAACATACATCCAAATGTGTTATATACCAAATCTTAACAAAATAGATTCAACCAAAACATGAACTAATAATGCAGATTGTGGAACAAAGTTTATTTTGCTAACTCTGTGTACAGAACTTAATGTCTCATAAATGTATCACTGATTATGAAGGTAAGAGCTCTGTGTTGTTTTAAAAAATTCAGGCCACTCATAAAAAATTGTTCAAGTTAGCACACTACTATAGTATACCTGGGTAATTCTCAATTAAATATCAGGCAAGACAAGGCACAGCAAATTTACACAGCCAACGCTTTCATAGTGGCATCATAGCCTGTTGTGCAATAACTAGTGAAAACCTAGGAAGTGATTCCAATAGCATTATATTACAGGTAGCTTTAGTGCTTATTAAGCAATCAGGGGTACAGCCATACTTAGTGCTTCAACTTTAAAACAAATTTCTGATCACTCCTCTTTCAAGGGTGTGGATAAGTTTAACTGAGGAAAATCTAAGGCTGCAAAATGAGCTATTAAACCACAATCTATAAGAATTAGAATTTTCCCGATACTGCGTAAGCAACAAAATACAACTGGATTCTGAGACTGAGAAGACTGCAACTCTCCACACTCCACTGCTGATTCAACAAAAATAGCCTCAATCTTTTTCTTTTAACTGATTGACTATTTTTCTGTTTGTTATTTTACAAAGCTTCATTATTTCATTTGACAGCATTCCACTGCTTTAACAAATGTCTGAAAACTACTTAACCTGATCTTGCCTTCAAACAAGGGTAAAGCCAAGCCATACAATTTGGCTGGAGTTTTTTGTTTTTGTTTTTGTCTTTTTAAAAAAATACTTTTGTCAATTTTTTAAAAATTGACATATAGTTGACTTACAATATTGTGTTAGTGTCAGGAGTATAGCAAAGTGATTCAGTTACATATATTTTTTCAGGTTCTTTTCCATTATAGGTTATTACAAGATAATGTACCTCTGTGCTATACAGTAAATCCTTGTTTAACTATTCTAAAAATAGTGGTGTGTATCTGTTAATTCCAGACGTAACCTGTGTATCTGTTAATTCCTAACGTAACCCCCTCCTTTCCCTTTTGGTAACCACCTTTGTTTTTCTATGTCTGTGGGTCTGTTTCTATTTTGTAAATAAAATCATTTGTTATTTTTTAGATTCCACATATTAGTGATATCATATAATACTTGCTTAACTGGGTTTTTTGATAGTCTATTCCAGTGTTCAAAATAATCCTTTAAATAGGCTCTCAACTCTCTCCTTGCCAACAAGTCTATTTTCTCCCAAACTCAGAAATTCACCTTACTTCCTAGAAAAGCCCTAGAAATTCAATTTAGGTTTCAGCATCAATGAGCAAGGAAGCAAATCAAGAAACACTTCCAGGTTCTTTAAGCGCAAGTTTTGTAGAAGTTTTTCCCTCCTCCTGAACTCTGCATTGCCACCTACCCATCTTTCAGTTCTCAGATTAAATTCATCCCTTGCAGTTAACCTTACGAATTTCTCAAATCTTAGAGTTCTTTTTCCAATGCTCCCCAATACCCTGCACTTCCCCCACCTCCGCACTCATCAACCATCTTTGTTGTCCCAGCACCTGGCATGCAGTAGTGCCGGAAAAAAAAAAAAAATTAAATCGATTGAAAGCATATATTAAATCACGTCACCATTTCCACTTCATTGGAATCATAAAGGGTTACAGATAACCTCTGCTAATTATTCATTTTACAGACGAGGAAACTAAGGTTCAAAAATGGAAATTCAGCTGCCTAAGATTCCAAAACTGGTGAATGACAGAAAATAGAACCGGGGACGCCCGAGTCAGGAACTATTTTTTGCACAGTACCACGTCACCCCCATTTAAATTTCAGGTCCTCTTTGACACAATCGGACAAACTAAAATGTTCAGAGTAAGGAATTTCTGGAAAGACAATTTGGCTTGCCCCTTCTCTCCAAAATCTGTAAGGAAACTAGTTCCTGGGACAGACTTACAGGTCTAATTAGCAGGGATTTGGCGTTTTCCTGGGGGAAAAAGGCCCCACCGGCCGATTGTGGAGCATGACACCCTATTCCAGAAGCTAAACTATAAAGCCGGGGGGTCAAAATTCGCCCCTCGGAGATAGACAGCAGCCTTTTTATCATTTCTTCACTCATCAACTTTTTAGTCCTCTCCGCTTGCCCGTTTGCTCAACCAGTGCACACCCCAGAGCTCCTTCCCGCCTCGGACCCGAACCGGTCTTACTGTATGATCTCCTCACTGACATCCAAGCCGAAAGTTTTCCGCAACTGCTGGGTGCACCAGCCCACCAGCTGCTCCTGGGACGCCGCCCCAGCCACCGCCATTTTCCCCAGCCGGAACCAGCTGAGCTGCAAAAGCTCGGCGTCCTGCGCCGGACTAGTCCCCTTCGCAACACCGACCTCTCTCGCGCGGGTTCCGCCAGCCTGCACCGCCCCGCGCGGTAGCACCGCCCCCAGCACAGATCCCTCCCACCTGTGCCTCCTGCTTCTTCTCGCTTCCTGAAGTTCCTCGTATATCAGAGACGCATCTGTGCGTGATTTTTCCGCGTCGTCAATTGTAGGACTCGAGAATTGGGAAATCTGCTAAGGCAATAAAAATACCTCTAAAAAGTACGGTTTAGGAAAAAAAAAACAATACCCGTAACCTGAGGGTCCAGTTTTTAAATTGTTCTGGTTTTATGTAAAACTTTAAAAATAGCATTTGAAAGCTAGAGTAAAAGCTGTAAGGATTTGCTCAGGTGGTAGTGGATTTATTAATACCGCCTGTAGTCTGATGCCTGATGCACGCTGCCAAAACCTCTGTTTGCTTTTTGGAGCCACGTGTTTTCCAGGAGGGCGAAGACAATTCTTCAAGCTCGAGGGAAAGGATAAAAGAGCAAAAACAAACAACAATAACAAAGACTTTAATAAAACAGGTTGCTGGGGTTTGGGTTTGAAGACCTTCCATATGAATTCTCTGTATTGATTTTTACGAAGTATTTCAGCTCAAGATGACTAGATTGAAGGGTCTTTTGCTACTCCCTATTCCATTGGGACAACGGACTGGGGAAAATTTAGCTAGATTTTTCTGGAGAGCGTAATGTCTTCTGATATATTTCATCAATCAATTTAATTGACTGGCTTTGTGTTATATGTATGGCCTCTTCATTCCCATTAGGCTATTTATACTAAATAATTACATTAATTGGATGTTTGTTCACCTTTTATGTTAGTGTTTTCACCTACATAAATAATCACAATCATATGTGCGCTGATTTACACTGAGTTTAGATTATCTGTTATCTATTTGGAAAATATATGGCCTTCCAGCTTAAAAAAAAAAAGACTCTGAATTTTCATAAATAGTGGGTACAAGTTTTGTTTCTTCATAGAAATCTGCTAATTATAACATATCCAAATCCTTTACCTATTTTTATATCTGTTCTGTTCCCATAACTAAAATGTTAACTTCTTGAAGACAGAGACTTTGTACAATAAGACTTCTCTGGTATAGAGACTTCTCTGGTGGTCCAGTGGGTAAGACTCTGGGCTCCCAATGCTAGGGGCCCAGGGTGCATCCCTGGTGGGGGAACTAGATCCTACATGCCACAACTAAGAGCCCTCATGCCGCAAGTAAAAAAATGCTGCAACAAAGATCCCACGTCCTGTAACTAAGACCTGGGGCAGCCTAAATAAATAAATAATAAATACTGTTTTTAAAAAGACAGTATATCACACATATTATGATGAAATTACTAGGTCCTCAAGAATAAAAGTGTTCTTTTTTCATAAGGAATATGTTATTGATAGAAATCTCTGGCTTGTAATGTATGTAAAGCCATTTACAATATTACCATTTATTAAAATGAATTTATGCCTGAGCAAAGCAAACACACTTATTTAATATGACTTAAAGATATTCTTCTATACAAATTTAGGCAGAAATTTCATTTGTACGTACAATTTTTTTAAATATGTTATTTCATTTTATTACTATTATTATTATTATTTTGGCTGTGTTGTGGCTTCCTTACTGCATGCAGGCTTTCTCTAGTTGTGGCAAGAGGAGGTGTGCAGTCTTCTCATTGCAGTGGCTTCTCTTGTTGCAGAGCACTGGCTCTAGGCACTTGAGCTTCAGTAGTTGTGGCATGAGGGCTCAGTAGTTGTAGCGTTTGGGCTCTAGAGCACAGGCTCAGTAGTTGTGGCACACAGGCTTAGTTGCTCCTCAGCATGTGGGATCTTCCCAGCCCAGGGATTGAACTCATGTCCCTTGCATTGGCAGGTGAATTCTTAACCATTGAGCCACCAGAGAAGTCCTGACAACTTTTTTTAATGCCTTAGCCCTTTAAAATTTTCAGGTTTGGACTTCCTAGGTGGCGCAGTGGTTAAGAATCTGCCTGCCAATGTAGAGGACACAGGTTCAAGCCCTGCTCTGGGAAGATTCCACGTGCCACGGAGCAACTAAGCCCGTGCGCCACAACTATTGAGCCTGTGCTTTACAACTATTGAAGCCCATGCACCTAGAGCCCGTGCTCCGCAGCAAGAGAAACCACTACAATGAAGAGCCCGTGCACCACAATGAAGAGTAGCCCCCGCTCTCAGCAACTAGAGGAAGCCCGTGTGTAGCAACGAAGACCCAATGCAACCAATAAATAACATAAATTAATTAGTTAAAAAAATTTGTTCAGGTTCACACCACACAGATGTTTATTTTCTTTAACTGTAAAGGAGAAGCACTTCTGCAAAGCAAACATTTAAATTAAGAATTTTTACTAGGCATCACTGCTTTTTTCCTAAGTTTTTACTCTAATATGCATCCTTCCTTATCATAATTAACATTAAAAGGACCAGACATACAAACACATCTCTAGTAATATGTAGATTGCCCCTGTGTGCAAAGGTATATTTGCAATTCTTTCTAGCAATTTACTTGGCACGTGGACTAAGAGAAAAGACCAGCAGATTCTCTTCGCAGTTCTAATCTCTACAAGGATCTGGGAATTAGGTAATTTAGGCCTTTGTAGAAGCCACTTAGCTGGAAAGAAAATAATGTGCATCGAAGAAACATTGTGTATTGAGAGGGGCAAGATGACAAAGAACAAGGAAGGATACCCTAGGGCTTGTTGATTTTTCTGATAGGACTTTGGCTGTAATCTTAGGCACTAAGATTTAGAGAAAGCTACAGGTGATTTGCAATACCTTTCCTCCTATTATAATGTTAATTTCATCTACTGTCTAGATTCTGTAATTCAAAAACACAAAGTAGTTGTTGATTGTGTTAAAGTACTGAGTAGCCTTTATTCTGAAAGTTCAAGCATAATTTATTGGAAAGAATGAATGCCATGCTTACACTTTCAGTGTTGCCTTTCAAGTGCACATTTAATTAAGTACATCCTAAGGCAAGTTCATTTGATCAGGCTTTGTGCGTGGTATTCAAAGAGTGAAAATCATTCGCCAGGGGTATTGTGAGTAATTAAGATAAGCATAGCGATAGAAAATAGTTATGAGCTTTTATTCTAAAATAATTTTCACTAGTGCCAGGGATGTACTCTTAGCACATTTGATATAGTTTTAAGGAATTCTGAGACCATACAGGTCTGGGGAAAACGTTGTATTATTATAAAAATAACGTTCCTTTTTATGTATGTATGTATATACAATTCACTCAGTTTTTTCTTGTTTCACACCATCCTGAAGAGGTTTTTGGTTTTGGCTTTTTGTTGGTGTTGTTCTTTTTAAAATCCCTGTAAACAGGGAATTCCCTGGCGGTCCATTGGTAAGGACTGGGAGCTATCACCGCTGGGGCGGGAGTTCCATCCCTATTTGGAGAACTAAGATCCCGCAAGCTGCACGCCCGGCAGGAAAAAAAAAAATCCCTGTAAATAAACTCTATTAGCTTTTTCCCATTTCATAGAATTGTTTTAGTTCTGAGTTCAGACCTGAGACATTTAAAAGTCCACTTCATTTCAGGTGTCACTTCCAGGAGTGACATTATGGATTTAAGCCTGTGGTTAACTTTTAAGAAATGTTGGAATTCTCTGTTTTTTCCCGGTTTTCTTTTCTGAGCAGGCCCTTTCACCTTCACGACCTTAGCGCCCACACAAGGGGCACCCCAGGAAAGCTGCCTGGCAACGCCCACCTGGGGCGGGTACGAATCACAAATTTTTGCAAGTTGATGGACGGGTCAGCAGCGCCTAGCTCCGCCTCGGTCACCACTGGACGCTGGCGATTGGTTGCGCCTGAAAGGCGCGGAACCAATGGGAGCGGAGACCTGGGAGAGTGCGTGGAGCGCGCGGGAAAGCGAGCAATATAAACTGTGGCGGGAGATTCGTTTTCGGGGCCTTGTCCCGTGAAACATCTTCGGCTGCGGAGTCAGAAGGTTGCTATCGTCTCGTGTTCGAACATGGTGCGGACTAAAGCAGACGGTGTCCCTGGCAGTTACAGAAAAGGTGAGGCAGGCGAGCACGGTAGTAGAGGGCAGCTGGTTCTCTGGGCAGCCCCGCCGCGGGCGGGAGAAGCCTGGCCTCCCCACGGCCCTGTCCGCCAAACGGGTCCAGCCCGCCAGGAAGGAGCGGCCCGGCCCCTTTAACAAGGAGGAAGAAGTGGCGGGGACAGGGGAGGGTTATCTGCTCTTCTGGGTCGCGGGGCTCTCCTCTCCAGTAGGCTGGGCTGGAGAGTGTGGTGAGAACGCGGCTCTGAGACCCTTCGCGCCCCCTTCTGAATGCCCTCCTCTGCCTCTCTCCGCAGTGGTGGCTTCTCGAGCCCCCAGGAAGGTCCTTGGTTCTTCCACCTCTGCCACTAATTCCACGCCGCTTTCGTCGAGGAAAGGTAAAAAGCGCCCTTGCGAGATCCTGGAGGAACCCTTTCGAAAGCAGATCAGGCCTGGCACCTTAGTTCTCCTGAGCTGCGAACCCCCTGACCTGCCGTGAAATTTCTTTTCCTGCGATCCTCACCCCCGAAATTCTTCCTTGCCTTTTGATATAATGAGCGGGCATGGGTCTCTCGGCGGGCTGGGGTGGGGGTGGGGGGTGGGGGCGCATGGTAAAGAATTTGAAGCCTCGGGTTAGGGGACGGACACAGTTTCTCTTCAAACCTGTTTTTCCTTTCTACTTCACCGTTGTTATTTTTCTTATTATTGACAACTAGACTTTTTCTGGTGAGAGGCTAAGTACTTCTTTACTAGATTAAAAATTGGGATGGTTAGTTGACAGTGCTAATCACGTTTTTCTTTTAATTTCTGCATATTTTACTTTGTCCTGCCTTATTACCTTCCTTCCTTCCCTTTCCCTCTCTCTCCTTCTCTTTCTTTCTTTCTTTTTATTTTTTTTTTATTTTAAGTTTGGTATCAGTATGTGTGTTTAACTTTGCAGCTCCTGATACTGCTTTTGGGACATTAGGAGGGAAAACCATGCCAGGGAAATAGCTTCACATTGTTCCTTCTGTGCGAGGAAAAGTTGAGAAAATACCATGCCGTCTGGTGTCTCATTCCTTTTAGGAAGAAGCTGAGCAGTGTGGAAGATTAATTCCACAAGCTCTAGTTAAGAACATACAGGAAAAAGTGTATCAAACTTTAGCATGACAGTACAAAAGACTAACTCTATAGCTTCGCTTGTGGACAAAATATGAAAACTATTTTCCAGTGGTAAACGTTTTGTTAATGCTATTTTTCTAGGCTAAAGGATGAATATAATGAAGCGTTATACATTATATTATAACTGAATACAACTTTATCATGTCACATTTTAAAATTCACTTTAAAGATGGATGTAACACTATTTAATACCCTTTAGATTTGATGTTAAAATATTGAGTTTCCCTTTAAGGAATGGTGATTGTATTCTTTTTTTTTTTTTTGTCCTTTATTGGAGTATCATTGCTTTCCAGTATTGTGTTAATTTCTGCTGTACAACAAAGTAAATCAGCTATATGTATACATATATCCCCATATCCCCTCCCTCTTGAGCTTCCCTCCCACTCTTCCTATTCCACCCCTTTAGTTCTTCACAGAGCATCGAGCTGATCTCCCTTGTATTCTTAATTTTTATTTAGTTCCATCTGTTTATATTTTATAGCTGAAAATAAGTATGCAGGAGGGAATCCAGTTTGTGTGCGCCCAACTCCTAAGTGGCAAAAAGGAATCGGAGAATTCTTCAGGCTGTCCCCTAAAGATTCAGAAAAAGAGAATAGGATTCCTGAGGAGGCAGGAAGCAGTGGCTTGGGAAAAGCAAAGAGAAAGTAAGTTTTTATATCCTGGAATATAAAGAAATAGTTATATTCTTGAAAATCAAAGACAACAGAATATTGAGTAACTTTAAAATTTCTCTTTGAGCAGATAAGAAAATACAAACCAGAGGTTTTTAAAAATGTGCTAACCTCTTGTTATAAGTCACTTTCAATTTCAAACATCAATGGAAGGTATTATTTTTACTCATTTGGGTCACTCAAAGAGGATCAGTTTCCATTCAGATGATAAGTGCTACATTATTAATCATGAACTTCTGGTCTTAATTTTTTTGTCTGTTTTCTACAGTCTTTTTTTCAAAAAGCAGTTTCCATGTTGGTTTATTTAGCTTGAATTCCATTAACCCCACCTTTCAAAAAACTACTAGTTCAATCTCCACAGGAAATATATAACCAATGTAGAAAAGCTGGAAAAGATAGAAATCTCCATCACTTAGAAACAACCAAAACTAACACTATGGTGTATTTTCTTTACAGCTTCTCTGTAAATACATAAGAATACTTCCAAACAAAACAAGGTGGGGATAAAAACTCTGCACACATGCAGAGTTCATTGTGTAAACTTTTTAAGATAATTAAATCATGCTTTCAAGCTTTTTATGTCAGGAAAATGCTCGTGATAAGTGTTAAGCAAAAATTCGGGATACAAAAGTACAATCATTATTGTGTAAAAGAAATGTATCTAAATGTACCAAATCTCTGTACAAAATATACCAAATATTAATAGCGATTTCTCTGGGTAAAAACCTCTCCTCATACTCAGTGCTACCAACTTTCAACAGCAAACATATTTTTAAGAATCAGGGAAAAAAATAATACCATTGGGGGAAAAAGCAATGGAAGGCTGCTTTTTAAATAGATTTATAAGTAACAGTGTCCAGATTCTCTAAAGAATTTTGAAATTTTTGTTTCAAAAACAGATTATTTAACTAGAGGTGGGGAGTGGTGAGCATGGGTGGTGCCACGTCACTGCCATTATGAAGCCTCCTGATTTAAGACCCTGGTAGGTACCGCCCCCGCACCAGTCAGGAGCCTGTGATCCTCCAGGGCACCAAGCAGCGAGCCCTGCCCAAGGCGGAGTGATCAACATGGGCAGAGGGACGGCGGCCAGGCTCAGACTAGGGCTGCTGCTTCTGGTGCTGCTCCTACCCACGCAGATTTATTCATTCGTTCCTTTAACCAGCACAGAAGGTCCTCCGTTCGAAACCACAACGACCAGCTGTGCCTTGCAGTTAACAGCTAGTCTCCTTGTGGTCTTGCTTGCCCTTCTGCATCTGCACCGTTGAGAGACTTTGCCACGAAACATCTACAGTTTACCAACCCATATTCTAAACCCCAATCTATACGGCATCTAAAAGTCCAGTGCGGCAAGGAAAAAAAAAACAGGTCTTCATCAAATCTAATAATTCCACCCCTTATTTTATTAACACAGAAAATGTTGACTCCTAAATTGGACTAGTTTAAAGAGCATCTGAAGGATTTGACCAGATAATGAAAGCCAATATTAAATCTGCTGGAGTTTCATGTACAAGACTGGAGAGAGACAACACCGAGAATTAATGATGTGATTAAATGTAACTTAAGAAACATGGACACTTCAAACTGTACGTTGCAAATAAGAATAATTCCGTCTTCTTCTAGAGAAAAAGGATGAGCTATGGAATGGAAATTCAGTTTTCATTTTGGTTCAGGAAACGTAGAAGGTGATAAAACAATTAGGTAATATAAAAAGCTTCAGTGATTCTATTTATGATGTACACTAGAAGGAACCACTGGGTATTACTGCGAATCCTCTGTGTATTGTTTCAGCAGTCCTGGTATAGTGCTGATATACTCTGCATAAGGTTTTACATTGTTTTCACTGTTCTTTTGGGAACTTAACTCTTTTCTCTGGGGCTTTGGATTTGACATTGCATTTGCTTTCTGTAGTAACTGATATGTTCCAGGGCAATAAATGGATTGGAGTCTACTACAAATCCAAGCATAAGTAATCCCTGCATATGCACTTAAAATTTAAATAAGTATTTCGTATCACACATTCCCATCCAACAGTAGTACCAGATTTATTTATCTAGTTCAGATCACTTAACTTGATTCCAAAGATTAGAAGTGCATTGACTCCAACCAATCTTAAAATATTGCTTTTTATTTCTTCATATGTTAAATAATTTTTACAACTGAAAAATTGATCTGTTTGGAAGGTATATTTGACAAATCTTGAAACTAAGAGGTAAATATATGAAGGAGGCAAAAATAATGTGTATTAGGTATTTGGAAAGTGAAGACGAAACTTGCCTGCACTAAATTCATAACTTTTATGGTCTTTCAGTGTATGTGTGTGTGTGTGTGTAAAACTTGATGAATAAGAATAGCTGCCTGTGGAACACTTTCTACATCAGTCATTATTTTTAGATGGTTCTAGACCTAAGTGGACTTGATTCTGGAAAGGAAAACTTTACAACTGCTTTGATGTACAGAAGCCTTTTTAGAAATAGAAACTCCATGAAATCTTTGGTTCACATGTTCACCCAAAGATGCTTAGATTAAGTATGCAATATGGCCATAGTACTCTTAATAAGTTTTAAGCCAATATTTGCCATCTTTAGAAGTCTACACAGGAACAACTAGATCCAAAGATCTCAAGTTATGTGATCTAGTGTGTGAATGAACACACTCTTGCTTCATATCTGAGTGCTGTACACCTGTTTTGGATTGTACATTGTGTTTGGAATTGATTTGCATTGAACACAGCTAAATACAAATAAATGGCTCAACAGCAGTTAAAACAAAGTATTTGACCTATAAAATGATGTTTATGCATATAAAATTTTAAGACATTCAATACTGTTCATAAGGTCATTTTGTAAATTGTTATCAATTGCCTACTATCCATCTTTTGATATATTTAAAAGGAATGTCAAATTCTGGAGCAGTAACTAAATTTTATACTCTGTTGCTACATCATTATTATCATTTCTGTTTCAATAAAATCAACGAGGAAGGGGATACATTTTTGGATAGAGTTTTTTAATAGACTTGTTTTCTCCTTTAAGTCTCTTAGTTCCTTCTCATTTACTGGCACCATTCTTCCTTGTTCTTTCTCATTCTAATTTGAACAAGCTAATAGTCAATATTAGCTCTAGAATATATGACAATTCTCTTGTATTATTGGTGACTTCCATTAAGGAAACAAAATATTTGGCAATATAGCCAAATATGGCTATACCATTGATCATCATAGCAATAAAACCTATATTACAGGCTTCCTACCATATGGAGAAAGATTACACATATAGTCTCATAAAGAACTTTGATCCACAGTATAATAAAATATGTGACATAAAACTAGGTGATAGAGGTTATATTATTACTTTTGGCCTCTTAGGTTTGTTTTTGTTTATGAGAGTTGCAGTTATCCCTTTATTTATAGTAAATCAATAGATTGGCTTTTTTCCCCCCAGTTTTATTGAGACATAATTGACATACAGCACTATATGAGTTTAAGGTGTAATGATTTGACTTAGGTACATTGTGAAATGATTACCACAATAGGTTTAGTGAACATCTATCTCATATTGATATGTTAAAGAAATAGAAAAAACTTTTTTCCTTGCGATAGGAGCTCTTTCAATAGACTTACTATTGATAGTAAATAGAAAACTATCAGCATTTTAGAAGGAATTTTGTTATAAACTCCCTATTCTTAATCTGGAATATGGCTATCTTCCATGGCTTTATTTTTATCTATTTTTTAAACACTACCTTTTCTTTTTTCTTTTTTCTTTTTTTTTGGCTGCTTTGGGTCTTCGTCGCTGCATGCAGGCTTTCTCTAGTTGCGGGGAGTGGGAGCTACTGTTTCTTGCAGTGTGCGGGCTTCTCATTGCGGTGGCTTCTCTTGTTGCAGAGCATGGGCTCTAGGTACACGGGCTTTAGTAGTTGCGGCATGTGGGCTCAGTAGTTTTGGCTCGCGGTCTCTAGAGCGCAGGCTCAGCAGTTGTGGTGCACACGCTTAGTTGTTCTGTGGCATGCGGGATCTTCCTGGAGCAGGGATCAAACCCATGTCCCCTGCATTGACAGGTGGATTCTTAACCACTGCGCCACCAGGGAAGTCCCTCCTATGGCTTGATTATCCTTACAAAGGCAGGGTAAACTCCCATCAGTTGCATGGGGGTGAATCAGAATCAAGAAAAACTATCTTCTTAAAACCTTGAACAGAACTATGATATTTAAAGTAAATTAAATCAGGTCCTTGAAAAAAAGAATTTTGGGTTATGATAGTGTTCATTCACTAATTTAATTTCCAGGAAAATACAATGAAGGCCTCTCGGTAATATAATAGTAGATGAGTCAATGATAATCTTATTCTAAGTCACAATATCCTTGTATTAGCTTCCTTCTTTCACTCTTTAGCTCTATGACCATTCAGGCTCACTGGATCTAATTTGAAAACTGTTTTTTGTTGTTGTTGTTTGTTTGTTTTGTAAGCTCTTTATTAGAATATAATTGCTTTACACTCTTGTACCAGTTTTTGAGGTATACCAAAGTGAATCAGCTGTATTTATACATGTATCCCCATATCCCCTTCCTCCTGCGACTCCCTCCCAGCCTCCCTGTCCTGGCCCTCTAAAGCATCACCCATCATCGAGTTGATCTCCCTTTGTTATACAGCAACTTCCCACTAGCTATCTATTTTACATTTGGTAGTGTATATATGTCTAGGCTACTCTCTGACTTCATCCCAGCTTCCCCTTTGCCCCCCTCCCCGCCCCGCAACCCCATGTCCTCAAGTCCATTCTCTACATCTGCATCTTTATTCTTGCCCTGTCACTGGGTTCATCAGTACCTTTTTTAAAATTCCATATGAGTTAGTATACGGTATTTGTTCTCTTTCTGGCTTACTTCGCTCTGTATGACAGTCTCTAGGTCTATCCACCTCATTACATGTAGCTCCATTTCATTCCTTTTTATGACTGAGTAATATTCCATTGTATATATATGCCACATCTTCTCTATCCATTCATTTGTTGATGGGCATTTAGGTTGCTTCCATGTCCTGGCTATTGTAAATAGCACTGCAATGAACATTGCGGTACACGTTTCTTTTTGGATTATGGTTTTCTCTGGGTATATGCCCAGTAGTCATATGGTAGTTCTATTTGTAGTTTTTTAAGGAACCTCCAAACTGGAAAACTAACTGTTTTAGAATAGATCTCACAAATCTTTATCAGCTCTAAAAAATTCTGATTTATGATTAAGTTTTTCATTGACTTTCTCTATAAAAAGTATAATCAGTACAAAATGGCTTTGGGATAATATAAATTATTTTTCAAAAGCTATGATAACCACATGCCAACTTAACACAATTTTAGGTTTTTCTAATTAGATAATATATTCATATAGTTCCAAAAGATATACAGTCATATATGTCAACTTGCTGTTTTCTCTGCTCGAGTGGATTGATTAACTTTTCTTTGCTTTTTATTATCAGAGTTCTTGCTGAAGGATTGTACTCCTCATTGATCCACTTAACATGTTGAAGATGCTATAGAAATAGAGATTCCCTCTTTAATAAAAATGGCAACATATCCTAAAGGAGAAAGTGATTTGGCAAATTAACAGGCAAATAGAGTATTAAAAATTTTGTCACTCTAGTATTTGGAATCTGTAGGAGTTTGTCAATTAATGGAGTTTAATTTTCTCCCATTTCTAGTCACTTGACCAGACCCACCACACTGTTAATGTTCCTGATTTATATGTTTTTAAAAACTATGTTTTGTTTTTTAAACATTTGACTCAGGTGACTATTGAAGTTTTCTCTTCTTTCCACAGAGCATGTCCTTTGCCACTTGATGATACAGATGACGAAAAAGAATAGAACTTTCTTATTCATCCTTTACTGATGTCTCCTGTTTACTCTGGTATTCTGGGATGTAAATTTGCATAAATGTATTTGTTCCAATTATCTTTGTTGAATAGGCATTTAATTTAAAAGAATGAGGCTTACACTTAGTCACTCAAAAGCAAGTAGTTATGATATCGGAAAGTTTATAAGATTAATTATGGTTACTTAGCTTAGTATTCAATATAATGTAGTATTTGGTTTCTTTTACCTGTCATTAAGCTTGTTCTTGCTAAACTTATTGCATGGTGTTCTAAGTATGAATCTGCTGTATTTGAGATTTGCTTAGATCTTTGTACTGTTGCCATTTTTATTGGCATTTAATAATTGGAATGATGCCATATTTTTGTTCCTTTTATTTGCTTTAAAAAGCAGAGGTAGGGACTTCCTAGGTGGCGCAGTGGTTAAGAATCCACCTGCCAATGCAGGGGACATGGGTTCAATCCCTTCCCCAGGAAGATCCCACATGCCACGGAGCAACTAAGCCCGTGTGCCACAACCATTGAGCCTGTGCTCTAGAGCCATAAGGCACAACTATTGAGCCCACGTGCTGCAACTACTGAAGCCTATGCACCTAGAGCCCGCAACAAGAGAGGCCACCACAATGAGAAGCCCGTGCACCACAATGAAGAGCAGCCCCAGCTCGCCACAACTAGGGAAAGCCTGTGTGCAGCAATGAGGACCCAACACAACCAATAAAAATAAATAAATAAATAAATTTATTAAAAAAAAAAAGCAGAGGTAGATTTTTGCACATTAAAAAAGTCAGTATTAATTAAACTGGACCCATACCGTTTTTAAAAAAGGGGGCCAAAGATGCAATGTTGAAAAAACTTAGATGGCTGTCTACCTTCTTCATAGAAAAATTTAAGGGCAGTTTGGTCCTAAGGATTTAAAGAATTGATACAGCTTCTAAAAACAACAAAGAGATAAAATACTAGCATAGAATCAGGCAGGAAAATTCCATAGACTACATTAAAAGAGAGGAATTTTCCTAGAGTATGCATTTGGTTTAGTGTCATAAAATAGTACCCTTTGGGTCTATACTTTTAAAGTTAGAAATCAATAAAACATGAAAGGCAAATCATGCCACAAACCCAGAACTGTGTCTGAAGTCCTTAGAGCTACTATTATATTTTTCAAGATAAGCAGGGGTGTAATTGAAGAGGTGGGTGTGATAGTACTTAGTAACTGATACTCCAGCTTCATCATCAGGCTTTTTGCTCACTGATATCCTGTTGTCAAAATTAACCATGTCTAACAGTCATGCTTTTCTGAAGTTTGTTTTTAATAAATGAGTAATCATTGTCACAAGACTATCCATATGTGTGCTTTCTAAGATTATATCCTACTAGGTATTTCTGTTTTATTCCTTCCAAATGCAAATCACCATACTGACCTGATTTTATCAAGTTCCAAAATAAGTCCTTATGACTTATTTTATTTTTTGATTACTTTTTTGCTTTGTCTTTTAGAGGCGGTTATCAAACATGTTACTAAATTGAGACCAGAGTTTTTATCCTAAGTACTTCCTTGATAATTAGGCTTTTGATGATATGAAACCTGATTTACTATTTTTCATTGATGGAGAGAGAAACTTTATGGTGGTGTGTCAAATGAAGTCTAATTTTGATATGTAATTGTTTCCAAAAAATTTGACCAAAAGAACCTACAGTCTTTTCAAATACAGTCCTTTCAGAATATACAATATTTGGTGGCGTCTAACTTTATTAGGCAAAGGTCCCATGTAATCTGTTTCCTTGTCAAAACTTTTTTAAAATGTAGATTATCAATTTAGCCTCTTCCAAACATAAGAGAAGTACAGACTCCCTGTTTACATTGAAACTTAAAAAATAAAATTTATACATTAAAAAGATAAAGTTAGTTTTAATTTTTGCACCCTTCTTCACAAAGTTAGTCTGGTTTTCCTTTTTGAATGGATTTTTCAAATGTTAGTTTTAAGTTCCTGAGCAAACAATGATTAAAGCTACTTTTATGAAATTTATGAATCCTAATAGAATTTATGAGGATCATATGAATTTTGTGTTTACATTGTTTCACAAAGGAAGATAATACTATAGTGAAAATTATAAAGTGTGCTCAGAGTTATTCATGAGACGACAAATACTATTTTTCTAAAAAGCAGAAAATAAAGCCTAAACTAACTGAACTTTTCCTATGTTTATATACAATATACACTGTTTACAAATCTCACTGTACTTAGAATTCTTCATAACTCACTTTTGGAAATATTGAAGATTCAGCTGGACCTTGGTCCAACCAACATTGTTAAAATGGTTCCTTTTACCTTTGAGGATAGCCTACGGAGTTGGGAAAGATCATCACTGAATCAACATTGGGAGGATTGTTAGACGCTACCTTGTTCAACCCAAGCCAGCTATAGCTTTTCATTAGGTGGACTATTTTAGCCGACAACCCTAATTGAAAATGCTATGAGTTAAAAATTTGATTTTTTTCCTTAACTCCCCTCCTCCTCTTCTTGGTTCTGTCCTTGAAATAACATAGAACAAGTTACTCCTTCCACATGACAACCTTCAAGTATTTAAAGATAGCTATTACCTCTTTAGCCTTCTTTTCCTAAGGCTAAACATTATGTTGTTTATGTCACGTGTATCCTAAGTGAGTTTCTCTTAGTCCTTTGTATAAGGGACCATGCCTTGTGTGTTGTATATTGCTTAGGCAGATAAACAGTAAATCTGGCTATGTTTCTTCTAACTGATCCCAAGTATTTATTAATTTTGGTATCTTTTATGTTTGTCTATTTTGTATTTGAAGATGCCAATGGAACTCTAAGAATATTTGAATTTTTAAGTATTAATTATTGATTAACAAAGTATTGGGTTTCCCCAAAATAAACATTAAATAACCTAATTCTTTCTTAAATGATTACAAAGGACAATTAAAAATAACAAAACGCTTTTAAGAGATTGAGAAAAAAGTCTAGAGGTCCTATATTGATCTGAAGGATGAAGGTACTATATTGACCTTGAAGGCTGAGATCTAGCATGGGTTTGGGAGCACTGTCTTAATTATGGTTCATATTAAGAATATGGACTCCTGGGGACTTCCCTGGTGGTCCAGTGGTTAAGACTCCACACTTCCAATGCAGGGAGCGTGGGTTCGATCCTGGTCGGAAAACTAAGATCCCACATACTGCGTGGTGCAGCCGAAGTAAACAAATAGATAAAATTTTTTAAATAAAATAAAAAGTTGACTTGGGTAATAATTTAAAAAAGAAAGTATGGATTCCTGTCACACTGCTCACAAAATCCTAAAAGTGTAGTTAAACCCACATAGCTAGTTTTAGGTGTGGATTGTACCATATACATATTTATTTATTTATTTATTTATTTATTTGAATTTGTAAACATTTATCAATGTTTTAGGTTGATTTACATACAATAAAATGTATATGTTTTCAGTGTACAAGTTTTCATAAATGTATACACCTGTGCTATACATCTTTAGAGGTCTCAGAGTAATGAGTATGTTGAAAATGATGGAATTATAGAAGTCCTGTGATCATTTAGGAGTCAGGCCAGGTATTCATACACATACAAAAGTGACTGAATAATAATTAAAAAAAAAACAGTAGGAGGAGAGGATCTAAATGAATGCTGTTATATGCTACTGTAAGTAATATTTCTTCAGACAATAGGAAAAATGAATGATGCATAGGAATTTGCATTTTCGTATTGGCTTAAACTACCACATTTGATCTTATCATTACCCAATAAAACATTCTTTCTATAGAACAGATTTACTGCATTCATGTTTTTCATTTTTTAAAGAAAACACAGTCCACCATAGTTTTAGGTAAGTTGTTGCTCATTGGGCTCACAATTTTATCTTTTTCCTTTTCTTTTTTAAAAATATTGCCGCAACCGGGGACTACTCTTCCTTGCGGTGAGTGGTCTTCTCATTGCAGTGGCCTCTCTTGTAGAGCACAGGCTCTAGGCCTGCGGGCTCAGTAGTTGTGGCACACGGGCTTTGTTGCCCTGTGGCGCGTGGAATCTTCCTGGACCAGGGATCAAACCCGTGTCCCCTGCCTTGGCAGGCAGATTCTTAACCACTGTGCCACGAGGGAAGTCCCTTTATTTAGTTTTCTAATTAAAATTTTTAAAATATTTAAACCTGTTGGCAATTGAGATACTGATCTCTATTTTGTCATGGTAACAGATTTATCACTTGTCAATTACAGCCAGGTTTTTTTAAAAAAATCAATTAATAACTGGATGTGCTCGGATTCCAATTGAATTTTGTGTGTGTATACTCCCATATGTATGCATGTCCATGGCAAGGGTCAAAATGTTTTAGACTTCTTTAACAATCTGCTACTGACATTTGAACCTGAAGTGATTTCGTAAAGGTTTTGCTGAACTGACTCTCTCAGTGAATCAATTTAATGCTGTCTCACATGTACAGGAAAGCAACAGATCTGCTGTTTCTTAAAAGTTACCAAAGCTCATTTCCTCTGCCCCAGCTAGGTGGACAACTGTCCACTATTGGTGACTAAGAGGTTATCATGACCAGTAAAATTATCATGACCAAATTATTATGGCCAATAGCCAGCAGTTGCAAAGACATTCACTGCCATGGACTAGAGAACAAATTCAGGAGCTACTATTAAGCTTTATTGCTTTTAAGCAGACCTATTCAAGATAGGAAAGTTAAGCCAAGATTTTTACTCATTTTTCTCTGAATGCCCAACTACTTTTCTCTGAATATTTAACTGCCATAATAATATAGGTCATTTTTCTAAAAAGAGGATTAATTATGTTGCTGGCTTTTGCTCCAAGCAGTGGTTTTGCTAGTATTTTTCAAGCTCAGATCACCCCAACACAAGAATAAATGAGGTCTCTTATTAACTTTTCTTGTCCACAGTATAGGAATGATTGAGTCAAGGATTAAATGTCTTGCTCCTTCCCAAGCTTGATTACCGGCTTCCTTTGGCCTTTCTCATTGTTTTTCCTTTTAAGGATTAATTATTTCCAGATCATACACAAGCATGTGCAATTCTTACAAAAGAGATGAGTTAAGACAAAACTTTCTCATCATTCGGTTTCAGGGGCTATCACAGGGGAACGAAGTGCATGAAAAGCTTTCCTAACATTGGAGATTTTAAAAGCTAAGTTGAAACAACTGAAAATCCACAAGAGGGAGATGCTTGCTAAACCGCCAGAAAGTAACTCCCACTAGGGACCTGAGAAAGCCTTAGCAGGAGCCAATAGATCCGCCCGGGATTCAGGGCGGGAGGGAACAGGAGTAAATAGTGGCTGGGGCTGGTGGGGGGTACAGGTGAAGGGAAAAGCAGGATTGGCTTCGTGACTTTGGCAGCGAACTCCGTGCTCAGCCCAAGTCCCGGAGCAGAAGGTAAAGAGCGTGTTGCCAAAAGCTCCCAGCTACCTCCTGGTAGTCCCAGAAGTAATGGGGGTGGTTGTCTTTGAAGGCACTTCCGCTTAGCAACCCCACGCGGTTGCTAAGGAGGGGCGGTAGCGGGAATGACCCGGAAGTGGTGGTGTCTATTTCTCACTGCCTGCTTTAACTCCGTCCTACCGGGAGCGCCAGGCTGCTCCGCGCTCGGCTGAGGGTGGGGCCAGCGCTAGAGGTTCCGGTTCGGCTTCTGCCGCCCCACGGCTCCTAGCCTTCCCCCTCCCCTCCCGCACCTCTCCTCCCTCCCGTTCCTGGGAAAGAGAAGCCAAAGCTGCGGGTGGGTAGGGAAGCACTCGGCGCCTCCGGGAGGGAACCGCGCCCGCCCCAGCTGAGCCCCGGAGCACGGCCAGACCAGGTACTCGCTCCGGCTTCGACGGGGTCCGGGAGGCTGGAGCCTGAGGGTGTGTGTGTATCTGGCGGCTGGTGGGGGCCCCTGCTCCGGGTCGGGGAGGGGAGCGCCGAGATCCTGGGTGGGGCGCAGGCCGGCGTGTGTGACTGTGGAAGGTTGCGGGGGTGGAATGGAAGGCTGGGGGGTCACGGCTGGCGGAGAGTTCCGGGGGGCCGGGTCGAGGTTGCGGAGGAGGCGCCCCCTCAGATGGAGAAGACTTCGGCTGGCGTGGACGGGGAGTTTGCCACCTGGAGGGTTAGCTCTGAAAGAGGAGGCATCCTCTGGGTCCAAAAGGAGAGCGTGGACCCTGGCGGGGTGGATGGGGCAATCCCGTACTTCTACTGCCTGCTTCTTCTGCCCACCCTGCTGGGACAGCCCGGCTTCGAGGGTTGTAGGGGTTGTGAGTCGGCTGGGCACAGTGGGGAGCCGCCCTTGGCGGAGCTAGGGCAGAAGAGTGGGTAAGGAGACCTCCCTCCTCCCAACTTCCGTGCGCTTCCCCCACTTCTTCCTTTACTGCACTCTCGCCTGTGTTCTACAGGAGCAGTACCCTCCTCCCCAAGTGGGCAGGCATCACAGCGTAAAAGAAAGAGGGTGGAACCAGGTTTGTTGTCCCTAAATGATACTTCGAATGTTTGAAAAGTGCCGGATTGACATATTCGGCCAAGTCTCCCAGCTCAATATTAAGTCTGGTCTAAATTATTTTAGAAAAGTGCAACTCTGAAAAGCACCAGACTATAAACTACTCTAGCATAACCTTGTTTGGTAGATATGCATGTTTATGAAAAATAGACTGGGGGAACCGTAAAGATATAAAGGTCTAGGTGAGACATGTTGAGGCAAGCCTTTTCTAACATCTTTCTTACCTGCCAGTGTGCTTGCCCTAGTTTAAATGAAGCAGAAAGATCCTCTTCATTTATATTTTAATCAGTGACTGAATTGTAGGTATTGTGTGGTTATAGATGTCTCAGGATAGATAGGTGAACGTTCAGAGGGACAGGATTCCCCGCTTTTGACCCTGTCTCTTAATCTTTTAAGGAGATAATTGTGTTTAAGTGGAAGTATTGGCTTTGAGGTTAGGTAAATCTGGGATTGAACTCGAGCTGCCACTGGCTAGTTGTTGACCTTGGGCAAGTCATGGAACCTACCAGAGATTCAGTTTCTTCGTAAGTAACATGAGTTAAAATTCTAATCAGTATTGTAAGGGGGGGTATGTATTTAAATAACAGCCCACTTTAAATGGAAGCACCTTCCAGTTGAAAATGAATTATTAAAATCTTACACAGTCAAAGTAGCCCAGTTTTGTGGAATGAGGTTTGAGATAGGAACAGAACTGGGTAAATATTCCAAAACATGTATATACAACATTATTTTCAGTAGCTTCTAAAAATTGATCATAAGTAGCATGAAATTCAGTTATCAGTAGTTTCTTAAAAGTCTTAAAAATAAAGCAATGTGTATTAACTGAAATGACCAATAATGCTTCAAAGGTTTTTCTCAGATTTGTGATGTGTATAGTATGGATTGGTAAGGAAAACATTTAAAAAGTAATGTTTATAAATCTTAATTAACATCACATGTCTCTGAAGAGAATTAAAATTGGGCATAAAGTAGAAAGTAGTTGTATTTTTAAGAATAAAATCAACACAGGTAGCAGGACTCAATTAGATTTAAACTATTAGCAAAACTTACAGAATTTTTATATGTATAATATTCTGTAAAATAAAATGGAATGAATTTCTGCCTTTAAATCATTTATAATGATATAGAAATATATTTTAAAAACATGAAATCTTTATATTAATTTGTTTTGTGGATTTAAAACAGTACATTTATTTGTAACCTATTATATGTCACATTTTCAGCTGATGTAGTTTGCTTTTTGAAGTAACTTGAAGTTCGTAACTTTTTTTTTTTTGTCTATGCCACATTGCTTGTGGGATCTTAGTTCCCTGACCAGGGATCAAACCCAGGCCCCCTCAGTGAAGCGCCAAGTCCTAACTACTGGACTGCCAGAGAATTCCCAGTAATTTTTAATTTTTAAATGTACTTTATACTCAAAAGATAAAAATCAAATAACTTGCTTTAATAATAGTTTTTTTGTGTGAAAAATGGTTACGAAGTTTGTGATTCAGTATCACTTTTAGGGAAGTTTATAGGTTTTCCATAATTTTGAGAGAAAGTTTCAAATATATTTCTTCTGTCTCTCTTAAACAGAATTGAACTTTTTTTTAAAAAAAACTGTCCAGCTATATTGCATGCTTCTTGAGATAGAAATACTGTTTTAATTTTTATCCACCATTGCAGCTACATAATAGGCACTAAATAAATAATGGTCAAATTGATAAATGGATGGATATATTTCAGATTATTAATAAGGTACTTATATATTTTTTAAAGAGTTGAAATTGTGTTTTTGCTACAGTTATAGATTTTTTGCAAGGTTATTCAACTTTCTAAATGGCTTTTCTGATATTGTCAAGTCTTTAGTGTATATGTCAGCATTTAACTGCGTTTTTCTGGATCATTATTTTTCAACATCTTTTTTAAATTAATTAATTTTATTTATTTATTGGCTGTGTTGGGTGTTTGTTGCTGCACACGGGCTCTCTCTAGTTGCTGGGAGCAGGGACTACTCTTCATTGTGGTGCACAGGCTCCTCATTGTAGTGACTTCTCTTGTTGCGGAGCACGGGCCCTAGGCGCGTGGGCTTCAATAGTTGCAGTACATGGGCGCAATAGTTGTGGCTAACGGGCTCTAGAGCACAGCCTCAGTAGTTGTGGCGCACAGGATTAGTTGCTTCGTGGCATGTGGGATCTTCCCAGAGCAGGGCTCGAACCCGTGTCCCCTGCATTGGCAGGCGGATTCTCAACCAGTGCGCCACCTAGGAAGTCTTTTCAGCATCTTTTGAATCTTAAAGTTGAGGCCATATTATCTTGCTTTGGTAAAGCCATGAGAAACTCCTGTTTTTTTCCCTATCTTCTCATAAGACTTTAATAAATAATTTGTTTTGGTATGAGAGAGGATACTGGCTGTAAAAAAGATATCTTTAATGGGGAGGGTGGGGGGGACTCGAGGGGGAGAGTCAAGGAGGGGAGGGAATACGGGGATATGTGTATAAAAACAGATGATTGAACTTGGTGTACCCCCCCAAAAATAATAAATAAATAAATAAAATTTTAAAAAAAGATATCTTTAAAAGGTGGGCAATAATAGAGACTGTTACAGATGATACTCTTCTCAACGACCTTTTCCACTTAGAGTATGTGGCCATTCCACGGATCTTTGCAGTTGTCAGTATGGAATTTGCTTGTCAGGAAATCTAAAAATGACTAAACCTTCCTTTAATGTCTATCTCTTGGATGACCTCAGAAAGCTTTAGGAAAGATTGGGAAGGTTTATATACCATACTAGAATATATAATGAACAAAGTACAGTTAACTTTATTGTGCTGCCAAATCAGGAGTGAGTTACTGTGGAAATGTTTAAAAAATGCCAGGCAGTGCTTTACTCAAACCAAATGAGTATTATTCCAGAGCTTGTTTCTATTTTAGAGCTTATTTCTTTTGGGGGCTATGATTTGGTCTCTAATAAGGCTAAATAATCATTGTATCCAGAAAAAAAAGGCTGATATCATAGACAGATTTTATTATCACCAATCTTGATAGAAACTGCTTCAGTGGCTTCAGATAAGTGGAAGTAGATTTTCATGAAAGAACTTTAGAATTTGTGGAACGATAGTTTTTCCTTTATTTAACATCCAGCTTGTCTCTACTCATTTCTGCCTAATATAGAAACTTTGAGAAGCTGGGAAGAAAAAAAAAAAAAGAATGAATTTACTTCAGAATTAGCATTTTATGTTTTGTAGGTTACTTATTTGGAGAGTTAAATTGGATTTTTGACATTATTGGGACTGTGTTCAAGATGGACTCAGGGAAAAAAAATTAGAGAGATGCCATCTGTTTCAGATTCCTGTTCCCTCACCCCTTCATGTTTTGTGGCTTTGAATTCATCAGATTTTTTTTCAAAAATAAAAACGCTCAGTAGATTTAGGTTATGTAATTTCAGCTATATCAGTGAACATGTAACTAAAAGAACTTGCTTTTTATATTGAGTTACACAGAAACATCACAGACATTGGTTAAAAGTAGTTGTTATTTCAAACTATGAACATTAGATAGCTTCATGCATCTTTGTCATCATTTGCTTAATAAACCATTCTTGTCATTAGTGCTTGCCATAGTCTACTTATTGATGGAAGTGGCTACCAAAATGGATTATGGAGATATGGAATAAATCCTTTTTTTCCTGATACTACAACCAGAAGAGAAGCTTCTGTTGTTGATTTTCTTATTTAGTGATGAATCCACTTAAACTTATTCTTTGAGTAGTGAGTTTTGCCTTGATGCCAATTGCTACAGTTTTCATCTAAGTGATGCCATACAGTTCATAAGGCACATACTTGTCACTTTTCAATTTGGATCTTAATAATGCTGAGGACAGCCTTTTGGATTTACTGAGCTGGAAAATAATGTGTCTTGTTCAGGTTACAGTAGTTGGGGACTTAGCATGGACCAGAAAGACCCAGACATCTTTGAGAAACTATAAAGTAAAACTAGTGTGGTATCCCAGAAATGACCTGAAGAGAGAGTCTACTGGATGGAAGAGAGCCCTGCTTTGTCTGCAGTAGGGATGTTCTGGTGGTGTGGGAAGACAGATCAATTGTCTTGTTCCTCACCCAGAAGCTCCAAGTAGGCAGTGTAGTTATGGCAGGGACTGGGGTGTCAGGGATGGGAATTGTTCTTCAGTAATTGCTCACCGATCACAGTGGAGGCATAGATCTACTGCGGAAAGGGATATTCTCTTGGAATTTGTCTTGGCCAGAGAAGCTGAGTGAACAGGTAGCCATTGTCCTGGCTGTCAGAGAGAGCTTGGTGCAACACCTCTGGGTGCTCAGTAAGCCTATCAAAATGCTACAGTTTGATGTCTCCATCAAAATGCCACATAAAATTTCCAAGGAACAATAGCATTGGACCCACATTGATTTCTGTAGTTTACACATTCTAATTCTTTAACCTAGGAAAAGAGGCACTGAGGACTTTTGGGTCTCTGAATGAAAGTACCTTACATTACATCCTTCTTGATAGATTTATGAGCACACTTTGTCTGTTGGCATTAATGAGTGATATTAAAATGTTTTAAGTTTTTTTTTTTAATTTTAATTTCTTTTTAATTTTTATTTATTTATTGGCTGTATTGGGTCTTCATTGCTGTGCGTGGGCTTTCTCTAGTTGCAGTGAGCAGGGGCTACTCTTCGTGGTAGTGCGTGGGCTTCTCATTGCTGTGGCTTCTCTTGTTGAGGAGCACAGGCTCTAGGGCACATGGGCTTCAGTAGTTGTGGCTTGTGGTTCTAGAGCACAGGCTCAGTAATTGTGGCACACAGGCTTAGTTGCTCTGCAGCATACGGGATCTTCCCGGACCAGGGATCTGAACCCGTGTCCCCTGCATTGGCAGGCGGATTCTTAACCACTGCACCACCAGGGAAGTCTCAGATGTTTTAAGTTTTGTGTGTGTGTATGTGCGTGTGCTTGAGTGTCCATAATGATTACCAGATTTCAGTTCTTCGGGCTAAATTGCTAACCATAATTGTGGTCAAGCAGCTTCCCAGCTGGATTTCTTCTCTGTTTCCTAGAGGTCACGCTGACGTAGGTGCTAGTGAGCAGAGATATGACCAAGCCAGGAAAAAGGCAAGGAGATGAAAGTTAACATCTTTTCAGGAATTCCTTGGCAGTCCAGTGGTTAGGACTCGGCACTTTCATGCTTTCACTGTGGGGGCAGGGGTTTGATCCCTGGTGGGGTACGATCCCGCAAGCCGCGCTGGGTGGCCAAAAAAAAAAAGTTGATTTCTTTTAATTTAAATTTATTTAAATATTTATTCAAATTTGATTTATTAGGTTTTTTTTTTTCTGCTTTGCTAGGATTTCTGTAGTTTAAAGTAGCGATATCTATTCTTTGAGAGTGTGGGTGCCCGAATTTTTTTTAATATTCTTTTTAATTTACTTTTTTATTTTTTTTGGCTGCGTTAGGTCTTCGTAGTTGCACAAGGAATTTCTGTAGTTATGGTGAGGAGGGGCTACTCTGTTGCGTGGGCTTCAGTAATTGTGGCTCACAGGCTCCAGAGCACAGGCTCAGTAGTTATGACGCACGGCTCCACGGCATGTAGGCTCTTCCCGGACCAGGGATCAAACCTGTGTCCCCTGCCTTGACAGGCGGATTCTTAACCACTGCGCCACCAGGGAGGTCCCCAATTTTTTTTTTTATTAAGACTTTATTTTTTTGAACGGTTTTAGACTTACAGAAAAATTGAGCAGGTAGAGTTTCATATCTCTCCATATCCACTTAATTCCCCCCCACTGCCCCCCCCCACATTTTCCCCCTTTATTAACATCTTGTATTAGTGTGGTACATTAGTTACGATTAATGAACCAGTATTGATACATTATTATTATCCATAGTTTTCATTAGGTTCACTCTTTGTGTTGTATGGTTCTGTGGGTTATAACATGCATAATAACATGTATCCACCATTACAGTTTCATACAGAATAGTTTTACCACCCTAAAAAAAAAAACCCATTTTACCTATTCACCCCTCCTTTTTTCCCCCCAGAATTCCTGACGACCACTGACCTTTATACTATCTCTATAGTTTGCCTTTTCCAAAATTTCATGTAGTTGGAATCATATAGTATGCAGCGTTTTTTCAGACTGGTTTCTTTTACTTAGCAATATGCGTTTAAGTTTCCTTCATGTCTTTTTGTGGCTTGATAGCTCCTGTCCTTTTATTGCTGAATAATTTCCTGTTATATGGATGTACCACAGTTTGTTTATCCCTTCACCTAGGGAAGGACATCTTGGTTGCTTCCTTTTTTGGAGGGGGGTGGCAGGGCGGGGGAATTACAAATAAAGCTGCAGTAAACTTACACGTGCAGGGTTTTGTGTGTACATAAGCTTTCACCTCCTTTGGGTAAATAACAAGTGTGATTGCTGGGCTGATAAGACTATATTTAATTTTGTAAGAAACTGTGAAACTGTCTTTCAAAGTGGTTATACCAATATGCATTACCATCAGCAACGTATGAGTGTTCTTGTTGTTCTGAGTATTTGCTAGAATTTGATATAGTCAGTTTTTTGTGCTTGAGCCTTTCTAATAGGTGTTTTAATTTGGAATTTCCTAATGACATAGTGTTGAACCACCTTTTCATATGCTTGTTTGCCATTTATATATATTCTTTGATGAGATGGCTGTTCAGATCTTTTGCCCATTGTTAAATTGAGTTGTTTTCTTACTGTTCGGTTTTAAGTGTTCTTTGTATATTTTGGATACAAATCCTTTATCAGATATGTTTTTGACAAATATTTTTTTCCAGTCTGTGGCTTGTCTCTTTATTCTCTTAGTAGTGTCTTTAACAGTATGAAAATTTTTAGTTTTAATAAAGTCCAGCTTTACAAGTTTTTTTTTGTTTTCTTTGGTGTATCTAAAAACTCATTACCAAATCCGAGGTCACAAAGATTTTCTCCTATGTATCTTTGAGAACTTTTATAGTTTTGCATTTTACATTGAGTTCTATGATCCATTTGAGTTTTTGTAGAAGGTTTAAGGACTGTGTCTATATTCATATTATTGCACAAGGATGTCCAATTGTTTTATTAAAATGTTTTCTATTCTAAAAATGCTAATGTGGTATTTTTTAAAGATTTTATTTTTTATTTTATTTTCTTTTTTAATATTTACTTATTTATTTATTTTGGCTGCACCGGGGCACATAGGATCTTAGTTGTGGCATACGTGCAGGATCTAGTTCCCTAACCAGGGATTGAACCCGGGCCCCCTGCATTGGGAGCGTGGAGTCTTACCCACTGGACCATCAGGAAAAGTTCCAAGACTTTATTTTTTAGAGCAGTTTTAGATTCACAGCAAAATTGAGAGGAAGGTACAGAGATTTCCCATATACCTTCTATTCCTACCCATGCATAGCCTCCCCCATTATCAGGATCCCCTACCCAAGCGGTACATTTGTTATAATTGATGAACCTACATTGACACATCATAGTCGCCCAAAGTCCATAGTTTAATTTAGGGTTGATTCTTTGTACTGTACTTACCATAGGTTTGGAAAAATGCATAGTGACATTTATTCATCATTATAATGATGTACAGAGTATTTTCAACGTCCTTAAAATCCTCTGTGCTCTGCCAATTTATCTGTCCTTCCCACCCCAACCGTTGGGGTTTTTTTTTTCTTTCTTTTTTAGAAACTAAAATGAATAAAATAATTCCTAGGGGTGGTTTTGAAAAGAAATTTTTCTAACATTCTGAGATGTAATTAGAAGCATTGTTCAGAGTCTCGAGTTTCCCTTTCAAAAAGATTGATACTAGGGCATTAGGTGTTAATTGACAGGTGCTTTAATTCTTTGGGATATGTAATTGGGCATTAGGAAGTGTGAGCTAAATGTGGTGCCGCCCACATGACACTTGCAGGGGGTAAAGTGGCTTGATAGGGATCTAAATTCAGGATTTTTGAACTGTCACTAAAGTTAAGGTCCTTTGTCACTTGTATTCTATTGTTGTGCAGGTTTCAGCTATACAGATTTCTTAGCTGTCCTCTCCAGTGTTTGCTTCTTCCTATTACATTTGTTGAAGACCATCCAGAAACTTGAGCTGGCAAAGTTTGAGTAGGAAGAGATATCATGGGTACTGCTGTAGTTGCCTGATATAAGTAGTAAAATGCTGTCCTGAGGCATTGTTTCTCACATAGCCTAAGTAGTAATTGTTAGAATCCTCTTTCAGTTGGCTTTATAACTGTCCTGTCCTGGATTTCTAGGACACCTTCTATTTTCTAAAACATTTTAACCTTAATTGGTATTGTGACATTCAGATAGTCCAGTCATCTTGAGTATGATGCAAAAAGTGTTTAATAACTCCATGTTTGATGAATTTTGTTTGCTTTTTCACCTAGTTAAATAAAAGCAGACATGAGGAACAATCTGTTTGTGTGAAAGCACTTAGGTTTTCCAAAGATACATGCTCTCCAAATCAATCAATACATAAGCTCACTTTGTCTTTAATGGGATCCATCTGGTTAATGCTTATGTTTCTTGAGTTTCATAGATTATGGAATCGTAAAGTAAAAGAAAACATGGAGATGGTCTAGTTAGACTTCCTCATTTTACAGCTGAGGCTGCTAAAGTGCAGAGACACTAAGAGACCTGATCGAGATGGTATAGCTAATGAGTCACACTGGAACCCAGGTGTCCTAACTTCTATTCCAGTTCTGTTTCTGATATAATTCACTAATTCGTTCTCTTTAGTTAATGAAGAAATAATGATTTTATAAGAAGTAAAATTTCCAGGAAATTTAAGTAGACTATTAAACTACTACAGTGTTAGAATTCAGGTATTTAGTTGAAATCCTAGTTAATTTCTGAAGTGTTGAGTTAGTATTTCTTTAAATACCAAGTGTCACTGGATCTTTAGTTAAGAGCAAATTTGTTATTTTTCTCATTCTAAATAGAAATCAGCCAATTCAAAAATAATGAAGATATTATAGCCTATACTCAGCAAGCGCATATTTGGCTGCATTAAAATGAATCTTAATGTATTTTTTCTTTGCACAGTAGAGGTAATCTGTTAATATTTAATGTCATAAAGCGACAATGGAATTCTGCTTTATGTGGTGGTGTATTTATAAAACTAGAGTGGAGTGTTATATAAAACTGAAAGTACAGATTAATTTAATATGCATCTGGTGAATTCAGGGCTTGAAGGATGCACATCTGTTGAGAAAACAAATCATAGAACTATTCAGAGCTTCAGCATCTTTAAATATGTGTGCTTTGATTCTCTTTAACTGTTCTGAAACAGTCTTTAATGGATTTAAAAAAGGCTGTTTGCTCTAAGAAAGCAACTGTGAAGCCATTTATGATCCTATTAATCATTTTATTATTCTCCACAGCATTTTGATACATTAGTATTTTTTTTTTTTTTTTTTTTTTTGGGCACACAGGCTTAGTTGCTCCACGGCATGTGGGATCTTCCTGGAGCAGGGATTGAACTCATGTCCTCTACATTGGCAGGTGGATTCCCAACCACTGCGCCACCTAGGAAGCCCTACATTAGTATTTTTTTTCAATTTATTTATTGGGGAAAGAAGGAGTTAAATGACTCACAATAACAAAATGAGCTGTTGCAGAACTGTACTAAAAAAAAGAGGGAGTGTATTTACCTAAATTGGATAGAGTAGAAATATTTAAAGTTCTGAATTCCAGTTTAAATCCACAATCAGTGAGGAAATAAACACTGAGTTCCTACTGTGTATTGCCACCATACCAGTTCTGTAGTAATATAGAAATTAAAGATATGATCATTGACCAAGTGTGAGAATGAATTGAAAACGAGAGTAACACGGTTTGATGATATAATCTGATAACAGTATAGGAATTTAGGAAGGAGAGAATTCAGTGAGCATTCATAATTCTGATGGGAAGGAGACAGAAGGTAAATTAGTGGATCTCAATTTTGGCTGCTTATTAGAATCACTTGGGGAAACTTGTCCCAGGATCAGTTGAATCAGAATCTCAGGGGTGGGGCATCCACAGTTTTTTTTGGGGGGGGGAGGTGGGGTCGCGTGCCTCACGGCTTACAGGATCTTAGTTCCCTGACCAGGGATTGAACCCACGCCCTTGTCCTGACCACTGGACTGCCATGGAATTTCCCCATCCATAGCTTTTAAAAGCCTTCCCAAGATGATTGTAATGCCCAGGCAGTGTTGAGAACCATAGGCTTAAAGGATGGGTGTGATTTGGGTAGGCAAGAAAGTATTTTGGGGCAGCAGAGTTAAAGCAGGGCAGGAGAATTGGGCACAGCCTGTGAAACTAATGAAAGTTATATGTACTGGTTAAAGAGTAGGGAGAAATAAAATTAAGGAAGCAGAAGGGGGTCATGTTTTAAGTAGTACTTCTCAAAATGTGGTTCCTCAGCCACCAGCATGAGAATTACCTGGAAATCTATTACAAAGCAAATTCTGAGGCTCTGCTCTAGACTTACTGAATTGTAAATTCCAGGGGTAGGTTCCAACAATATGTTTTTAACAAGCAATCCAGATGATTCCAACGTACACTAAAGTTTGAGAACAGCTGTTAACAGGATAATGAAAGGCAGAGAATGTTAGATTTGATGTCGTAATAAGTAGGGACCCATTAAAGGTTTTTTAAGCTGGGGAGTAACAGGATATATTTGTATGTGTATGCAAAGTAAGTCTGATTATGATGTGCAGAATCCTTTGGACTGCTAAAAGGGGAATGTAGGAAGCCAGTTGAGGAGGTGCAGACATAACCTAGTGGGTGTAATCTAGCAGCAGTGAGGGCCTGTTCTAGAGAAATATTAGTGAAAACACAGAACAGTAATAATAGTAATGGCAGTTTGTTTACTGTTTATATAATGGGAGTTTACTAAATGCTTTGCACTCACATCTCATTCTCGCAGCAAGCCACTGAGGTGTGGCTTATTCCCATTATACAGATCAGGAAGTGAGGCAAAGAAAGGAAGGTTACCTCCAACTTTCACACTGTTGATAAGTGGGAGACACAGGATGTCAGGCTCAAGTACTTCGACCTCAAGAGCCTCTTGAAACAGCTCTTAGTAACTAGAGACCTAGAGAGAAAGAAGACTCAAAACTAAGTTTCAGCCCTAGGTGACAGATAGCAAGGGGGAGTGACTGTCAGAAGGGAAGTAGTGCTTACAGTGGGTACCAGGGCAAGTCCTTTAGCCCATTTGAAACTACTGTAAAAGGGATTGTGAGAAATAACCAATGGAAATTTTTGTATTGTGCGTTTTAGGTAAAAAGTTCAAAGTAACTTGGGATAGCTGAGTTTCTGAGTTTTGTTTGGTCTTTTTGCTCATGGTAAGTTTAAAACCTCATCCTGCTTTTAAAAAGTATCTTTTAGATTTTAGAGTAAATAAATCTTTGAGTGCATTATGCCCAAGAAGCTTTTTATAATACCACTCTTCCCTCTCTAGAGAAATATCATGATTTAGAAAAAGGTCAGGAGCATCTTAAGACAGTTTAAGAAATATTTCTGTGTTATTTTGTTTTAGTTGGGAAGCAGTAAATACTAAAATAACTTGAGGTGTCTGGGTAATTGTTTTCATAAGATGTTATCAGTTCTGTTTTAGCACCCTCTTATTCATTGAGATAAAATCGACATAATGTAAAATTAGCCATTTTAAAGTGCACACTTTGGTGGCATTTGCTACATTCACAGTGTTGTGCAACCATAACCTTTATCTAGTTTCAAAACATTTTCATCATCCCAAGAGGAAAAACCCCAAACCTGTTAAGCAGTTACTCTCTGTTCCTCTCTCTCCACAGCCCCTAGTAAACACGAATCTGCTTTCTGTCTTTATGGATTTACCTGTTTTGGATATTTCCTATAAATGGAATCATATAATATGTGACCTTTTGTGTCTGCTTCTTTCACGTAGCATAACATTTTCTAGGTCCATCCGTGTTGTAGCATGTATCAGCACTTCATTTCTTTTTATGGCTGAATCATATTCCACTGTGTGGATATACCACATTTGTTCATTCATTCATCAGGTGATGGAGATTTTTTGATTGTTTCCACCTTTTGGTTACTGTGAATAGTGCTCCTATGAACATTGAGATACAAGTTTTTGTATGAATACCTGCTTTCAGTTCTTTTGGATATGTACCTAGGAATGGAATTGCTGGGTCATATGGTAATCCTACTTTTTATTTTTTGAGGAACCACCACCTGTTTTACAGTGACTCCACCATTTTCTATTCTCACCAACAATGTCTGAGGGTTCTAATTTCTCTATATCCTCTCTGAAATTTGTTATTATTTATTTATTTAGGCCTTGCTGCGCAGCTCATGGGATCTTAGATCCCTGACTAGGGATTGAACCTGGGGCCACATTGGACTGCCAGGGAATTCCCTATTTATTTATTTTTACTTTTTGGCTGTGCTGTGGCATGTGGAGATCTTAGTTCCCTGCCCAGGCATTGAACCTGTGCCCCTTGCAGTGGAAGCATGGAGTTTTAACTACTGGACCGGCAGGGAAGTTCCCCTTATTTATTTTTTAATTATAACCATCCTAGTAGGTGTAAGTGGTATTTCATTGTGATTTTGATTTGCATTTCCCTAATGGCTTATGATGTTGGTATATTTTTTAGTGCCTATTGGCCATTTGTGTATCTTTTTTGGTGAAATGTCTATGCAAGTCCTTTGCCATTTTTTTTTTTTTTTGTAGAGAGTTTACTTTTTTTTTTTGTTTATAATTGGTCAGATTTCACATTTTTTAAGTAATTATTCATTACATGAACCTCTCTATCTCAATCTGTCGTATTTCCTAAGTGATTACTTCACAGATTCACATAATGGTTCCTTCTCCACCTTTCCTCACTTTAAAGGAAAATTATGGTAAAATATGTTTACCATAAATTTCCCCATTTTACCACTATCTCCAAACTTTTTCATTTTCCCCAACTGAAATCATGTTGAACATGTTTGAAGTATCTGTTCAAGTCCCTGCTTTCACTTCTTTGGGGTACATATCCAAAAGTGGAATTGCTGGATCAAATGGTAATTCTACGTTAGTTCTTTTGAGGAAACTACCTATGGTTTTCTACAGCTGCTAAGTTGTCTTAAATACATTCCCATAAGCAGGATTCCAGTTTCTCCACATCCTTACCAACACTTATTTTCCTTTTTTTTTTTTCTGACTGCGTTGGGTCTTCGTTGCTGCACGCAGACTTTCTCTAGGTGCAGCAAGAGGGGGCTACTCTTCATGGTGGTGCACAGGCTTCTCATTGAGGTGGCTTCTCTTGTTGTGGAGCGTGGGCTCTAGGCGCTTGGGCTTCAGTAGTTGCAGGGTGTGGGCTCAGTAGTTGTGGCTCGCGGGCTCTAGAGCTCAGGCTCAGTAGTTGTGGCGCGTGGGCTTAATTGCTCCTCGGCATGTGGGATCTTCCCAGACCAGGGATTGAACCCATGTCTCCTACATTGGCGGGCAGATTCTTAACCACCGCACCATTTTCCAGTTTTTGATTATAGCCATGTTAGTAGGTGTAATGAGGTATCTTGTGGTTTTTGATTTGCATTTTCCCAATGACCAGTGATGCTGAGCATCTTTTTGTGTGCTTATTAGCCATTTGTATATCTTCTAGGAGTTTTATAGTTTTAGCTCTTATATTAGGTCTTATATTAGGAAGTGTGAGAATTACATTCTCACCAGCAATGTTCAGGCGTTCTAATTTCTCTACATCTTCACCAAAACTTATTATTTTGTGTGTGTGTGTGTAATTATAGCCATCCTAGTGGGTGTAAGTGGTATCTCATTTTGTTTTTCAAGGTTTTGTTTTTCAGGATTTTCCAAAATTGGATTTTGGCTATTTGTTGTCTCTTGCAATTGCATATGAATTAAAAAAAAGTTTTAGTGGCTACTCTGTGGTTTGCTTTTATACATTTATAATTAATCTAAGCCTACTTCCAAGTAACACTATACTGTTTCATGGTTTATGCAGGTACCTTGTAATGGGATTCCCAATTCTTCCCTCCTGTCCCTTATAACATTTCTGTGATTCATTCACTTACCCATAAAGTATAATCACTTAATACATTGTTACCATTATTATTTTGAACCTATAGTTATCTATTAGATCAATTAAGAAAAAGAAGGAATTTCGTTTTACCTTCATTTGTTCCTCTCTAGTGCTCTTCATATAGTTTTTGACATGTCATCTTTCCTCTCTCTGAAGAACTTCTCTAAACATTTCTTGCAAGGCAGATCTACTGACCATAAATTCCCTCTGTTTTTGTTTGTCCGACAGACTCTTTACTTCTCCTCTGCTGTAAATATGGAAGATACTTAACACTGGATACAGAGTTCTAGGTTGGTTTTTTTTCTTTTTTTCCTTTCATCACTTTAAGTATTTTATCCTCTCCTTGCTTATAGAGTTTGTGAAAAAGAAATAATGTCTTCAGCAATGGGCTTATGCTCCTGGGCTTTTGCTTCCAATTAGTTGGGGTTTTCCCTATCCTCCTCTCTCTCCAGTTTTCAGGGCAGTGATTTACCCTGTGACCTCAATTCTCTGATGGAGCTAAGAAGAGTTTTTATTTTTCAGTTTTCTTGTGAGGACAGGAACCATGACTTCCATGCTCTTTACATGTCAGAGCAGAAAATGATAATCTCTCTATGAATTTTAAGAACAGGTTTTGCTTTTCTGTAAAAATGGCCAGAGGAATTCTGACATGGATTGTATTGAATCTATAGGTTGCTTTGAGTTGTATTCCTGTCTTAACAATATTAAGTCTCCCAATCATTGGACAGTGGAATATCATTCCATTTGTTCTGGTCTTCCTTAATTTCTTTCAGCAGTTTTTCCCAGTTTTCAGTGTACAACTCTTATACCTCCTTAGATAAATTTATTCCTGAGTATATTTTTTATATTATTCTAAATGGAATTGTTTTCTTAATTTCATTTTCAGATTGTTCATTGTTTGTGTATAGAAATACAACTGATGTTTGTGTTGAATTTATTAGCTCTAATAATTTGTGTGTGTGTATTTTTTTGGTTTTCCATATACAGGATTATCTCATCTGTGAAAAGAGATAAATTTATTCTTTCGTTTCCAATTTGGATGGCAGTTTTTTTGTTTGTTTTTATTTGTTTGTTTTTGCCTGACTGCTTTGGCTAGAACTTCCAGTACAGTGTTGAACGTGAGTGTCAAACAAGAGCATCTTCGTCCTGTTCCTGTTCTCAGGGGGGAAGGCTTTCAGTCTTTCACCATTGAGTTTGTTAACTGTGGGTTCTCAATAAAAGTCCTTTTATCATGGTGAGGAGTTCTTTTCTGTTCCTAGTTTGAGTATTTTTTTTATCATAGTAGAGTGTTGGATTTTGCCAAATGCTCTTTTTTTTTGCATCAGTAGAGATGATCATATTGTTTCTCTCCTTCATTCTGTTAATGTGGTGTATTATATTGATAGGTCTTCATTATTGACTTACCTGGGATAAATCTCAGTTTGTCATAATTTGTCATCCTCTTAATATGCTGTTGGATTAGATTTGCTAGAATTTCTTGAGGATTTTTGCATCTATATTTGTAAGGGATATTGGTCTATAATTTTCTTGAATGTTTTTACCTGGTTTTGTTTTTGAGGTAATGCTGGCATCACATCGTGAATTAGGGAGGGTTCTATCCTATTCTAGATTTTGGGAGAGTTTGAGAAAGATTGATAATTATTTTTTAAATGTTTGGTAGAATTTACCAGTGAAGCCGTGTGGTCCTGGGCTTTTCTTTGGGGAAGTTGTTTTTTTTTTTTTTTCCCTTTTCCTGCTGTGTTGTGAGGCTTATGGGATCTTACTTCCCTGAACAGGGATCGAACCCAGGCCCTCAGCAGTGAAAGTGCAGAGTCTTAACCACTGGATCACCAAGTTTTTTTAGATTTTAATTTGATTAATTAATTTTTTATTGGCTGCGTTGGGTCTTTGTTGCTGCACACAGGCTTTCTGTAGTTGTGGAGAGCAGGGGCTACTCTTCATTGCAGTACGTGGGCTTCTTATTGCGGTGGCTTCTCTTGTTGAGGAACATGGGCTCTAGGTACTCGGGCTTCAGTAGTTGCAGGGTGTGGGCTCAGTAGTTGCAGCTTGCGGGCTCTAGAGCGCAGCCTCAGTAGTTGTGGCTCACGGGCTTAGTTCCTCCGTAGCATGTGGCTTGAACCTGTGTACCCTGCATTGGCAGGTGGACAGTTAACCACTGTGCCACGAGGGAAGCCCCATGGACCACCAGGTTTTTGACCATTGATTCAATCTCCTGTTGCAGAGTTTCCTTTTCTTCTGGAGTCAGTTTTGGCACCTTGTGTGTTTATAGGACCATGTACATTTCACCTAGGTTATCTGACTTTTTGGTGTACAGTAGTTCATAGTGTTCACTTATAATCCTTTTTATTTTTAAGGTCTGTAGAAATGTCCCCACTTTCATCTCTGGAGTTTTTAGGAATTTGAGTCTTTTCTTTCTTTTTTTCTTAGTCAGCTTAGCTAAAGGTTTTTCAGTTTTGTTCATATTTTCAAAGAATCAGCTTCTGGTTTTGTTGATTCTTTCTATTTTTTTTTAATTTGCTGCCAATCTAATCTTTATTATTTCCTTCCTTCTGTTAGCTTTGGCTTTAGCTTGCTCTTCTTTTTCTAGTTCTTTAAGGTGTAAACTTAAGATACTGATTTGGGGTCTTTTTTTTGTTGTTTAATATAGGCATTTATATCTATAAATTTACTTCTTAGCACTCACTGCTTTCTGTACATCACATAAGTTTCGATGTTGTGCTTTCATTTTACTTTGTCTCAAGGCATTTTCCTTTTTTTAAAAAATTAATTTATGTATTTATTTTTGGCTGCGTTGGGTCTTCATTGCTGCTCATGGGCTTTCTCTAGTTGCACAAGTGGGGCTACTCTTTGTTACAGTGCGCAGGCTTCTCATTGCGGTGGCCTCTCTTGTTGTGGAGCACGGGCTCTAGGCACATGGGCTTCAATAGTTGTGGCTTATCGGCTCTAGAGCACAGGCTCAGTAGTTGTAGAACACAGGCTTCATTGCTCTGCAGCATGTGGGATCTTCCTGGACCAGGGCTCGAACCGGTATCCCCTGCATTGGCAGGCATATTCTTAACCACTGCACTACCAGGGAAGTCCCTCAAGTCGTTTTCTAATTTCCATTAGTAATTTCTTCTTTGAACCATTGGTTGTTTAAGAGTATGTTGTTTAAGTATGGAGGTTCCTTAAAAAACTAAAAATAGAGCTACCATATGATCCTGCAATCCCACTTCTGAGCATATATCCAGAGAAAACCATAATTTGAAAAGATACATGCACCCTAATGTGCACTGAATTATAATTTACAATAGCCAAGACATGGAAGCCACCTAAATGTCCAAAACAGATGAATGCACAAAGATTTGGTTATATATATATATATATATTTTTTTTTTTTTGGGGGGTACACCAGGTTCAATCATCCGTTTTTATACACATATCCCTGTATTCCCTCCCTTCCTTGACTCTCCCCCCTCGAGTTCCCCCCACCCTCCCTGCCCCAGTCCTCTAAGGCATCTTCCATCCTCGAGTTGGACTCCCTTTGTTATACAACAACTTCCCACTGACTATTTTACAGTTGGTAGTATATATATGTCTGTGCTACTCTCTCGCTTCGTCTCAGTTTCCCCTTCACCCCCCGCCCCCTCCCATACCTCGAGTTCTCCAGTCCATTCTCTGTATCTGCATCCTTGTTCTTGTCACTGAGTTCATCAGTACCATTTTTAGATTCCGTATATGTGAGTTAGCATACATATTTGTCCTTCTCTTTCTGACTTACTTCACTATGTATGACAGATTGTAGTTCTATCCACCTCATTACATATAGCTCCATCTCATCCCTTTTTATAGCTGAGTAATATTCCATTGTATATATATGCCACATCTTCTGTATCCATTCATTTGTTGATGGGCATTTAGGTTGCTTCCATGTCCTGGCTATTGTAAATAGTGCTGCAATAAACATGATGGTACAAATTTCTTTTGGGATTATGGTTTTCTTTGGGTATATGCCCAGGAGTGGGATTACTGGATCATATGGTAGTTCTATTTGTAGTTTTTTAAGGAACCTCCAAATTGTTTTCCATAGTGGCTGTACCAACTTACAGTCCCACCAACAGTGCAGGAGAGTTCCCTTTTCTCCACACCCTCTCCAACATTTGTGGTTTCCAGACTTTGTGATGATGGCCATTCTGATGGGTGTGAGGTGATACCTCATTGTGGCTTTGACTTGCATTTCTCTGATGATGAGTGATGTTGAGCATCTTTTCATGTGTTTGTTGGCCATCTGTATGTCTTCTTTGGAGAAATGTCTATTTAGGTTTTCTGCCCATTTGTGGATTGGGTTATTTGCTTTTTTGGTATGAAGCTGCATGAGCTGCTTGTATATTTTGGAGGTTAATCCTTTGTCCGTTGTTTCATAGGCAATTATTTTTTCCCATTCTGAGGGTTGCCTTTTAGTCTTGTTTATGGTTTCTTTTGCTGTGCAAAAGCTTTTAAGTTTCATGAGGTCCCATTTGTTTATTCTTGATTTTATTTCCCTGATTCTAGGAGGTGGGTCAAAAAGGATGTTGCTTTGATGTATGTCATAGAGTGTTCTGCCTATGTTTTCCTCTAGGAGTTTTATAGTGTCTGGCCTTACATGTAGGTCTTTAATCCATTTGGAGTTTATTTTTGTGTATGGTGTTAGGGAGTGTTCTAATTTCATTCTTTTACATGTTGCTGTCCAATGTTCCCAGCACCACTTATTGAAGAGGCTGTCTTTTTTCCATTGTATATTCGTGCCTCCTTTGTCAAAGATAAGGTGGCCATATGTGTTTGGGCTTACTTCTGAGTTCTCTATTCAATTCCATTGATCGTCCTTTCTATTTTTGTGCCAGTACCATACTGTCTTGATCACTATGGCTTTGTAGTATAGTTTGAAGTCAGGAAGGCTGATTCCACCAACTCCATTTTTCCTTCTCAAGATCGCTTTGGCTATTCGGGGTCTTTTGCGTTTCCATACAAATCGTAAGATTTCTTGCTCTAGTTCTGTGAAAAATGCCATTGGTAATTTGATCGGGATTGCATTGAATCTGTAAATTGCTTTGGGTAGTACAGACATTTTCACGATGTTGATTCTTCCAATCCAGGAACATTGTATGTCCCTCCATCTGTTTGTGTCGTCTTTGATTTCTTTCATCAATGTCTTAAAGTTTTCTGCATACAGATCTTTTGCCTCCTTAGGCAGGTTTATTCCTAGGTATTTTATTCTTTTTGTTGCAATGGTGAATGGGAGAGTTTCCTTAATTTCTCTTTCTGCTCTTCCGTTGTTAGTGTATAGGAATGCAAGAGATTTCTGTGCATTAATTTTGTATCCTGCTACTTTACTAAACTCATCAATTAGTGCTAGCAGTTTTCTGGTAGAGTCTTTAGGGTTTTCTATATATAATATCATGTCATCTGCAAAGAGTGACAATTTTACTTCTTCTTTTCCAATGTGTATTCCTTTTATTTCTTTTTCTTCTCTGATTGCTGTGGCTAAAACTTCCAAAACTTGGTTATATATTATGTATACACATACAATGGAATATTACTAAGACACGTGAAAGAATGAAATGATTCTGTTTGTAGCAACATGCATGGACCTAGAGATTATCATGCTAAGTGAATAAGCCAGAAAAAGACAGATATCATATGATAATATGCGGAATCTAAAAAAAAAAGATACAAATGAATTTACATACATAATGGAAATACCCACAGACATAGAAAACAAACTTACAGTTACCAAAGGGGAAAGCGGGGAGGGACAAATTTGGAGTCTGGGAGTAACATATACACACTACTATGTATAAAATAGATAACTAACAAGGACCTACTGTATAGTACAGAGAACTATACTCAGTATTTTGTAATAACCTATAAGAGAAAAGAATCTAAAAAAGTACGTGTATTATGTATATATATACGCACAGATGTACATACATATACATATGTAACTGAATCACTTTGCTCTGCACCCGAAACTAACACAACATTGTAAATCAACTATACTTCGATTAAAAAAATTAAATTAAAAAAAAAAAAGAGTATGCTGTTCAGTTTTTACATACTTGTGAGTTTTCCAGTTTTTCTTTTGTAAATGTCTAGTTTCATTCTGCTATCATAAAAAATACTTTGTATGATTTCAGTCTTTTAAAATTTATGGAAACTTGTGGCTTAACATTACCTATCCTGGAGAATGTTCCATGTACACTTGAGAAAAATGTGTATTCTGCTGTTTGTTCAGTGGAATGTTTCTTTATATGTCTGTTAGGGCTAGTTATTTTATACTGTTGTGCAAATACTGTTTTCTTATTGATCTGCTGTCTGCTTGTTTTTTCCATTATTGAAACTGAAGTTTTGAACTCTGTTATTGTAGAAGTGACAATTTCTCTCTTCACTTCTGTCAGGTTTTGCTTCATACTATTATTATTTTAAAAACATTTTATTTTATTATTATTATTATTATTTTTTTGACTGCGTTTGGGTCTTTGCTGTTGCATGCAGGCTTTCTCTAGTTATGGTGAGTGAGCACTACTCTTCATTGTGGTTCATGGGCTTCTCAGTGCAGTGGCTTCTCTGTTGCAGAGCACAGGCTCTAGGTGCATGGGCTTCAGTAGTTGCGGTTCGCAGGCTCTAGAGCACAGGCTCAGTAGTTGTGAAGCAGGGATTTAGTTGCTCCGCAGCTTGTGGAATCATCCCGGCCCAGGGATCAAACCCATGTCCCCTACATTGGCAGGCGGATTCTTAACCACTGCACCACCAAGGAAGTCCCAGATGTTTAGTTTTAACATATAGTTATTACGCTTTCTTATTTCAAGTCATGTAAGCCAAAAAAAGGAGGCACAAGTCCTTAATGCAATAATTCTGGCTTGTATATGTACTTACGTAGCTCTCTTTACTCTTGTTCTTTGTGTGACTGAGTTACTATCCAGTGTCCTTTCATTTCAACCTGGAAAGCTCTCTTTTAAAGTTCTCAAAGAGCAGGTCTAGTAGTGATGAACACCCTCAGCTTTTGTTTATGTGGGACTGTCTTAGTTTTTCTTTCATTTTTGAAGAAAAATTTTGCTGGATATAGAATTCTTGGTTGAGAAATTGGCTCTTAATCTTATGGAGAATCACTTGTAGGTAAGGCACTTCTCTCTTGCTGCTTTTTTTTTTTTTTTTTTTAATTATTTTTTGGGGGGATACACCAAGTTCAATCATCTGTTTTTATACACATATCCCCGTATTCCCTCCCTTCCTTGACTCCCCCCCCCTCGAGTCCCCCCCACCCTCCCCGCCCCAGTCCTCTAAGGCATCTTCCATCCTCGAGTTGGACTCCCTTTGTTATACAACAACTTCCCACTGACTATCTATTTTACAGTTGGTAGTATATATATGTCTGTGCTACTCTCTCGCTTCATCTGTTTCCCCTTCACCCCCCGCCCCCTCCCATACCTCGAGTTCTCCAGTCCATTCTCTGTATCTGCGTCCTTGTTCTTGTCACTGAGTTCATCAGTACCATTTTTAGATTCCGTATATGTGAGTTAGCATACAATATTTGTCCTTCTCTTTCTGACTTACTTCACTCTCTTGCTGCTTTTAAGGTTCTTTGTGTCTTACTAGATGGACTATAATGTGTCTTGGTGTTGATCTCTTTTTCTTTTAGTTCATGCTGTTTGGAGTTAGTTGAGCTACTTGGCTGTGTAGATTCATGTTTTTCATAAAACTTGGGAAGTTTACAGCCATTATTTTCCCAATAGAATTTCCATCTCTTTCGCTTGTCTCCCTCTGAGACTCCCATCATCCATTATGGTGGTATGCTGGGTGGTGTTCCACAGATACCTTAGGCTCTGTTCATTTTTCTTCAGTCTTTTCCTATTCCTCAAACTGGATAATTTGAATTGACTTATCTTCCGGTTTGTTGATTCCTTTTTCCTGCTCAAATCTATTGTTGAACCCATTTAATTAATTTTTTACTTAAGTTATTATACTATTTAGCTCAGAATTTCAATTTGATTTCTTTTTATAATTCCTATTTCTTTATTGATATTCCCTACTTGATGAGATAATTGTTTTGTTGGTTTCCTTTTAGTTCTTTGTGGTTTCCTTTGCCTAGGCTTCCTCAGGGACAGCTTCTATATTCATTAAGATTTTTGTTGTTGTTGATGTGGACCATTTTTAAAGTCTTTATTGAATTTGTTATAATATTGCCTCTGTCTTGGTTCCTTGGCTGTAAGGCATGTGGGATCCTAGCTCCCTGACCAGGGATTGAACCTGCACCCCCTGCAATGGAAGGTGAAGTCCCAACCACTGGACCGCCAGGGAAGTCCCTGATTCTTTGCATGCCATATAATCTTTTCTGCAAACTGGACATTTTGAATATTATGTGTTAATGCTAGACAGATTCCTCCCCTTCTCAAGGTTTTTTGTTGCTGCTTGCTGTGGGTTGTTACTGTCAGTTTCATTGTTATTTGTTTAGTATCTTTTCTAAACTATTTTTCTTAGATGTATATTCTTTGTCCTGTGTGGTTGTTGAAGTCTGTGTTCCGTTAGCTTAGCTGTCAACTAGTGTTTTGACCCAGTTTCCTTGGAAACCTGGAAATCAGAAAAGTATAAAGAAAAAGAAAAAAATACTCTCCCACTTTTGGCTGGATGGTTCTGTGCTTTTATGCTCCAGTACTTAGCCAGGCTGTTTACAACCCTGGCTTAGCCTTTACTTCCTGTTTGTGTGGTGCCTAAAGATCAGCTAGAGATGAAAGTTTAGGGTCTTTTAGGTATCTTTCTATGCAAGTGTTCAGCCCTGGGCGTATGTGTGGCCTTCTAGATTCCTTGTTGTATATGAGCTTACAAAGCCCATTCCTCCCCATGTGTCTCCTTTCTCAGTCTCTCCCTTTCCAGACTTTTAGTTCTATCTGTGTGTTATCCTGCCTGTTTTCCCCTGCCCTCGGCTGCTTGCCCTGGGAGTACTCCAAGTCAGGCAAAACAAAACACCTTTTTGTGTGGGAAGTTGCCAGCCAGGCCATAGCATTCAGCCACAATTCTTTGAGGCTAAGGTTTATAATGCTCCCTTGGCACTGTTAGCCTGAATCAGGAGTGCAGCTGCCATCCTTACTGCCCTTGCTGAACTGGGGAGGGAGCGATGGTAGGTAGGCAATTAGAAACACCACAGTGCTCTCTTATTGCAATATAGCTGCTTCTTTCTTTGCTAAGCCTTCTTGGTTGTTGTCATGTTTATTAGATTCCAGAGTTCTGCAAAAGTTGGTTCTGACCATTTTTTTTCCAGCCTGTGTGTATGTGTGTATGTGCAGTGGATGGAGCTCGGGAGTTCCCTACTGTGTCCATTTTGATGACGTCCTTCCCCTGCTGCCCTCCTCTTTCTTCCTACTGAATCTTTTCAAAGCTTCTAACTTAAGTTTTTACAGTATTTTTTTCAAGAACTACAGCATATGTATAAAGATTCATGTATGGTTTAAAGACTAAAAGTGAACACTGTACACCCATCACTCCATTAAAGAAATAGAAAACTGTTGGTATCTTAGAAGACTCTGTGTGCCCCTTCCCTTTTCTGACCTAGAAGGAATCATTATCCTGAGTTTTGTGTTAATTAGATGTACAAATAAGTAGGCAAATGTCATCCATAGCTAAGAGAAAAATCAGTCAATAGAAATAGACCTAGAAATGCTGAAATGATAGAATCAGTACACCAAGACTTTAAAAAAAAGTTGTTTAAAAAAGTTTAAAGATTTTATGCTCAACATCACTAATCATTAGAGAAATACAAGTCAAAGCCATAATGAGGTATTGCCTCATACCAGTCAGAATGGCCATTGTCAAAAAAATCTAGAAACAATAAATGCTGGAGAGGGTGCGGAGAAAAGGGAACCCTCCTGCACTGTTGGTGGGAATGTAAATTGGTACAGCTATTATGGAAAACAGTATGGAGGTTCCTTAAAAAACTAAAAACAGAACTGCCATATGACCCAGCAATCCCACTACTGGGCATATACCCTGAGAAAACCATACTCCAAAAAGAAACATATACCACAGTGTTCACTGCGGCACTATTTACAATAACCAGGACATGGAAGCAACCTAAATGCCCATCAACAGATGAATGGCTAAAGAAGATGTGGCACATATATACAATGGAATATTACTCAGCCATAAAAAGGAATGAAACAGTTATTTATAGTGAGGTGGATAGACCTAGAGTCTGTCATACAGAGCGAAGTAAGCCAGAAAGAGAAAAACAAATACCATATGCTAACTCATATATATGGAATTTTAAAAAAGGTACTGATGAACCCAGTGACAGGGCAAGAATAAAGATGCAGGTGTGGAGAATGGACTTGAAGACATGGTGGGCGGGGGGCGGGGAGGTGGGTGGTGGTGAAAGGGAAGCTGGGACGAAGTGAGAGAGTAGCATTGACGTATATACACTACCAATTGTGAAATAGATAGCTAGTGGGAAGCTGCTGCATAACACAGGGAGATCAACTCAAGGATGGGTGATGACTTAGAGGGCTCGGATAGGGAGGGTGGGAAGGAGTCTGGGGAGGGAGGGAATATGGGGATATATGTATAAATACAGCTGGTTCACTTTGTTGTACAGCAAAAACTGGCACAACAGTGTAAAGCAGTTATAGTCTAATAAAGAGCTTAAAAAATAAAAATAAAAAAATTTTTTTTAAGTTTAAGGTTTTAAAGGCAAGTGTGAAAATACTTAGGCGAGAAATGGATATAAGATATGACAAGTAAATAAAACTTTTCAAGCTGAAAAATAACTGACTTGTTGCTTTTAATTCAGCATATTCAGTTTTTAGGAGGGAGGCTGTCTGAGTAATCTACCACATTTCCATTTGTAAAGTTCCATCCTCCCTGCCCTTCCACCCCCACCCCTGCAAGCTTTTTTTTATATACTAATTTCCAAATTTTGCTGTTAACCAGTTTCATCATTTTTCTTATCATTAACTTTAGCCAGTGTCAGAAGTTTAAAAAATTAGAAACAGTTTCATCTTAGTTTTAATTTACCAAATGAAGAATGTCAGTAATACTGCCTTTTCAGATAATGAAAGGTAGAAATGCTGAGATCCCCAAAACAGGCACATAACCAAACTGATGAATGAAGGCAGTAAGGACTAATATGGTTAAAGTAGGAGCTAAATATTTAGTATAGAAATACTTGAGAATGATTAAATACAGATTATATTTCACAAAGTATATCTACATTTTAAACTGTACTTACGTATTTAACATAGATATATTTTGATTTAATATTTTAGTATGTGATAATAGTAAATAAATAACAGTTTATACTTTTATTGTCTATATAGTTAATCGTTATCTTTTTCCCTTGAGCTGCACATTTTTTGTCATTTTGTAGGCAAGGCTGTGTGTATCCTTCTTGTTAGGGCAGTACTGACAGCATAAACCTCTTTATGCACTCAGCTGTGATTAAACTTAAGGCACTAAAATGCTACCTCCCAGTTGCTAAACATACTTTAAATCTTTCTAAGTTGCCACACTTACCAGTACTGATTTCAGGGCCATTGGGATTTGTCTATATGTGGACCAGGTTAACACAATGAATTCTTTTTCTTGGTTAAAAAGTTTGTTTTAATTCTTTTTTATTTTCCAACATTTTATGACTTATTTTTGAATAAGTCTCAATTTGTGGTTGAGAAAGTTGAGATAAGTGTTAGCTTTGGTAACTGTTTTATCTGTGATTAGAATTCAGAATTTTTAGCCCTTAGTTCAGTTCTTACATTTAGTTCCTCTATATGAGACATTCTTCCCTATTCACGAGAGTTGTGTGCCTTTGGTTTTCTTGCATTGGTTTTCTTTTGGTACTGAAATATAGTAAGGTGTTGACTTGGTTATGCAGATTAAGTATTTTTCATTTGAGGGAGCTAAACACTGAGTCCACTTAATCCTTAATATAACAATTATATTGATTCTCCACATTGTTATAAAATCCCAGGTCCATGATGACTAATTATAGAGTTGGGAGAATTTCATTTTGGCTTTGAGTAAAGTGACCAGAGAGTTCACACCTCTCAGACTTGAGTATAATCTCTGGTGTGCCCAATAAGATGTAATGTATGCGGTGCACAAAAGTTTTGATTTTTAAATAATCAAATTACCTTTACTGGGGAGCAGGTCACTGTGGAACTTTAATTTTTCAAGGACTATAGTATACATAACTTTAGCTATTATTGCTAGTTTCATAACATTCTAAATCCAATGTAATTCAATCACAATATTATAACATATAAAAGATAAAGTATGATTAATTTTGACATAATGTGTACTTTTAACCAGTGACTACTTGGTTTTGTGGTGGCAGTTTCATTAAACTCTTGGTTGTTTCCTTGCAAGTGTCATTTTTGATTTAAACAGTGTTAGGAAGACTTTCTATTGTTGTAAGCTATTTACAGAGGTAAAAACACTCATTATAAAAAGTATAATGTTTTACAAAATTTTAACAAAGTGTAAGTGCTTGTAATTTTATCTTGATTTAGATATTTGGCAGTTTGGTATGTATTGCATTAAATTCTGTTTCTTTCTATATGCTAACATGTTTTTTCAATTCTCTTGTAAAATACCCTATGAACTATTATTTTCCTATTTAAAAACTTTTTTTTTAAAAGCAGTATCTCAGTATTTTGTCACTATATTATGGACAAGCTGTTTGATTTGATTTCTTTTTTAAAATTTATGTGATTATTTCATATGTGAAGATTTTTTTTAAAAATTTGAATAGTATAGCGAAGTTATAAAGAACAAAATAAAACCATGTATAATACTTCCTAGAGAGTAATCATTATTAGCAGGTAAATTTTCTTTCCATTTTGTTCTGTGATTATATGAGAGAGAGATACATGTATGATATATATTTTAAATAATACACTTTAGTATTCTTTTTTCACTTAATGTTGAGAAAACTGTTCCATGTCATCAGATAGTTAATGGCAATACAACACAGCAATTATTTAACTACACTTCTGTTGTTGTTTTTTAGGTTATTTCAGATATTTGCTGCTATAAATTCTGAAATATTTTATTTCCTTAGGAAACTTCTTTCCTTAGGGTTTGATTGATGAACATTATTATTTATTCCTTAACATTCAATAGATGAGGGCTTCCCTAGTGGGGCAGTGGTTAAGAATCCACCTGCCAATGCAGGGGACGTGGATTCAATCCCTGGTTCGGGAAGATCCCACATGCCACAGAGCAACTAAGCCCGTGTGCCACAACTACTGAGCCTGCGCTCTAGAGCCCGTGAGCCATAACTCTTGAGCCCACATGCCACAACTACTGAAGCCCACGTGCCTAGAGCCCATGCTCCGCAACAAGAGAAGCCACAGCAATGAGAATGCTGCGCACCACGACGAAGAGTAGCCCCTGCTCACCACAACTAGAGAAAGCCCACGCACAGCCACAAAGACCCAACGCAGCCAAAAATAAATAAATAAATAAATAAATAAATTTATTTTTAAAAAAAGATTCAATAGATGAACATTTAACCAGATAGTCTTTTGGAGAGGTGATACAGTCCCCTCAGCAAGGCATGAGACTTGCCTAATGTGAGGCATCACCATTTTCTTTCATCTCTGCCAATTTCATAGATGAAAAATGTTATTTTTGCATAACATCTTTAACATGTACTTCATATGTATAATACATATGAAGTGCTGTGTAACATTTGGATGTCACATATATTTGTTAGCTAACTGTAAAGTAAAAAGTAACAGTAAGATAAAATTTATGTAAAAATAAATTAGTACAGTTTGAGCTACATCAATACTGTATTAATTTCTGAAATGTTAGAAGGCAATGAAAATTGCAAAGGATGTTGCTTTTTCCAGTTTGCATTGTCATGTTGTGTAAGGCTTGGTAGAGTCTGCTGGTGAGTCCACTTTGAGTTTTGATGTGGCGAAACTGTTCTGAGGCTCAGAAAATTGTTGGGTTATAGCTACAAAGAATCATTTTCAGCCATGGCTGAAAATCATCTGTGGAAAATATAGTTTGCTAAGAAATCATTTGGTGGAATCAGTTGTAGTGGTAGTGGCCAACCTCACAAAAAGCAAATTGCTTGAGAGGCATTTATATTTGACAGGTTAATTATAGACTCTTCCTGTTTGTTTGTATTAGGAATGTGCTCAAAGGACTCCTAATTAGAAATTGTTTTTTATTAACTTGATTTGTTAGGTGTATTTGAACACATTAAATAGCATTTCTTTTTTTCTTTAATGTTTTAAAATTATTACAATTCATAAGTTAGTAAAGACATGATTTGGGCTGATCTTCAGACTATTCTGCCCTTTCTGAGACGTGAGGCAATCTCTTATGAATTAAAGAGCATTGAACATTTTCAGTACACAAATCACATGTCTATCACTGCTCCTGAATCTGTTCCATTTGACCTAATTATGAAATGAAGTGGTCCTTTATCTAACCATAGTTTTATGCCCATAGAAACTCTTGTAATTTTATTTCCCTAGAAACTTCTTTATATACATAGCTGAGAACTTGAGTGTAGGTTAGAAAGTCTGTATTCTTAAAGTCTGAGTCCTAAAATTCATGTACTTTTCTTAAAAGTATACTTCTGAAGCTTCCAGGAACAGTCACCTGACTTTACTAAGTCACCTAACTTTACTAACAGGTTTGGTTATAGCTCGTAACAGATTAAAGGAGGCATATTACAAATCAGTGAAGGAAGGTGCTGCTAGAGCTGAACACACCAACAACTGTAAGAAGGAGAAGGAAATATAGTATTAAAACTTAGTACTGGGGCCATTTAGTATAGCAGCATTTGTCCTTACATACTTCATTAGGGCTGGATGACATAATTTTTCATAGAAAAATACAGTGGTTGTTCTCAGTCATCAAAAACGTTAAATTCACGTCATGTGTTTGACTGTGCTAAGAGTCCATGTGTGAGAATATACTCTAAAATTATTATTTCTTCCTTTTTTCTATTCTTTTCCAATATTTATCTCATTTTTTTCTTTCACTATTGATTAAGTTATTTTATAGTGGCTTTTATTTAAGTTTAAAGTATATATGTCTTAATCTTAGTTTGAGGGTTTAAAAGAATAAACTTTAATTCTCTAGCAGATTCACCTGTTCAAGACATGATTTCCTAATGATTGGGCTCTTAAGGGGTTATGCCTAAAGAGATTTATAGCTGTGCACAGGTACAGTTTGGCATATGTAATTGGATATACCTATTTTTAGAAGTATTTGGTTAAACAGAATTGTGGTTGGTAGAGGCATGAATAGATTAGAAGGTAGAACAAGATAAAGGTTAATTATGGAAAAGAGTAGAAAGGTTAGGTAAGTATGATAGTTGGGAAGGAGAAAATGATTACTCTCAAGGTTAACATGCTAATAATTTTATTCCTGGAATATTCATTAAAAGGAAGCTTTTCATTTTATATTTTTATTTATTTATTTATTTATTTTATTGGCTGTGTTGGGTCTTTTTTGCTGTGCACGGGCTTTCTTTTAGTTGCAGTGAGTGGGGGCTACTCTTTGTTGTGGTGCGTGGGCTCCTCATTGCCGTGGCTTCTCTTGTTGCAGAGCATGGACTCTAGACACGTGGGCTTCAGTAGTTGCAGCACATGGGCTCAATAGTTGTGGCTCACGGGCTCTTAAGCGCATGCTCAATAGTTGTGGTGCATGGGCTTAGTTGCTCCTCAGCACGTGGGATCTTCCTGGAGCAGGGATCAAACCCATGTCCCCTGCATTGGCAGGCGGATTCTTAACCACTGCGCCACCTAGGAAGCCCTCATTTTATATTTTAATGTCACATTTTCCCCTAGACACTTTTTTAAATTAATTAATTTGTTTATTTATTATTGGCCGCATTGGGTCTTTGTTACTGCGCGGGCTTTCTCTAGCTGTGACGATCGGGGGCTACTCTTCCTTATGGTGCGTGGGCTTCCTATTGTGGTGGCTTCTCTTGTTGCAGAGTATGGGCTCTAGGCATGTGGGCTTCAGTAGTTATGGCACATGGGCTCAGTATTTGTGGCTTGCGTGGACCAGGGCTTGAACTCCTGCCCCCCGGACTGGCAGGTGGATTCTTAACCACTGTGCCACCAGGGAAGTCCTTCCCCTAGACATTTTGTAAATATTCTAGATATTGTTCTTCAAAGAGTAAAGATTTTATATAACTGATTAAAATGATTTTTGATTATTAACAGCTGGTGTAAAAGGAAGAGAGGCAAGTGAAACCCAGTTATCTTTTGAGTAACAGCATTTTTCCTATTCTAGAATTATAAAGCATTGTTTTAGAGACCTTTATGTAGCTAAATGTACAGAATTATTCTAAAATAATTTCACTACACTGTCTTGCTGATTGAATTTGGCCCGGGCTCATGGGAATCCTGTGGGCGTGTGTATGTTTGGCTTCTAAGCTAATTGCTAGAGGATAGTTAGTTTTAATTAATACTTTACAAAGCAATGCTAAAATACACATTTTGGCATGCTTTCTGTTGTTCTTGTTTGCTTCTTTGTAGGGAGCCTACCAATTGTTTCTTTTCTCATTATGCCTTTCTGGGCTTTAAAGGAGAAACACTCTTCTTACTCATTGCTTTTACTATTTCGAAATGAAACCCATATGTATGTCTCTTATTTTAGTGTAATGGTATTTAATACAGAGTTAGCAGCACTTTTTCTCCTTTGAGGTCATGGGAGGCTATTTCCTCCTCTACTTCTCTCAAACATTGTTTTTGTAGTGTTTTCACTGGGTTTCAATTAAGGGGCTAGTTACCAGAGAGGACTACTCCTGAAGATAGACCCAGAAGACTTAGTGGATTCTTGTACATTCAGTTAGGAGTCACAGGAAGGAAAGGAGACATTTCTGGGTCTGTCTGCAGTAGTAATAAATATAAACTCAAACAAACGAGAACAAATTCAGGTTTGGTTTTTTTTTTTCAGGATTCTGTTTGTTTTGCATGGAGGTGCAAGAAGAACAGGAGAAACTCATTGGCCCTCTGTGTTGATATGAGGAGAGGTCCCTCAACAGGTTACGGTTGTCTGTGTCTACTCATTTTCCTTACCTACTTACCTCCTCCTCCAGCTTTGAAGCTGTTTTACGAGGAGAACAGGGATAAGGGGAAAGAGCACTCTTTGGGTTGCCCCACATCTCTGATCAGTGTTGTTGTTTTTCTGTGTTGGTCATTCTTATTTTACCAGTAAAGAAACTGAGGGATAGTCAGAGGTTACTGTTTCCCTTGATTCTTTCTTCATTACTTTATCATTGAACCTTTTTATGAGTCCATGTGTTTTCCCAACCCTTGAGTTTGTGAAACCATCCTCTAACTTCCTTCTTTATAGAGGAGGTGCCTTGAGATAGTAGTCATTTACTGGTTAGAGGTTTCAGCCTGATTCCCTTCATTGACAGTTTCCTATAATGGGACTGTTTTGGTTTTGATTATGAAATACACTTCTGGCTGATATCTGAAAGCCACAAAGAGTGGGATGTGTTTCTATACCTTTGAAATTAAAACTGCAGCATGACAGACATTACAATGACTGTTAAATTTGGCTGCCCATTAAAATTTACCAACATTCTGAAACAACTACATGAGAGAATGGCTGACGAGATAAGTAACATATTTGTATGAATAATTTGTCAACCAAGGATGGTGGTATTCATTTTATTGCGTAAATAATGTAATGAAAATAATTAAAACTGATAAGAAGGTGAAAATTTCATCATTGTAAAAATCATTTATTTTCATTCTTTCTTGCACTTGTGTTTGACTATAAATACAATTTTCTAAAAAACATTTATTTACTTATTTATTTTTGGCTGCATTGGGTCTTAGTTGTAGCATGCAAACTTCTCTAGTTGCAGCGCTTGGGCTCAGTAGTTCCAGCACTCAGGCTCAGTACTTGTGGTGCATGGGCTCTGTAGTTGCAACATACGGGCTCTCTAGTTGCGGCTCACAGGCTTAGTTGCCCCTCGGCATGTGGGATCTTAATTCCCTGACCAGGGATCAAACCCGTGTCCCCTGCATTGGGAGTTGGATTCTTAACCACTGGACCACGAGGGAAGTCCCCTGACTGTAAATGTAATTAATTTTTATTATTTAGTAATAATGTCATAAATACATATTTATAGTCTATAAGACCATGTTTTTAAAAATAAATTTATTTATTTATTTATCTATCTATTTCTCTATCTATTTATTTATTTTATTGGCTGTGCTGGGTCTTTGTTGCTGTGCACGGGCTTTCTCTAGTTGCGGCAAGTGGGGGCTACTCTTCATTGTGGTGTGTGGGCTTCTCATTGCAGTGGCCTCTCTTGTTTCAGAGCATGGGCTCTAGGCACGTGGGTTTTAGTAGTTGCAGCACATGGGCTCAATAGTTGCAGCACATGGGCTCTAGAGCGCAGGCTCAATAGTTGTGGCACACGGGCTTAGTTGCTCCTTGGCATGCAGTATCTTCCTGGGGGAGGGATCGAACCTGTGTCCCCTGCATTGGCAGGTGGATTCTTACCTACTGTGCCACCTAGGAAGTCCCCTGTAAGACCACATTTTAAAAACTAGGGGTATTGGGAATGTTTTAGGGATCTTCGAGATGGGTAGCAAAGACTGGAAGGTAATACTTCCTTATAGTTGTTTGATAAAGGACACCCCTTAGGAAGGAACTTTGAAAGAGTGAAAGAAGAATAAGGAAATGAAATGTATATATGGAACATATAGTTTTAGAACCCTAGTGTAATGTAATCTTACATTTATTTTCAGTTAATAATAGGTGTGTACATTTACATACTTTATTTCCAGTGACATGGGAAACTATCTTGCTATTAAACATGTAAAAATGATGAATTTATTTATTTTTAGAATTTATTTATTTGGCCACGCCAGGTCTTAGTTGAGGCCACATGGCATCTACATTGTGGCATGCAGGATCTTTTTAGTTGTAGCATGCAGAATCTTTAGTTGCAGCATGCGGGATCTTTAGTTGTAGCATGCAGGATCTTTAGTTGCAGCATGTGGGCTCTTAGTTGCAGCATGTGGGCTCTTAGTTGCGGCATGCAGGATCTAGTTCCCTAACCAGGGTTGGAACCCCGGCCCCCTACATTGGGAGCACAGAGTCTTAACCGCTAGACAACCAGGGAAGTCCCTGGATTTTTTTTTTCCCCCAAACTTAATAAAAACATGGCTAAGCTGGCAAAAAACCTAATACAAGAAACAAAAGAGAGTCCAAATGCAGAGATGTTTGCAAGCACCTAGTTACTGTTGCCCTAAGGACATCTGCTGGTTCCTGCTGACTTGTATAGTCAGTTTTTAAGAGGTACACATGAAACTCAGGAGACAAGAATAGAAGCTATGTATTATAGGGAGTCAAGCTAGAGATCTACCTTCCTAAAATATCAGAACCCACAAAAGGCTATATCCCCACTGGGAAAAGGAGATTAGAGAAAAAAAAAATTACCCTAGCAAAGAGAGTCAAAAAACTTATCCTTCTTAGCCTTAGCTATGAATAGAGGGAGAACGAGGATTATATATAACATTCAGGAAAAAAACTTTTTCCTGAATATTTATAATTAGAAATATGTCCTCATAGAGGTTTAGGACCCCACTACCTGTGTGATTGCCAGAAAAAAAAAAAAACCTCTGAGATTCATTTTGAATGATTTCAGCTTACTTGGTAGTATGCCCAGGCAAAGACAGAAGTGAATTCAAATCCTTTTTAGAGGAACATCCTCTTGAAGTCCTCAAAGAATTGCTGAAGATGTTAATCCAAAGAGCTTGAGCTCCTATAAAAAACCACAAAGCACGTAAGGAAATGGTCACCATGAGCAAAACAAAATACCAAAATCAGACCCACAAAGGCTTCAGGTATTATCTTACTGGATACTGAATGTAAAAATAAATGTGCTGGGCTTCCCTGGTGGCGCAGTGATTAAGAATCCGCCTGCCGATGCAGGGGACACGGGTTTGATCCCTGGGCCGGGAAAATCCCACATGCTGCAGAGCAACTAAGCTCGTGCACCACAACTACTGAGCCTACGCTCTAGAGCTTGTGAGCCACAACTGTTGAGCCCATGTGCCACAACTACTGAAGCCCACGTGCCTAGAGCCCATGCTCTGCAGCAAGAGGAGCCAGAGCACCACAACAAAGAGTAGCGCCCCCCACAACTAGAGAAAGCCTGTGGGCAGCAACAAAGACCTAACGCAACCAATAAATAAATAAATAAATTGATAAATTAAAAAAATAAAATAAATGTGCTTTCCTTTTGTCAGTGTGGTCACAGGCATGAGTATGCTCAGGCTTCAGAAGAGGCTTGCCTCCAGTGTCCTCTGCTGTGGCAAAAAGAAGGTCTGGTTGGACCAAATGAGACTAATGAAACTGGCAATGCCAACTCATATCACCAGCTCCAGAAGCTGATCAAAGATGGGCTGATCATCCGGAGCCTGTGACTGTCCATTACCCAGCTTGATATTGGGAAAACACCTTGGCCAGCCAAAGGGCAGGCATATGGACATTGGTAAGCAAAAGGGTACTGCCAGTGCTCGAATGCCGGAGAAGGTAACCTGGATGAAGAGGATGAGAATTCTGTGCTGGCTGCTTAGAAGATACCATGACTCTAAGAGGATTGACAGCCACATGTATCACAGCCTGTACCTGAAAGTGAAGGGTAATATGTTGAAAAACAAGCGTATCCATAGGCTGAAGGCAGACAAGGCTCACAAGAAACTTCTGGCAGACCAGGCTGAGGCCTGAGGCTTAAGACCAGGGAAACACTATAAGCACTGTGAAGATCAGCTCCAGGCCAAGAAGGAGGAAATCATCAAGACTCTGTCCAGGGAATTCCCTGGAAGTCCAGTGGGCAAGACTCCGTGCTTCCAATGCAGAGGATGTGGGTTTGATCCCTGGTGGGGGAACTAAGATCCCACATGCCACGCAGTCCTGCCTCCCCGCCCCCCCTCAAAAAAAAGGACTCTGTCCAAGAAGGAAGAGACCAAGAAATAAAGTTCTCCCCTTCTTCTCTGTACATAGTGGCCTCGGCAATTACGTAGATCATTCATTCAATAGAAAGCCTTTATCTGTCTCCCCACCCTCCCAAATGTGCTTAATATATCTGAAGAAACAAATGGGATAAATGAAAGTATGACTCAGGAACAAGGAATTGTCCAAATTAATTAGAATCTAGAAACAAAAAATAAAATAAAATAATTAAAATCATAAATTGAGGGGCAGATCTAACAGCATATTGGATTGAAAAGAATTAGTGAAGTGGAAGATAGATCTGAAGAAATAATTAGGAATGCTGTACAGGGAGATAAAAGCGATAGAAAAATATCAGTAAGACACAGGAGAAGGACTGAAAAGGTCTGAAGTACACCTATGGTAAGAAGAAATGGCCCCCCTAAAGGCATAGAACATATTCACGTTTCATAAATATTCTGTGAGAGCTTGAAAAGAATGTGCATTTTCCAGTTTGTTTAGGGCAGTGGTAATTAAGAGAAGAGCCTCAGAAGTTGAGAACTGTCAGTGGCTTAACGTTAGCATAGCTAGCCTTGTGCAGTTTGACCTTTGACAGTTGTCAGCAGGCACCACTGTCCCTTCATGTTTGCTTTGCTTTAACCTTAATAACCTAATTACAGCTCCCTGATCAGACTAGATCAGTGGTTCAGAACTTTAGCGTATATCAGAATCATCTGGACGGTTTGTTAAAACACAGATTGCTGAGATTGCTGGGCCCTCCCTCCAGAATTTGTGATTCAGTGCATCTGGGTGGAGGTTCAGATTTTCCATTTTTAACGAATTCCCAGGTGATGTTGATGCTACTGACCTAAGGACCCATGCTTTGAGAACCACTGTAGAGACTACGTTATCTTGACTCCAATCCTTTGTACCTGCTTTTCCCCCCCGCAACTATCAGTACTTTTCTTTCCCATCTTATACAGTACTTTTCTTTCCCATCTTATACTTTTTTTCAGTAGCCCTCCAGTTTAAATCTCTCTCTTCTTGAAAGTAGTTTTAACCACCAAATTGTTAGATGTCTCTTGTCTATGCTTCCTTATACTTGCAAATACCTTTTACACATCTGTAAGAATCCTAATCATACTCTTTTAAAAGCATTAAAAGTTATGTTTGTGTTTGTGTCCCCAGAGTCTTTGTACCTGGTATATAGAAAGCAGTCAGTAAATACTTGTTAATAAATAAATGGGCTCGTGCCATCCATATTTTTTTTAAAGCTCTTTATTGGAATATAATTGCTTTACACTGTTGTGCCAGTTTTTGCTGTACAACATCCATATTTTGACTGTGCTATGTAGGAAGAAACAATTATGGAAATTTAAGACTGTATAACACTGTTTAAAAAAATTAAATATTGTATATTCAGAAATATATGGTTAAATACATTTTGGGAAGGTCACCTGAGTTTGGAAAGGTTCCTTTTGTCTTTTTACCATTTCATGTCATTGGCTGGAACATAAAGGTACAGGAATAAAGACGGTGAAATGAGAAATGGACTATTGCAATAGATTTAATAAGGATAAAATAATTAGGCCAGTGGTTCTTCCTTAATTCATTGTATCAGTCTGAAAGCAGAATCACTAGGATATATTGTATGTTACTAAAGGATTTGACTGCGCAAGTGTTGGAGCTGGTCAAAGAGTCTGTAAAGCTTTGAGTCTATTGCTAGAGCTTGAAGTTCACAGGCAGATAGTTGGTAAGAGACAATGAGAAGTTGGAAGTCACGAGCACAAGCTTGAACTGACAAGGGCAGACTAGAATGCTTATCAGTTGCCACTACTGTCAAGCTTGCTGATGTAGTTATCCTGCAGGAGAAGCTGGTCATTTTTATTTAAGGACCTCACCATGTACTTGGCCCAAGAGAAAGAGGAGCCGAAGGTGGATCCAAGGGAAGGTGGAGTCATTGTAGACCTGGGCTGCTTCCATATACCAACAGAGTGAGCTAGCAGATAAGTGACAGGATGTGTGAAAGCTATAAAAGCACCTATCCAGGCCTTCTGAGTGTAAAAACCAAAATGTCTGTTGCTTCACTTCCACTCTCCAGATCTTGGATGAAAATGTCTTTTGTGGCTCACCCACAAGGGACAAGAAAAAGGGAAAAGTTTCTGAGAAAACTTTTTATCTTAGCTAAGTTGATACATTACAAAAGCCATCACACACATTAGAGATATGTATATACGCTGAGTAAAATTGCCATTACTTTTCTATTGCAGTGATTGTCTAACTTCAGTGCAAAAGAATCATCCAGGGAGCTTGTTAAAATGCAGAGCTGTGAGCCTTGCACCAAGATTCTAAATTGAGTGGGTCAGGAGTTGGGGGCCAAAAATATTTGTTTTTATAAAGAATAGCAAATGTGTGGAATTTTTGGACCACACCTAGAAAAACATTGATAACAAATATTATATTAGAGTCGTGTTTCTCTAGCTGCATATTTAAAAAATACCAGTGCCCTACCCATCCTCATCTTACTAAATCAGGATATCAAGAGGCATGGCTCCTAGTTTTGTGTAGTTTTATATTTTAGTAGCGATTCTGCTGTGCAGCCGCAGCTGAGAACCACTGTTTTGTAGCAGTAAGGAGTTCAAAGAAAATGCTTAAATAAAAAGGGTAGGGACCTAGTAAGTGGGTTTGAGATTGGTCCTTATTTGTTTTGCATAGTGATGTTTGTTTATTTATTTATTGGCTGTGTTGGGTCTTTGTTGCTGCGCATGGGCTTTCTCTAGTTGCTGTGAGTGGGGGCTACTCTTTCGTTACAGTGCTCGGGCTTCTCAGTGCAGTGGCTTCTCTTGTTGTGGAACACGGGCTCTAGGCATGCAGGCTTCAGTAGTTGCAGCACGCAGGTAGTTGTGGCTTGTGGACTCAGTATTTGTGGCACACGGGCTTCGTTGTCCCACAGCATGTGGGATCTTAGTTCATTGACCAGGGATCGAACCTGAGTCCCCTGCATTGCAGGACAGATTCTTTACCACTGGACCATCAGGGAAATCCCTGGTTAATTGATTTTTAACAAGAGTGCTGAGACCATTTGATGTGGAAAGGACTATCTATTCAACAAATGATGATGGGGAAACTGCATATACATATGCAAAAGAATGAAGTTGGACCCTTACATTGTACACAAAAATTAACTAAAAATGGATCAAAGACATAAAGTTGAGAGCTAAAACTATAAAACTCTTAGAAGAGTACATTGGGGAAAAGATTCATGATATTGGATTTGGCAACAATTTTATAGATTAATAGCGTGAGCATAAAGAACATAAGCAACAAAAGAAAAAACAGGTACATTGGGCTTCATCAAAATTAAGAACTTTGTGCACCAGTGGATACTATCAAGAAAGTGAAAAAATGACCTACAAAATGGGAAAAAATATTTGCAAGTCGCATATCTGATAAGAGTTTCATATGTAGAATATTTATGTAACTCCTAAAACTCAACAACAGCCAAAAATCCCAATTCAAAAATGAGTGAGGAACTTGCGTAGACATTTCTCCAAAGAAGATACACAAATAAGCACAGGAAAAGATGCCCCAAATTGTTATTCATTAGGGAAATGTAAATTAAAACCACAGTGAGATACTTCATACCCATTAGCATGGCTGTTATCAGAAACACAAAATAACAGGTGTTGGTAAGAATGTGAAGAAACTGGAAACCTTCTGCATGCTGGTGGGAATATAAAGTAGTATAGCTGCTGTGGAAAACAGTTTGGTGGTTTCTCAAATGGTTCAAAATAGAACTACCATACGACCCAGCAATTCACTCCTAGGTATATATCCAGAAGAATTGATATGTCTCAAACAGATATAATGTTCATAGCAGCATTAGTATAGTAGCCAAAAGGTGGGAGCAAACCAAGTTGTGTCCATTGACAGATGAATGGATAAAAAAAAGTGGTATATACATAAAATGGAATATGATTTAGTCTTAAAGAGGAAGGAAATTCTGACACATACTTTAACATGGACGGACCTTGAAAACATGCGTTGTGCAGTAAGTCAGACACAAAAGGACAAATATTGTATGATTACACTTATATGAGGTACCTAGAATGGGCAAATTCATAGAGACAGAAAGTAGAATGGAGGTTACTGGGGTTGATGACGAGTGGTGGGGGGAGTGGGAGGAGAGGGAGTTATTGTTTAATGGATTCAGAGTTGAGGATGATAAAAAAGTTTTGGATATAGACAGTGATGATGGCAACACAGCATTGTGATTGTATTCCATGCCTGTGAGTTGTATATTTACAAATGATTAAAGTGGTATTATGTTTATTTTACTACAGTAAAAAGCAAGCAAAAATGTTAGTACATAATTGGGAAAAAAGACTTATCAGAAATCTTCTTTGGGGGTGAGGTTTCACTTTTTGCTTTTTATATCATTTTTCTGTGAGTTCTGATTATAGAAGCACATGCTTATTAGAAAAAACAATCAGAAAAAAGCAAGTATATAACAAAGGTGTATGTGTGTGTATATGTATATGAAAATTTTGTCTAGTGAATCCGAGTTGTAAGGACTGTTGATCATCTCCCCAATTAAGATTTTTGGGTGACTTGATTAGATGATTTTCCGTACGACAGGAGTCAGTTATGTACCCTCACTAACAAGTTCATTGGTTATAGATATTTTCTAATTTGTTATATCTATAACAATTATTTTTAAGCTTCTGTTTTCATCTTGAAAAATTATTTTTAAAATGTATCAGTGAAGGCATATATGCTATATACAATACCAAATCGTCAGCTATTCAGTAGAATTTTGTATAGGAATATCTTTTTAAGTCAAAGATTGTGAGGCAGTATGCTTTACACTTTTTTTTTTTTTTTTGGCACATCCAAAATGAAGGAGATAGTCTTGGTCATTTGGTTTCTGCAGTATCTATTCTACTTACTAGCCATTCTGAATTCTTTCCTCAACTAAACCTGAAAAGAAAATTTGTTTTTAGTCTCATCTTTTGTCTGATATCTTCTAAACTATTGAAAATATTTATGGTTGTTTAGTTCAAGATACAGTATTAAATGAGGGAAGTGTGATCATTCCCATCACAGTTGTAAAGATCTTTTTGTTGAAGTACAGACTGTCTTACTCTTTCGTTATAAGTACAGACTGCAGTGCATATCCCAATAGCTTCTGCATGCTCCTTGACACTGACTATAAGGAGAACTGGACCACTCTTTCTTAGAACCTGGATAAATCCAATTCAAAATATAATTTTCTATAAACATAGAGATTTTATAAAGGAAGAACTTCAAATTATTAGCTCTTGCCTCAAGGAGTGTAGGAGAAGATGAAGCAGTATTTATATGAATAATAATTAATAATGATTTCACCTATTTTAAACTTTGTGTATAACAAGAAGTTTTAAGTTACTATTAGTGACATGTAAGCATTGTTCTTGATTTAATGTGGTAGTAATTGAGTGAGGGACATAATTATTGTAATTAATTATTCATCAGTCAGAAAAAGTATTTTTGTAAGACTCTTACATGTCTTCTGAGAGCATCATAGATCACAAATTCAGTGTTTCCCTGAAACTTTGTTTCCCACTGTTTCCCCTTGGGAAATTAATTATCTAACTAATTTTCCCTTTGATTTCCTATGATAGAGGGATGATGTGTCTTATGATGGGAGAAGTTGTTAAGTGGAGGGAATTAAACCAATGATTGATTTATTGTTTTAGCTGTTTGAATAGCTAGGTTGTATAAATTCTGAAGCTTTTATAATTTCTTATAACATTTCCTTTAAAACTCTTATAACACGGATTAGTAAAAGTTTTCAATCGATTGGAACAGAGAACGCCTAAAATACCTGGATTTAGGCAGCAGGATTAACTTCTATTTAATTGAAGACTATGAAGAAGTTCTAAACTTTTAAAAACTTGTTTTATTTTGAATGTTTGATATGCTTAAGGTACTATGGGGCATGATTGAGAAGAAATGGGTTTTTGCTCTTAAGAGGCTTATAGTATATTAGGGTAACTAGACTTGTATTATGATTGTAATTTTTTTCTTGATCATTTAAAAATACACAACTGATATCCTTAATATTGTAGGGAACAGAATGGGTTCCTTCTACGATAATAGAACCTGTGGCTATTATAAATCTTTTACTCTCCATAAGAAGCATACTCAGGTAAGTATTGAGTGCAGGTTGCATTTATACTGATTTCAGTAGACTTCCTGGCCTTAAATAAGGAAGAAAGGAAGGAAAAAAAGGAAGTATGGAGAGTGTTGTTTATGGATTTTGTGTAAATTGTGTTTTTTGTTTTATAATTTCTTTGTAATTAGAATAGTGAAATGGAATGATAGGATCTAGTAAATTGAGGGTACTTATTAAGTAAATTTCAGTTAATCGTAAACAGTCAATTCAGTTAAACATTTATTCACTCTACTCTGTTTTGGCACAGTGCTTGACACTACAGGTACTTAAGACAGCAGTTCCAGGTTCCATAAAGTTCCACAGTCTAGTTTAGTAAACAGGTAAAAAATAGCCACAATTAATTGGGGTAGCAACAGATGAATGTACAAACTAAGGATAATATTCATTCATGCATCATAAATTTATTGAGCAACTACTGTGTGTTCAGCTCAGTGTTGGCACTGTAAATACAATGACAAACAAGAAAGATTTGCTCCTCCATTAAAGGAGTTTACAGGCAGGTTTTAAGTAGGTTTTATTTTGTCCCTATCCTTAAGATTTTGAAATAAGTAAAACAAGACAGGAAACAGCAGGAGTCAGTTGGCTCTCTACACTGGAAAAACAAATCAGAATGTAGTTTGTGTGACAATGTAACATTCCCTTGATCAACTGAAAAGGTTGAAATTCTCATTTCCCCTGTAAATACTGGAGGGACCCTTTACTACTTAGCTTGTTTTAGGGTGTTTTTTATAAAGTAATAATTAGATGAAAAGTTACTTTAAAGCTTAAAAATTCAACCACAGAGTAAATATTTATGGAGGAAACATACTAGCTCTTTGGAGGGTAGATGGGGATGAGGCAGTCAATGGAAAGAACTCAATCTGATAATTATTTGGGACTGTCAAGGCTGCCTGTTGGTGTTCTGTAGTCTCTTATGCTGATTGTTCCTGTGTTACCAAACTGCAGTTATCAGAGCCCTTATTTAAAAAAAATAAATAGTTGTAAGAAAAATGAGGGTTCAGGACCCTTGTGACTATGCCAATGAGAGGTGTTTGTGGCTCTTCAGTACTGGCTTCATTATGACAGTTTTTGTATTTCTGTTTCTTAAATAGAGAAGAAAAGCTAATCTGCTCACTGAAAATTATTGTTTTTGTTTTTTAGCATAACTTGGCTTGAAAAAAGTTTTAGTGTAATAGCAAAAGAAAATCCTTTCACCAGATACTGAAAAGATATTTTTTCTGTTAGCATCTGCTGGCTTACCCTTCTCATACAGGGTGTGTTCTAAAATAGTAGGTAGAAATGTTTGAAACAAATGTTTGTTTTCTTTGTAGATTGTCTTAACAAAGCAGTTCTTGTAAAATAAGTCAATCTGAATCTCTGTATTAACACTTCTGGAAGTATCATTAGGGAAACCACAGAGGGAAATAATATGGTGATCGCGAGGTTTACCTTAAGTTACAGAAAACCAGATAATTGTAGGAATGAGCTTTTTGGTAAGTGTAATGCTGTCATCTGTTATAGTAGATAAAAGATTTCAGTAGTTCAGCCCTTGTTGATATCATTGCCTTAGTTTTAAGTTAAAAGTGCCTCTTTCCAGCTCCTTGAATGAGATGCTCTTAGAAAACAGTACTCCTTGTGTTTTATTCCTGAGATGTACATGCTAGGATTTCTTTATTTCTTCTTCCCAGGTATCTTTAGCTCATGTTTAAGCTGAGTGTATAATCTCTGAAAATAAAGATGAATTTCCTGGTCCTATAATAGCTATTAAGATTTAAAAGTTTGGTAAATTAGTATAAGTTATGTTTATCAGAAGAACTGATTTTAATATGTGTAAGTCAGAAAGTTTATCAGTTGATAATTTTTCCAAAAGTTTTCAGAATTAAGCATAGAAATATAATCTTTTTTTATGACATTAAAAATACTTGCCTTTTGCAATCTGTATCTTAAAACAGTAAAACTAAGTGAAAATCAAGGTGCAGATGCTTTCATTCATGTGAATGAGGTGAGGTGTGATGTGATATGATGAGATATGACATGGTGTGGGTGAGAGCTTTGGAATCAGGCACATTGGAGTTTGAGTTCTCTCTCTGCCATTTCCTTTTTTTTCTTTTTTCTTTTCTTTTTTTTTTAAAGTAGAAGTGTAGTTGATTTACAATGTTGTGTTACTTTTTTATAAATTTATTTATTTATTGGCTGCGTTGGGTCTTTGTTGCTGCATGCAGGCTTTCTCTAGTTGCAGAGAGCGGGGGCTGCTCTTCGTTTGCAGTGCGCAGGCTTTTCTTTTGGTGGCTTCTCTTGTTGCGGTGCACGAGCTCTAAGTGCATGGGCTTCAGTAGTTGTGGCATGTGGGCTCAATAGTTGTGGCTTGCGGGCTGTAGAGCACAGGCTTAGTAGTTGTGGTGCTCGGGCTTAGTTGCTCTGTGGCATGTGGGATCTTCCCAGACCAGGGCTTGAACCCGTGTACCCTGCACTGGTAGGCGGATTCTTAACCACTGTGCCACCAGGGAAGTCCCTATCACATCTTCTTTATCCATTCATCTATTGATGGACATTTAGGTTGCTCCCATGTCTTGACTATTGTAAATAGTGCTGCTCTAACAGTGGGGTGCATGTATCTTTTCAAATTAGAGATTTTGTCTTATGGTAACTATTTTTAGCTTTTTAAGGAACTTCCATACTGTTCTCCATAGTGGTGGCACCAATTTACATTCCCACCAGCAGTGCAGGAGGGTTCCCTTTTCTCCATACCCTCTCCAACACTTATTATTTATAGGCTTTTCCTTTGCCACAGCCCACATCTTGTGGGATTCTAGTTCCCCAACCAGGGATCAAACTTGGGCCCTTGGCAGTGAAAGTGAGGAGCCCCAGCCACTGGATCACCAGGGAATTCCCATATTATTTGTAGACTTTTTGATGATGGCCATTCTGACTGGTATAGATAATACTTCATTGTAGTTTTGATTTGCATTTCTCTAATAATTAGTGATATTGAACATCTTTTCATGTGCCTGTTGGCCATCTGTATGTCTTCTTTGGAAAAATGTCTATTTAGGTCTTTCTCTTCACCATCTCTTAGCTGTAGTAGTGTTAGGCAAATTAGTTAACATCTCTAAACTTTATTTCTCCCATGTGTAAACGGAGAATAATAATACCTGTGCCATAGGATAGTTGTTAAATAAGATAACCCAGGTGACGTGTTTTGTATAGTACATAGTATTCAGTAGGCAGTCAGAAGATGCTCTTATTACTGTAAGAAATTCAGAGCTGTGAACTAAACCCTAAAGTTACGGTAGTTAAAGGTAGTTATGATTATGGAGCTTTAGAAACCTTTATTTAGAGTAGTTGTGAATCTAGTGCTCCCCAATTTTAATTAATTTTTCTTAGAAATGGTTAGATAATCTTCTGTGGTTCTAGTACTGTAGAGTTTTTCTTGGTCTCAGGTAACCCATGGTAATGTGAGAATAATGTAATGCTAATAGCTGTCAGGATATGTGAATTGTCTTTTAGGCTTGAGCTCCCCAGTTTGACCTCCTCCAGTTAATGGAATTCAGTTATCTTCCCTTACTGAAAATAATGAAAGATGAAGCTTAAGGCTAATCACATACAGTTGTAGAATTCAAATAGAAGCCTGCTGTGCTGCTTCTGAGTAATATAATGTAACTAGATCCATATCCCAGTGAAGGTAAAATATTATTGAAGACCACTTGAGTTTATGTTGTTACATTATCCTTAAAATAAATACTTTAATTTTATTACAGCTTAGCTGTAGAGAATGATTATAGGAAAAACAGTGTCCACTGTTCCAGATATCACAGAGATTGAAAGGCCCAAAGGGGTTTTGTATTAAATTTTGTATTAATCAAGTTCTTACGGTTCACATACTTTTATGTGTTCAAAAGGTACCCTACCTAAGACATTACAGAGTACCAGACTGTATAAAAATAAAATTTACCTTACACATTAATTCAGCAGCATCTTCTTGACAAAAATCCCATGTATTTATACATGAAAACGTACTCATATTTCCTAAAAGAGTTAATTTTCTTGGGATAAGCCGCATTTGTTGCCAGTTAGCAATGAATCTAAAGAACCATTGAAGAAATTGGATGGGGTTCAGTTATAATCTCAGCCTACAGGAGCGTGCTGTCTTAGGGCAACCATTTACACCTCTTCATATAGGTTTGTAAATCAGTATAGTGTTTATGAAAAGCACAGTGGTCATGGGCTCTTGAGTCAGGCTGTCAGATATCCTGGCTCCACTGCCTTCTAGTTTTGTGATCTTAGACACCTTACTTGGTTTCCTCATCTGTGAAATAAGGATGATAGTAGAAAACATTACTATCTCATAGGTTGTGGAAGAATTTAATGAGTTAATATATATATATTTAAAGCACTTAAGTGTCTGGCACATAAGGGCCCAGTAAATTTAGGTGTTATACTTGTCGCCATTCTACAGTGTGACAGATGTGAACTTTTTTGTTTTTCGTTATGTTCTATGAAGTGTATGCAGAGAATAATAAAATCTGTGGGGAAAGAGTGTTGCAGATTTTCAGCAGCAGTCCTTCAAAGGACTTCAGTTTACCAATAAATGCAGTGGAGCAGTGAAGATTCATTCATGAGAAAAGCAAGAAGATAAAAGTGTAATACATTTTATATTGTTATGATTAGAGTAGAACCCTATCTTAAACTTGAGAGTAACTGAGTTTAAAAACTTCATGTATCACATGAGAGTATAGTATGTGACTGAGATGAAAAAGGCTTAGCTGTTTGCACCTTTGGGAGAAAACAGAAACAAAAACAGATTTCTTTGTGGCTAGTTCATGCATAAAACTAAGAAAGAGAAATCTGAAATATGACAACATTCATGTTATAAGCCTTTGTGCTCCATCCACAAGAGGAGGAAAATGTTCCAGAATAAGGATTTCAGAAGGTGAAAAGTGTTTACTACTTAGGGTAATTAAGGTGAGAAAATGGAATAAAAATACAATGAAATGTTACATGAGATCTACTTAGAGCCTAGCGGGCACTCCTGTGAGACTGTTACTGCCTTGTCTAGCATATTGATAAGTTAGAAGAAATACAGGAAGAGAATTCAGGCTTTACATATAGAATCATTACAACACCAACTCCCCCTCCTTCTTCCCCATCTTATTGGCTGTTTTTCTTGCCCAAGGGATGTTTAATGATATGATCATTTTATAATGAAAAAACTTTACCAATATTAGTGTCGAGTCTTTGACTAGATGCTTTGGAATGAAATTTGCAGCGTCCGTGGCCTTGACCTTGCTCATTTTCAGAGGTGGCTACGTTTGTCATCAGGTAGTGGACTTGTGGTGCTTTTGTTTGATGGGTCATAGACTTTTCCCTTTATAAACCCATCTGGGCGGCGTATAAATGTTTGCATTATCTAATGTGGAATAACTTTTTATGTTGAATGCTGCTTGTTTCCTTAGAATAATATATTAAATTGTTCTCATTTAGACCTGAAATTGAGAAGTGGGAATTTTCCCTTGTATAAGAAACAGAAATGAATTAAATTTGTCTAGTTAAGGATGCTGTGCTATTCTGAACTTCTCTGTTGTAAGCATTATCATTATTTCAGACTCTCACTTTTCATATTCAGCCTTGTTTTTGTTGCTGGAATGAACAAGGTACTTTTTAGTTAAAATGGTACTTTTTTCTTGTTTTGTGAGTTCCCCTCCTGGTTTTTGGCAACTTGTATTATTTATGCTGAAGGCTTTAAAAGCTGTATTTCATTTTAACAGCTTTATACCAGAGGCTGCAAACTGGTGTCTCAGACATTTAAATTTTTAAAAAATTGATTTTCAGTATATAAAAAATGGAATATTTTAGTGTAATTTCAGTATTTAGCAACTCGTGAAAAACCAGAGCTGGCAGCATTGGACCTGTATTCTTCTATGGCAAGACTCAACAGGAGCTAAGAGGTAGCTGTGCTTTCGATGGGACGCCCACTATTCACTTAACCACCATATGCCTTTGCAGTAGTCATCACTCTTTACGTTAGATATCCAGTCCTTCTCAGCATTGCTATATCTGCATCAATGACTTTGTTTTGTGCCTGTTTCAGTGGAATTATCTGGAGATTCATAAAACGCCCTGGTCTGCTTAGGCCAGGGCTTACAGTTTTATTGTGTTTGGTTTTTTTTTTAAGTCTTTAGACAAGCAGTATTTTCCTTTTATGATTTTTATTTATTCAGGGGAAAGGTATTACATTTTATATATGCCTATAACATAAATACAAGGAGATAAGCATGATAAATTAAGCTAACTTTGAAAAAAACTTACAGTAGTTTAAAATTTAAACAAGTATTGCTTTCTTCAAGTAATCACCACAAGAGGCCAATTCTAAAAGTGCTACTCAAAACTTTTATTTTTGGGAAAAAATGGTGGTATATTTGTTTTAAATATTCTCAGGGATATCAGATTTTTATCCCTTGAGAGTAGATATATTTCAGTAATACTCGAAAGGTGTATATAATTTGACAAGAAAATTGAATGTGACAAATTTTATGGAGTAGCAAGAAGTCAGTAAACTCAAAGTCTAATGGGTGACTATCTGGATAAAACCAGATTTTATCCAGCTTCATAGTACATTTGAACACTTGTTCAAAGTAAATAGTTTTCCAGGAAGGGAGATACTATAAATATAGGTTTATACCCATTAACCCTCAACTTTAACCACCCCCCCGTCCCCATAGAGTATAGTGAATTAGCGATAATGAAAAAATAATACTAAAGCAAAAATTATGAAGAAAACTTCATCAGGGTGATGAAAACAGATAACAGACCTAATTTAATGCCACAGATTTTAAGGACTGTCTTTCAGGAACAATAAATTTTGGATCAGTTTGAAAGAAATTCAGCTGAAGTTATCCTTTCCAAGAGGATCATACACTATTGTCAGAACAACATAACGTTTGAAAACCCTTACTAAAATGTCACAGGAAGAAGAAAATTAGGTACATGGTTCATTGTGTCTTGAGGCCACAACAGCAAAGTCATAAAGAAACTGTATATAATTTATTCATATTATTTGTAAAAATATTTATATAAATACATTTTCCCCCTCCTCTCTGATGAAAGCTTTTAATATCACGATTTAATTCTGCATGAAGTCTCCACCAAATTGACATGCACAAGATTTAGAGGTGAGGGCCAAAGCCGGAGAAGTAGTCTTATGTGATCTTTTCCTCAGCTGTAAAGCAGTTGCTTAAGCCCTAGCTCCCTGTCCATCCCTGTCAGGTAGTGAAACAAATGAGCCAGTCAGAGAAACTGGTAAGTATTTAGGAGGCAGACAAACTCAAGAAAAATCAATTGTACTAATTGTAGGCTAACGATAGACCCATTTTGATATTTCTCAGCTCAAAAATTATTTTTAAAACAGAGATATGCTTTAAATAGATGAATTTTATAGCATGTGAGTTACATCTCAATGAAGCTGTTTATTATTTATTTTTTGGCTGTGTTGGGTCTTCATTGCTATGTGTGGGCTTTCTCTGGTTGTGGTGAGCAGGGACTACTCTTCGTTGTGGTGCGCGGGCCTCTCAGTGTGGTGGCTTCTTTTGTTGTGGAGCACGAGGTCTAGGCATGTGGGCTTCCGTAGGTGCGGCACATGGGCTCAGTAGTTGTGGCCCATGGGCTTAGTTGCTCTGCAGCATGTGGGATCTTCCCAGACCAGGGCTCCAACCCATGTTCCCTGCATTGGCAGGTGGATTCTTAACCACTGTGCCACCAGGGAAGTCCTATTTATTTACTTTTTAATTTTTTCCCAACCAGGGATTGAACCTGGGCCATGGCAGTGAAAGTGCCGAGTCCTGAACAACTGGGCCACCAGGGAATTCTTGTCAATAAAGCTGTAAAAAAAAAAAAAAATCCCATGGAGAAATTTTGCCACAAAAAGGGGGCATAAATATAGTATTAAGTGATGAAGGACGTCAGTGTGGGAAATAAAAGAAATTTTAAGTCATTCAAGGGAGGAAGAGTTTGCTCTCTAGCAAAAAAATTGTGGACATACTTAGAAAGCACCATACACCTTTGTTTTTTATTGTTTCAGGAGGACAATTGTGAGGCCAGTGCACTTTTGACTCAGTGGGGCTGAATGGGTGAGTAAGTGAGTGCAGGGTCCTTTGGTAAGGGTGGCAGATGCGTGAGAGCTCAGGCTTTGGACATGTGGCTGGATTTGAGTGTGTGACGCAGTCAGTGACTGTGAACTCTGTGAGCTTCAGTTTCCTTGTCTATGGCAAGGAATAACTAAGTCCAGGTTAACTTCATTGAACAGGTCACACAGCAGCCAGAGTCAGTCATTTTAAAAATGTAAATGTCTTTTATAAACCGAAGTCCCTTTAAATATAAATGTCACTCCCCTATTTTAAATGCTTAAATGACTTCCCATTGCAGTGTCACTACCTGTAAAATCTTGAATAATGAACTCCTGCTACCTTTTCACCTGTAATCCCCTGCCTTGCTGCTCTTCTCTTACCAAGAACCTTTCTCTTCAGGCCTTTTGTTTTTCTGGAGGCTCCGTTCCCAGCTCTTGACATGCTTGGCTGCTTCTCATCCTTGAGGACACTAGTTAAATGTAGTGTCTACTAAAGGCCTTAATAACCCTCTTTCTAAATCTCTCCCTTTCGACTTCCCATTATCTTCAGCAGGTCTTTGTTTTCTTTGTAACATGGCCCAAATTTGTAGTTCTTTTATTCATGTGATTGTCATGCTTGCTGTAGACTGAAAGCTTCTGTGAGCACAAGAACTATATATATGTTGAGTTCACTGTTATATCCTCAGTGACCGTCGTAGTTTTAGGCAACATAGGAGACACTCACTAAATATTTGGTTCAATTAAGAACTCTACTTTGAATAAATATATGTGCTTGTACTTTTCCTTTTTGACCACTGGGAATTGTGCAGACTCCTTCAGTAATTGCTGTGATTCCTTAAGGTTCTTTTATTAGGAATGATATTTTAAAACACATTATCTGTATATCTTTTTTTTTTTTTTTTTTTTGGCTGAGCTACAGGGCTTGCGGGATCTTAGTTCCCTAACCAGGGATCAAACCTGGTTCCTGGCAGTGAAAGCACCAAGCCCTAACCACTGGACAACCAGGGAATTTCCCCCCGCCCCCCGCCACCTTTTTTTTTTTAAAGACTTCATTTTTTTCTAGCAGTTTTAGTTTCATGGCAAAATTAAGAGGAAGGTACAGAGATTCACCATATGTCCCCTGCCTCCACAGACGCATAGCCTCCTCCATTATCAGTATCCTCCATCAGAGTGATACCGTTGTTACAATTGATGACCCTACAGTGACACATCATAATTATCCAAAGTCTATAGTTTAAGCATCTGGAGTATTTCAAAATAGTTTATTTTTCTCTTCCCCTGCTGGAAGCACAAGGGGATTTTTTTGGTGTTGTACATTATGTGGATGGGGACACACGTATAATGACGTGTATCCACCGTTATAGTATCATACAGAGTAGTTTCATTGCCTTAAAAATCGTCTGTGCTCCACCTGTTCATCCCCCACCCTTCCCCTGGTAACCACTGATCTTTTTTACTGTCTCCATAGTTTTGCCTTTTCCAGAATGTCATATAGTTGAAATCATACAGTATGTAGCATTTTCAGATTAGCTTCTTTCATTTACTAATACACATTTAAGTTTCTTCTATGTCTTTTTGTGGCTTGATAGCTCATTTCTTTTTAGTGTTGAATAATATTTCATTGTCTTGATGTACCACCACTTATTTATCCATTCAACTTCTGAAGGACGTTAGAGCCCTTAGCTTATTAATAATAGTTGTTTTAAATTCCTGCTCTGATAATTCCATCATTCTTGCCATGTCTGGTTCTGATACTTGCTCTGTCTCTTCAAATTGTGTTTTTTGCCTTTTAGTATGCCTTGTAATTTTTTCTTGATAGCCAGACATGATGGACCTGGTAAAAGGAACTGCCATAGTAATAGGCCTTTAGTAATAAAGTGGTAAGGTGTAAGGGGAGGGGAAACATTCTGTAGTCCTGTGATTAGATGTCAGTCTTTTAGTGAGCCTATTCCTCTGGACAGTGAGCTTCACAAGCGTGTCTCAGTTTTTTTCCTCCCTGCTTGGGTGGGACAGGTTGGCTAGAGTGGTTTGGAGTTGGGTATTTCTCTTCTACCATGTGGAGGCTAGAGGGGGCTGGAGTTGAGTAGTTCCCTTCTTCCAGTTCAGTTAGGTTCTGACAAATACCCCAGCAGGTTAGGCTGTGATTATTTTCTGCAGAGGTCTCCTTAAAAACAGTGTCCTCTGGAGTATTTCAAAATGGTTCGTTTTCCCCTCCCCTGGCTGGAAGCTCAAGGAGATTTTTTTTTTCTCTAATATTTGCTGTGGGAACCTGGTTAAGCTCTTGGAGGCAAATCTTACAAAAGTGTGGGGTCCTTCCTGTGACAGGGTCCCCTGGAACCTTTAACTCTTACAGATGTCCACACTGAGCCTCCAGAAATTCAGCAGTTTACAGTTCAGGTTTTCCTACCCTGGCGCTGGTTCCTGTCATGTGTTCTGAGTTTCTACTCCAATAAGCTGTGACTCCCTATTTTCACCTGTCTGTCTCCAATCTTGGCATCAGTGGTTTGCCCTGTGTTCTCCTGTCTTGGATTTGGATCCAAGAGCTGTTGATTTTTCAGTTCCTTCATTTTTTTACCTGTTAGAGTGGTGACTTCTAAGCTCCTTCATGTGGAACTGGAAATTGTAAATCCCCTATATATTCTTTTCTTTCCTTCCCTTCCCTTTCCCTTCTCTTTCCTTTCTTTTACTTTCCTTCCTTTCCCTTCCCTTCCCTCTTCTTTCCTTTTTTCTTTAAAAACAATTTAAATCTTTTTTTTTCTCCAGTAAAAGATGATAAGTTTCAGGTATGTCCCCCCCCTTTTTTTTTCCGTAGGAGAAGGTGAATGAAATGGAGGGAAGTAAATTGGTGTCAAGACTGAGAATATAACTGCAGATTTCTAGCTTTGGTCTTTTACTACTGTGTATCTATGTTAAATAGGCTGTTTTTGCATGGCTTAGAAAAATACATAGGAACTAAATAGTGATGATGCCAGAGAAGCTCCCAGATGAGAATACTTAGAATCGAATTTAAAACAAACCAGTGTCTTGATGATTAGTTTTTATTTTCTGATGCTGTCTTATGCCATCTAAGATGGGTAAAAATTTGGGTCATACTTTTCTGATGACCTGTGCCTTTTCTACAATAACACATTGCATATAATTAAGATAGGATATAGTTGTCATGGTACTTGGGATGATTATGTTTTTCTTTCTCTTCAGAATGATGGCAGGAATTATGATCTTTTAGATCAACCTGTTAAATCTGTTTCTTGGTTGAAAACCAAGATTGAGAACTCATTTATTCATTTATATATTCCTTTATTCATTAAATATTTGAGAACCTACTATGCCAAGCCCTATGAATAAAATGGTGAATGGGACAGTTCCTACCTTCACAGAGCTAATACATGAGTGAACAAGCAGTTACAGTGCACTGTGGTTAGGGCTACTTGGGGATGCTGAAAGAGTATATAAGAGGGGCCTAAAACACAAAATTAAGTCAAAAGAAAACTTTTCCAGAGAAAGAGACACTTAAAGTAAAAGCTAAAGAGGAGCATGAGTTAACTAAGGAGCAGAGATACAGGAGGGATCCAGGCCCGTGGCCGTTTGGTGAAAATGAAGTGAGTTTGGTGTTCATTAGCACATAATGTAAGGAAATGATTTAATCGCAATGAAACTGTAGAGGTAGGCAAGTGCCAGGTCAGGAAGGACTGTAAGCCTTTTTTTAAGGGCATTGGGAAGCTATTGAAGCCCTTTGAGTTGGAGGATAACATGATCAGACTTGCATTTTTGAGAGTTCCCTCTGGCTACAGTGCTATACAAATTAGTATGGAGAGGTAAGGGAGTTGAGAGGAGAAACCTGGAAGCAAGATCAGTTAAGAGATTGTTTCATCCCTGTGGGAGAATGGTTTCTTTTCTTTTCCAAAGTGATACTCCTGAAGACTGAGAGAAGCTTATAGATTTGAGTGGTATTTAAGAGCTAAAATTGACAGTTCCTTTGTGCCTTGTTTAGGTCACTGAGTAGATGGTTAGTGGTAGTGTTCACTGAGGAAAGAACCCAAGAGAAGAAAGTAGGTTTGAGGTTTTCTTGGGAGGAGAGAGGTGGCAGGAGAAGTGGGAGCCAAGAGAAGATGAGTTGAGTTGGGAATATGGAAATTGAGGTGTCTGAATTTTCTATGTTGAGATAGAAAAATTGAGTATACCCAGGAGTATATAGATCTTAACCACAGGAGAAAGGTGTTAGCTGGAGATACAAGTTAAGATTCATCAGCATGTAAATGAACATGTGATGGGGTGCTTAGAACAATACAGCAGTGCCTGGAAACAGTGTCTTTTACATAATGGCCACTTATTAAATATTTGTTGAATGAATGCATGACTAGAAGCCATGGGAGTGGTTTTGAGTGAGAAGAGAGATAGGCTTGGGCCAGTATTGGGAGGAAATGAAGCAATTCAGGGGCAGGTTGAAGAAGAAGGAGCAGTGAAAGTCAGGAAAATCTGGAGAGAGTGACAGTATGAATCCAAAGGGGAAAGAATATTTTAAGAAAGAGCAAAAGGCCGCCCATGTCAGGAGAACAAGAAGATAAGGACTGAAAAGTGTTTCTTGGATTTGGCCTCAAGGATGTGGTTTACATGGGGGAGGAGAAAGATATCAATGGTTTAGAGGGATGGGATTAAAAACCCTATTGCGGTGAGTTCAGGAATGAGGAAATAGAAACAGCAAGTGAGGACAGCTCTTCAGTTTGGTTGTGAAGGGCCTGTGGGGAAAGAGAGAAAGGCTGCCAGACAGGAAGTAGTGATCAAGGGATGGGTGTTAGATCTTGCGTTTTTAATGGTAAGGGTTTGAACATGTTTAACGCTCATTGTAGGAAGTCAGCAGAGAGAAAGGATAAAGTTATAGGAGAGAGAGATAATACAGTAAAGTTTTTATAAGTGATTCGCTTGGGGTAGGAGGGTCACCTCTCCTATATGAGAAAGGAAGGAGGTGAAGTAAAGATAGGTAGCTTTGCAGGCATGTTTTGCTGGTTTGGTGTTAAAAAATCAAGGGAATTTTCATCATAGGACTTTTTCTTTCTATTAACTCACAAGGTAGAAATTTTAATAACTAAAGTAGTACATGCTTATTTTATTTATTTATTTTTTTTAATTTTTTTTTTTGGGGGGTACACCAGGTTCAATCAACCGTTTCTATACACACATCCCCGCACTCCCTCCCCTCCTCGACGCCCCCCCCTCGAGTCCCCCCCACCCTCCCCGCCCCAGTCCTCCAAGGCATCCTCCATACATGCTTATTTTAAATTATTTAGAATGCAGATGTATAAAATGGAAGTTTAAAATTTCATTCTTTGCCCCTTAATCCTGTTTCTCAGTGATTAACAGGTGTTCAGTTTCTTATGTATCCTGTCGGATTTCTAAGTACACACAAACTATACTCACATGAGGGACTGCAAAAAGGATTTTAACTTTTTTTTTTTCAAGTGGGATTATACTATACATAGTATTGTGCAAAAGACCCTCCCCCCCTTTTTTTCATAATAATGTATTTGGTTTTCTTTCCAAAAGCTAGCACATAATAAATCTACCTTTTTTTCTTTTCAGTAGCTTACACCATTCCATGTATGGATATACTGGTTTTTTTTTTTAACCATTCTTGTCATGGGAATTTAAGTTGACTGTAGTTTCTTGCTATTAAAAGTAATACTCAGTGGATGTCCTTATCAGTATAATATGGTCAAATCATACTCAAGGTTTGATTGTCAAGGGAGATTAATATCATGTATAGTCAGGTGAACTTTTCAGAAACACACATATTGCCTTCAAATAAATCCAGTGTGGTCAGTTTTCCCCCCAGCATTGGGTCAGGTTGCTATTTGTTTAATTGAGTGCCAGATGAAGTTTTAGTGCATTCTGGGGCTATATTGTATGAAAAATGCGTATCTTCAAACAATAAAATTACATTCCTTGTGGTGAGATTCACATACATTGAGAGCCCTTATGAATGTAGTTTGAGGAAACAAGATTCACTTCTCTAATTTATTGCACCCTCAGCTATTTCTTTATTGAATGTAATGTCAGGTGGGGTTGGGCTTCACTATTTTGTTTACTTATTTATTTAGCTAACGGCATAAAGTTTATGTGTGTGTGATGTGACTCCCTTATATATTTTAGTACAGTTTTCATGAATTTCTATACTGTTTATGGATTGTTGAAATGGTATTTGAGTCAAAGGAATTGCAACTAAATTGTATTTAAATTTTTAAATAGTGTAATTATCCTCTGCTAATGTGCCAACCCATTCTTCTTCCAGCAGTGAGTGTGACTTCTGTTTCCTGCGTGATGTAGATCATATGCTACAGATAAGGAGGCAGATAGCAGAGGGACTGCTTAGCATGATTCATGGTTCCGCTGAATTAGGAAACCACATATTTATAATGATATTAGTTGTGACATTTTTCTCTACCAGTGCTCAGCAGAGCCCAGGTGTGCGTACAGAGAAGGCCAATAGTTAGATTCACACAGGACAGGGACTTTGGCATGATAGTCATTGAAGTAACAGATTACGGAATATAAGCAGGTTGGAGAAGAAGGTGAAGACTGGAGGGGACTGCTAGAGAATTGAGGGTCTCCAGGGGTTGATGAAATCACAGAAGTATAATGGGAGTAAATGAGTGAAAGAGCTAGAAGGCAAATAAAATTAGTGTCCCTGTGTTTACTTCAACTTCTTTACTTACTTTTACTTGAAGAATGGGATCCTTTTCTAAAAATGTGGAACAGACTAATTGATGGGAATGAGGTTAGCTCTTTTCACTGAAAAAGGAAGTGGAAGATGTAAACCCAAAAACATTCATTTTAAATTTGCTTCTTCAGTTGTAGGATCCAGTGATTGCCACAGATGTACAATAAAGAAACAACATTAAAAATTATTATAGATTAAGTAGACATTGTTTTCTGTGCCTTTTGGGGAAGTACAGTAGAAAGAACATTTTTTTCCTCAACCGTTTGAGAGTATATTGCTGACAAGATTCCCTATAAGCCCTACTGTTGTGGTTTTATTTCATGTATTACTGGAGTATATCTAATCATTAAGCTCCATGGAAGTTTTGCAAGTGGTACCAATAATGTCCTTTATAGCAAAAGGATCCACTTCAGAACTACGCTAAGTATTTTAGGAAGAGATACTTTCAGACTAAGTAAAAATCCCATTCCTAATGAGACTTTAAGTTTATTCAATTATATCTGTGTATTCCTGGTTTACTGGTTTATTCGGTGGGTTTTAATATTTTACTGTCATTTATCTTGATGTTCACATTTGGCCAGTAGGAATCCCTATGAGTTAGTTGCTGTGTCCTTTTGACGTGTCCCCATCATTCATTGATCACTTTCTTACTGTGATGTTCTAGGCTCATCTTGTACTCTACTGCCTCAACTGTGGAATCAGCCATTTCTGAGGAACTCTGGTTCCTTGAGAATGGTTTTTAAAACCAAGATCTGGGTGCCAGATGTGCTCAGTGCTGTTGTTCCTTTCAGGCCCTGTTAGTAGATAGAGCTCATAATTATTTTACTGCTGTATTTATTTGTCATGTATACATATGTATATATAAGATCATGAGTTTACACTGATACTTCCAATGCTAGTCCACCACCACCCAATTCATTCTAGTTTTTTCCCTTTCTGTTTTAGTAATTCTTTTCTCTTACAGTGAAAAACCTGACTATCATTGTCCTCTGTATGTTTACTTATTTGATCAATCTGCCTGTATGTAACTGACCTCCCATTGCCACCTCCACTCACTCCTCATTTCACTTGGGTTCTGACACTCTGTGCCAGACTACCTCTTCTATGTGGATGCCATCTTCACCCTGCCTATGCTCCAGTGTACCATGCTGAGTTGTACTTTCCATGCTGGGCTCATCACTCGTTTCAGGGTCTGACACTCTGTACTGGGTCCCTTGTTCCTTTCTCACTCCATGGACCTATGCATTTTAAATTTTGAGTTACATGTAATGAAATACACACATCTTGAATGAATGCTTTGATAAGTTTTGATAAATGTATGTGCCTGTGGATATTCAACAGCCAAGAAAGTTTCCTAGTGTCCCTTTCCATTTAATTTCCACTTTCCTATAGTCAAACACTTCTGGTTCCTCTCATCATAGATTAGCTTTGCCTGTTATTGAACTTTATATTTTGAATAACACATATGTCTTAATGATTGTAGCTTTAAAGTGTGCCTTCCAAATTTAAAAATTTTTTAATTGTGGTGAAAAAACACATAATACAGAATTTACCCTCTTACCCATTTTTAAGTATTATAGTTCAATAGTGTTAACTATATTCACATTGTTGTAGAACATATCTCTCTTTTTCATCTTTCAAAACTGAAACTCTATACCCATCAAACAACTCCCTGTTCTACCTTCCACCCAGCCCCTGGAACCACTATTCTACCTTCTTTTCTGTGATTTTGACAGCTCTAGGTATCTCAATATGAGTGGAATCATACTGTATTTGTCCTCGTGTGTTGTGTGTGTTTGTATTTAAAAGATTGATTTGGCTATTCCACGTCATTTTCTTTCCCACAAACACTTTTTAAAAATTTTTTTTTTTTTATAAATTTATTTATTTTTTTATTGGCTGTGTTGAGTTTTCATTGCTGCATGCAGGCTTTCTCTAGTCGCTGCGAGCGGGGGCTACTTTTTGTTGTGGTGCGAGGGCTCATTGCCGTGGCTTCTCTTGCTGCAGAGCACAGGCTCTAGGCACGTGGGCTTCAGTAGTTGCAGCACATGGGCTCAATAGTTGTGGCTCACGGACTTAGTTGCTCCACGGCATGTGGGATCTTCCTGGAGCAGGGATCGAACCTGTGTCCCCAGCACTGACAGGCAGATTCTTAACCACTGCGCCACCAGGGAAGCCCCCCACAAACACTTTTTAATCAGCTTATTAATTCTTATAAAAATTGCATAGTGATTTTTATATGGATTGTATTAAAGCTATCAGTTTGAGGAAAATTGACATCACAACTATCTTGAGTCTTCCAATCTATAAACATAGTATATCTCTCCATTTATTTAAATCTTTCCTTTATTTCTGCAGGATTTTGTAGTTTTGAACATAGAGATTTTACACATTTTATAAAATATATTCACGAGTACTTTTAGTTTCTTGATGCTATTTTAGATGGAATTATTATTTTATAGACTTTATTTTTAGATTTTTAGGGACAGTTTTAGGTTTACAGGAAAATTGAACAGAAAATACAGAGAATTTCTATATACTCGCTCACAACACCTCCCTCTCCCACTTTTCCTATTAAGTATTTCTCCCTTGCATCAGTGTGATACACACATAACTTTTACACTTGATTAGTCAATATTGATATATTTTTATTAACTAAAATCCATAGTTTACATTAGGCTCCAGTCCTTGTATTTTATGGGTTTTGCCAAGCACATAATGACATGTATCTATCATTACAGTATCATACAGAGTATTTTTACTGCCCTAAAAATCCTCTGAGCTTCCCCTGTTCCTCCCTCCATCCCACTAATCCTTGTGGGAAAAGAAAACTGATTTTTTTTTACAGTCTCCATAGTTTTTCCTTTTCCAGAATATCTTATAGTTGGAATGTATGTAGCATACTCTAGAAGCTGCTGCCTGAGGGTCAAGCTTCTAATTTACCACACATCTAGGGACAGACACAATTCTCCATGGAGACCTGAGAGGCTGGCAGGTACCTCTTCCACGTTATCCTCTGGTCCACTCCATGTCACCGGTGTCTCGCTGGCATGAGCTGTACACTAATCTGGTGCCCTGGCTTTGTGGCTGCCTCTTAGGGGATACATCCCTTGATCACTCGCATTCATGGGTCCCAGGGCACTATAACAAAGAAACAGTTCTTACCTAACTATCCCCCCAGGGCTTAGCTCGGAGGGTGCAAGCTAAAAAGTCTAGTTCCCAGTCTCTCCCTGAAAGATCTACTTGCATACTTTAAAAGCTGCTACTGAGGATCCAGCTTCTAGTCAGCCTGCATCTAGATGCTGACTGAGATCCCCACTTTGGGACACTTTCAGGTCCTGGCATACCCTCAACTAGTGGGAGCCAGAGACCAAAGAATTCTTCTTGGACAATCACAAAGATTTGAGAGACAACTAGGGGCTAGGGCCTGGTTGAATGATAAGGTTCATCTCCTACAGAAGACTGCTGCATCAATATTGGGAAAGGTTTCTGTTTTACCTAATAATGCTGCGAAACCAACACAGAGTCAAGGAAACAGAGGACTATTTGCCAGACAGAAGAAGAGAAAACTCCAGAAACAGACCTGAATGAAACAGAGATAAGTGATTTACCTGATAAAGAGTTCAAAATAATGGTCATAAAGGTATATGGTCAACAAGTTAAGGAGTCTTTTAGAATTGAAAGAGAGAGAAAGTTTCCCAGACAAGCAGAAACTTAAAGGAGTTCATCACCAATAGACTGGGCTTAGAAGAAATGTTAAAGCAACTTCTTCAAGCTGAAATTAAAAGATGCTAATTAGTGACAGGAAAACATATGGAAGTATAAATCTCATTGGTAACAGTAAATGTGTATTTAAATTCAGAATACTCTAATGTTGTAATATGGTGAGTAAATTACTTATAAATCTAGTATGAAGGTTAAAAAAGAAAAGTAGTAAGGATAACTGTACAGTAATTTGTTAATGGATACTCAGGGTAAAGAGATGTAAATTGTGGTATTGAAAACGTAAAAAGTGAAGGGGGAGGCAAGTAAAAATATAGTTTTAGTATGCATTTTACCTTGAGTTATCAGCTTAAAAGACTGTTATACATATAAGATGCTTTATATAAGCCTCATTGCTACAAGGCTAAAACCTATGATAGATACACAAGATAAAGGCAAAAGAATCTAAGCATACATTAAGTCACAAACAGAAAAAGAGAACAAGAAAGAAACAAAGAAGTTACAAAATATCCAGAAAATAGTTAACTAAAGGGTAGTAGTAAGTCCTACCTATCAATAATTACTTTAATTTTCTTTTTTTTTTAATTGTGGCACACGGGCTTAGTTGCTCCGTGGCATGTGGGATTTTCCAGGAGCAGGGATCGAACCCGTGTCCCCTGCATTGGCAGGCAGATTCTCAACCACTGCGCCACCTAGGAAGCCCTACTTTAAATATAAATGGACTAAATTTCTCCAGTCAAAAAACATAGAGTGGCTTAATGGATTAAAAAAACAAGGATCCAACTATGTGCTGCCTTCAGGAGATACCTCTGCTTTTAAGACACACAGATTGAAAGTGAAGAGGTGGAAAAAGATATTCCATGCAAATGGAAACCAAAGAAAGCAGTAGTATCTATGCTTATATAAGATAAAACAGACTTTAAGACAAAGTCTGTAATAAGAGACAAGGTCATTATATAATGATAATAGGAGATAACTTTTGTAAATGTGCACCCAACATAGGAGCTCCTAAATATATAAAGTACAGATACTGCTATTTTGTTTTATTTTTGGTTTTTACAAATTGAAGGTTTGTGGCAGCCCTGTGTTGAGCAGGTATACAGGTGCCATTTTTCCAAGAACATTACTTTTAAATTAAGGTATATGCATTGTGTGTGCATTTTTTTTAGATAACACTGTTGCACATTTACTAGCCTACAGTGTGGTGTAAACAAAACTTTTATAGATACTAGGAAATCAGAAAATTTGTGTGACTCACTTTATTGCGATATTTACTCTATTGCATTGATCTGGAACTGAGCCTGCAATATCTCCCAAATCATTCCTATAAATATTAACAGAACTGAAGGCAAAAATAGACAGCAACACAATAATAGTAGAGGATTTCAGTACTCCTATTTTAACAATGGATAGATCATCCAGGTAGAAAATCAACAAGGAAACATTGGACTCAAAGTACACATTAGACCAGATAGGCTTAATGGACATTAACACAACATTCCATCTAACAACAGTAGAATACACATTCTTATTAATTGTACACAGAACATTCTCCAGGATAGATCATATGTTCAGCTACAAAACAAACATTAATAAATTTAAGATTAATCATATTAAGCATCTTTTCTGACCACAATGGTATGAAACTAGAAATCAGTTACAAGAAGACAACTGGAAAATTCAGAAATATCTTGAGATTAAACAACATGCTACTGAACAATCAATGGGTCAAAGAAGAAATCAAAAGAGAAATCAACATAGTATTAGAAGTCCTAGCCAGGACAATTAGGCAAGAAAAAGAAACAAAAGGCTTCCTCGGGGGAGAGGGGGTTGCTGTGTGACTTGCAGGTTCTCAGTTCACTGACCAGGGATTGAACCCAGGCCATGGCAGTGAAAGCCCAGAATCCTAACCACTAGGCCACCAGGGAACTCTCAAAAGGTTTCCAAATTGGAAAGGAAGAAGTAAAACTCACTATTTGCAGGTGACATGATACTATTGAGATATATATATATATATATATATATATATATATATATATATATATATAAAATCTTAAAGACTGCACCAGAAAAACTGTTGGAACTAATTGATGAATTCATTAAAGTTGCAGGATGCAAAATCAATATGAAAAAATATGTTAGGTTTCTATACACTAATAAAGAACTATCTGAGGAATTTTAAAAATCCCATTTATGATTGCATCAAAAAGAATAAAATACCTAGGAATAAATTTAATCAATGAAGTGAAAGATCTGTACACTGAAAACTGTACGACATTGATGAAAGAAATTGAGGAAGACACAAATAAATGGAAAGATATTCTGTACTTATGAATTGGAAGAATTAATATTGTTAAATTGTTCATACTACCTTAAATTATTTACAGATTCAGTGCAATCCTTATCAACATTTCAATGGCATTTTTCACAGAAAGAGAAAAATCTATCCCAAAATTTGTATGGAACACAAAAGACCCCAAAGAGCCAAAGCAATCTTGAGAAAGAACAACAAAACTGGAGGTATCACATTTCCTGACTGCAGATTATAATACAAAGTTATAATGATCAAAACAGTATGGTGGACTTCCCTGGTGGCACAGTGGTTAAGAATCCACCTGCCAGTGCAGGGGACATGGGTTCAGTTCCTGCTCCAGGAAGATCCCACATGCCACAGAGCAGTTAAGCCTTTGTGCCACAACTACTGAGCCTGTGCTCTAGAGCCCATGAGCCACAACAGGCGAGCCCACTTGCCATAACTACTGAAGCCTGTGCACCTAGAGCCTGTGCTCTGCAACAAGAGAAGCCACTGCAGTGAGAAGCCTGTGCACCTCAATGAAGAGTAGCCCCTGCTCGCCACAATTAGAGAAAGCCTGCATGCAGCAAAACAGCCAGTAAATAAAATAAATTTAAAATATATACAAAAAATAAAATAAAAAAATAAAATAAAATGATAATTGAAAAAAAATACAGTATGATGGTATTGGTATGAAAACAGACACATAGATCAAAGGCACAGGATAGAGATCCCAGAATTAAACCCATGCGTATATGGTCAGTTAATTTCCAGCAAGGGAGCCAAGAATATACAATGGAGAAAGGATACTTTTTTCACTAAATGGTAGTGGGAAAACTAGACCCCTGTCTTACATCATACACAAAAGAACAACGCAAAATGGATTACAGACTTGAATGTAAGACCTGAAACCATAAAACTCCTAGAAGACATAGGGCATGAAACCTTAACATGGGTCTTGGCAGTGATTTTTTGGATTTGGCACCTAAAGCAAATGCAACAAAAGCAAAAATAAACAAGTGAAATTATATCAAACTAAAAAGCTTCTGCACGGCAAAGAGAACCATCAATAAAATGAAGAATCAGGCTACAGAATGGGAGAAAATATTTGCAAATCATGTATCTGATAAGGTATTAATATCTGAAATTTATAAAAAAAACCTTGTAACTCAATAGGGAAAAAATCAGGGCAGATTTTTCCTCTACTGGGCAGAGTAACTGAATAGACATTTTTTCAAAGGAGACATACAATGGCCAACAGGTACATGAAAAGGTGTTCAACATCAGTTGCATTTATTAGGGAAATGCAAGTCAAAACCTCAGTGTGGATAAGTGTTGGCAAGGATATGGAAAAAAGGGAACCCTTGTGTGCTGTGGGTGGGAATGTAAATTGGCGTAGCCAGTATGGAAAACAGTAGGGAGACTTCACTGCTCGCTGTATATTCCAAAGGAAAGCAGATCATTATGTTGAAGAGATACGTGCATCCCCATGTTCTTGGCAGCATTATTTACAATAGCAAAGACATGGAAATAACCTAGTGCCTGTCAACAGTTAAAGGGATAATCACCCCACCCAACACACACACAGAGGAATATTATGCAGCCATCAAAATGAAGGGAATCCCACCCTTTGCAATAATATGGGTGCACCTCGAGGGCATCATGCGCAGTGAAACAAGTCAGACAGGTAAATACAGATACTGCATGATCTCACTTATCTGCGGAATCTGTAAAAATCAAACTCATAGCAAAGGAGCGTAGATTGGTGTAGTCAGAGATGGGAGTGGGGGCATAGGAGAGGGGGCTGTAAAATGGGTGAAGGTGATTAAAACATACAAACTTCCAGTTATAAGTAATTTCTGGGGATGGGTACAGCATAGGATCTGTAGTTAACAATACTATGTTGTATATTTCAAAGTTGCTAAGAGAATAGATCCTATAAGGAAAAAATTGAATCTCTCTGGTGATGGATGTTAACTTATTCTGGTAATCATGCTGTAATAAATATCTGCCCTATCGTCGTGTTGTGTACCTTAATCATACAATATTATATGTCAGTTGTATAGCAATAAAATTGGAAAACATAATTATTGGATAGGAATAGATTGAGCAATGAGGGTTGGAATAGTAAGAATGGGAGAAACTAATAATTGGAATTTGTGGAAAAAGGAAAGGTTAATAACACCAGAACTGAGACACTTCTTTGGGAAAGACCTCCAGTATTCTTCTTACTTACTGCAAGTAATAAATCCTTCCTTCTCCCGAACAACAACAACAAAAATACCCAAAACCAGAACCTATAAACATTTTTCTTCCCTTTAAAAGTGATGGCACTCCCATAATGTATTTTTTTAATTAATTAATTTATCTATTGGCTGCATTGGGTCTTTGTTGCTGCACAAGGGCTTTCTCTAGTTATGGCGAGCGGAGGCTACTCTTCATTGTGGTGCACGGGCTTCTCATTGTGGTGACTCCTCTTGGTGCAGAGCATAGTCTTCTAGGGCGGTCTGAGAAGGAAAACTTTTCATTGATCGCTGCTAAAGATAGACATATTTTTCAACTCTTAACAGTAAACCAGGCAGATTTGGCATCAGTTCCCCACCTACAATTTGATGAATTGAATTTCTTGATTTTACTGTTAGCAGTTATTCTTTAATCTACTAGAGAGCTCTTAAAATTTCCCAATCAGGAAAATCATGTGTATAAATCTGCTTTTATTCACTAAATGGAGCTTTATTGAAGAGTGATGTCTGCTAGGAAGAGTAAAACCGGTTCCTAAAACTTTGATTGCAAAGAATATGTGGAATGTCATACTTTTAAAAATACCTTTTCTGTAATCCAGGCATGCCTAAAGTGGTAGAAACTACTAGAATTGGGCTTTTTAAGAGACTTGCTGGTATGACTCTAAAAATTCATATACATATGCATTGTAACATTAACATGTTTAATGAGTTCCAAGTGATTGCCTTTTATTCACTAGAAGAATAAACATCTACTTACTGAATTTACATAATTTCTCTCCTTCCTTCTACTATTAAAAAAAAAGAGGGAAGGTAATATAAACATAGTTAATTTTTTTTAAACATATAATTTTTTACTGCTGTCCTTAGAAACCATTTTTTAAAAATAAGGTTAAAGTATAACATAATGCTTACCTTGGGTATTCCATTTGACCTGGTTCTTGAGCTAACTTTTTCATGTTATCTGCTGGTAACTGTAAATAAACCATTTAATATCTTTGTAAAATGGAAAGTCTAACTAGCCTATGTCTTAACACTAATGGATTTAAATGAAATAATACCAGCTTCTTGCTAGGTGAATTCTAGGAGTTTTTAGAGTTAATTAGGGTTCTCCTTACTTTTGCATATTATTTTGTATAAATATTAGGTTATGTCACTAGGAATCTGTTTCTTTTATTCAAGATCATAATTATTACTCAATATTTATTAAGTACCAATTATATGCAAGAAACTAAAAGAGGTGTGACAGGATCCCTAACTTCAAGGGCTTATAATCAGATTGAATATTAGAATACATATCAATATAATCTGATATATGGTAGGGGGCAGATGGTGGTATAGACAGTGGTGCTATAAGCATTAATGATGAATTGGTTATGAAAGGTTTCACAAAGGATGTAAGATATGAATCAGGCCTTAAAAAAGACAGAAGACTTAAGAGACCATTCTAGGTATCAGAGCTAAGGGCTGATATTCCTTTGGTTTATGTAGGAGCTTTAATACATGGATTTAAATAGGGAGTTATTATTGAAGGAACTCAAGTGATAAACTAGAGTTTGTAATTGGGAAGTAGGAAATAGTTTTGAGCAGTGAGTGGTGATAAACAAATAGGATTTTTAAAAATTTAATCATTCAGTTAGTTTGATTTCTCTAATGAGAGGTGCCACATAAAGTAGTATTGAATATTATTCATCTTTCAGAGGTACAGATTAAGTTGTGCTGATGTCTCATGAATAGGTTAGAATTGATATCATAAGTATGAGTGTTTGCTATGTTTGTGGGAGGTAAAATGATTGTTCTGATCTACAAGCAGATGTTTAAAAAAACCACACTTTTCCCAGCTGAATGTGGTTATTGACTTTCTGCAGGTTTCTGACCTGGCAAGTGCTACTGTGTGTTTTTTGAATCCATACATGCACATATACATGGGTATGAGGGCTGTGAGTGATTACTAAACCTATCTCACACGAGTCCAAGTGCAATGGAGAAAGCTAATGACAAGCATTATGAAAACAAGCTCCATTTGTTAGGGAAAAAGTGAACAGAAAAGAGAAGTATGAAGAGCAATAGACAAGGTAGAATAGGTTTCCAAATCTTCTAAGTGAGACTGTTATACTAGTGATAATTGATAAAACTTTCGGAGTTAGTTCAATGCTCAAAATTGTCTGGATAGGCTAAGATACCCTTTACCTGTTCTCAAAAAAATGTATGATATAAGGGAAGGAAGTATAGCCTGACAGTTTATCGTATATAGACACATGACCACCTGTTAAGATGGGACTATCTAAATAAAACATCTTAAATTTTATTTCTCTCTTCTCTCTCATTTTTTTTGGCTGTGCTGCATGGATTGCGGGATCTTAGTTCCCTAACCAGGGATTGAACCCATGCTCGCGGCACTGAGCGCGCGGAGTCCCACCTACTGGACCGCCAGGGAATTTCCTATTTCTCTTTCTTTACTCATATTGTTTGAGGGACTTTGGGTAGACAACAAAGGTAATTGAAGGATATTTGATGAAATTGTAATAAGAGAAAGAGTGAGGAGAAATATAAATTCATAATGTTGTTCATGTAGGAAATCCAGTAATTGCTGACCTATTCTTACCACCCTGATTTTTTACCTTAACACAGTATACATTATGAATGTAGATGTATTATTTCCTGAATTCCGGGAAATGTATTTTATTAATGCAAAGAAAACAGACAGGAAAGATGAAAATAAATAGTTTAACTACTGTAATGAAGTAAAGAGATTATATTCTTGGATCATGTGCCCATTTGTATATTCAGCTCATAGGTTTGTGCCTGTTCCTGTACTAGGGAATTAAAGGTGTCTATAAGAAGCTTACAGTCTAGAGATATTTGCTTTCTTGTGTACATGCAGTAGTAACCAAGCAGTTCTAATTCTCTTCTTCCTTAAAATTTTAAGGAAAATCTTTAATGAAAGTGAAACAAAAGTATATGTTTAGTCTGTGATTGGTGATAACAGAATTTTTTTTGTTAAGGATACTCACCTAGATTATCAAAAGTAGCAACAAAATTATCTCATTGTAAACTTTGTCTTGGGCTTAGTCCTGAATTGAGAAACTGGAGAATTCTGGTAGGGATGAATTTTGTTTAAGATTTCTTATTTTTCAGATTTATTCTCACATTGCGGTTGTGCAAAGGATCTGCTTCAGGCACTCTGTCATTGTATACTCAGTCCACAGTGAAAACTAGACCAAAAGTTGAGCTTTCCAAATCTTTAGTCTAGGACTACTTTGTACCACTAGGATTTTGGAAAGGGCTTCGTAGAAGTAGCTAGGTCAGTAACTTGTTTGGACTTCATGATTGCTGTCAGTGCTTGACAAATGGTGGGGATGGAGGAGTGGGACAGTGAATAGTGAGTAGCTTCATTTCTGATAGGTTCTGTCCAAATTAAAGGGAAGAGCTTTTAATTCCCCTCAGTTTATTTAACTTGGCTGAAACCCCACCATGTCTTTGTTAGCCAGTGATGAAAAAGCCAACAAATAGCTTTCTTTTGAGTCATATGTACAACACAAGAAGGAAGCATTTTTTAAAAAATATTTAATTATTTGTTTATTGGCCGCATTGGGTCTTTGTTGCTGCACGTAGGCTTTCTCTAGTTGCGGTGAGTGGGATCTACTCTTCGTTGTGGTGCGAGGGCTTCTCTTGTTGCAGAGCACAGGTTCCAGGCATGTGGGCGCAGTAGTTATGGCTCATGGGCTCTGCAGCGCAGGCTCAGTAGTTGTGGGGGCAGAGGCTTAGTTGCTCCGTGGCATGTGGGATCTTCCTAGACCAGGGGCTGAACCTGTGTCCTCTATATTGGCAGGAGGATTCTTAACCACTGTGCCACCAGGGAAGTCTGAAGAAAGCATTTTATGTTAAAGGATTGTGTGTTCCTTTAGCTGCCATGGTCTGTAGCCTACTGAGCCTATGTTACTAGATGAATTTGCTAGTCCAGATGGCTAAACTGTTGCAGGATATAAAACCAAAATCCATTTCAGGAACCTGTCCACTTTGCTCAGTTTTGGATAGGGTCCATTCTGATTAGTGGTAACTCTCCTAATTTGTTTTAAAATATAACTTTTTTTTAAATAAATTTATTTATGTATTTGTTTTATTGGCTGTGTTGGGTCTTTTTTGCTGCACACGGACTTTCTTTTAGTTGTGGTGAGTGGGAGCTACTCTTCATTGTGGTGTGTGGGCTCCTCATTGCCGTGGCTTCTCTTGTTGCAGAGCACACGGGCTCTAGGCGCGTGGGCTTCAGTAGTTGCAGCACATGGGCTCAATAGTTGTGGCACACAGGCTTAGTTGCTCCGCAGCCTGTGGGATCTTCTTGGAGCAGGGATCGAACCCGTGTCCCCTGCATTGGCAGGCGGATTCTTAACTACTGCGCCACCTAGGAAGCCAAAAATATAACTTTTAACTGTATGCTTTCTTGATTTTTTTTTTTTTTTTGCCTAGGTTACACAATATCCTCCTATGCCTGAGACCTACAGACTACGTGTCCTACAAGAACTAATGAATGATTTTTCATCTCCTGGAGATAAATTAGAAACATAAATATGGTGCCAAAAGAACTCCTTACCTTACTCTGACTACGGTTTATTTGGACATACTTTTGTATTGAAGAGAGGTATACAAGTTAAGGCTACCTGTGCAGAGACTCTGTCGTGTAGGATCATGGACCATCCTAGTAGGGAAAAGGATGAAAGACAACGGGCAACTAAACCCATGGCACAAAGGAGTGGACACTGTTCTCGACCATCTGGCTCCTCGACATCATCTGGGGTTCTTATGGTGGGACCCAACTTCAGGGTTGGCAAGAAGATAGGGTGTGGGAACTTCGGAGAGCTCAGATTAGGTAAGAACTTGGTTATATTATTGTCTTAGACTAACAACAACAACAACAACAACAGCAGCAGCAGCAGCAGGTATAATAAGCTTTGGTGTATTTCAAGACAGCAGTTTATAATTTTTTTTTTAGCAGTTTATAATTTTATGAGTTCTTGTAATGAGGACATGTTAAAAGAACTGAAGAATTTGTAAAGGAGACTATTGTCATTATCAGATGTTTGTTAGCCAAGGTTCATCCTCTTTGTATGTTACAGGATTTTAAATTTTCCACCAGTTCTAAGATTTTATGATGTAGGGAGATCTGCATACAGATATCAGTAAAATGAAGATTCTGATTTAGTTGGTCAGAGAGAGAGAGCCCTGTATTCTGTCTTTTTAACAAACTCCCAGTTGATCGAGATGCTGTTGGTCTTTGAACCACACTTTGAGAAGGGGTTAAGGCCTTGTTTTAATTCAGACTCTACCCCTAGTAAGGGAAGAGTAAATCCTTACTCTGTAATACCCATACTTAGTCTGCAAGGAGATACATCAGTGTTTAGAGAGGTTTTCCAACTTATACTATGTTTGTATTCCTTCCTGAAAGTCCCAACATTAGGATTGAGCTAGAACTCCAGGGAGAAACTTTGCAATTTTTATTTCCCAACCAAGGAGAGGATTTTTTTTTTTTTTTGACTGTACCTGTATATATATTTTTTTATTCTTATTTTTTTAATTTTTTGGGGGGTACACCAAGTTCAATCATCTGTTTTTATACACATATCCCTGTATTCCCTCCCTTCCTTGACTCCCCCCCCCGAGGGGATTTTTTTTTTTTTAATATTTATTTATTTATTTGGTTTGGCTGGCTCCTTAGTTGCAGCCCCAGGGCTCCTTAGTTGCAGTATGTGAACTCTTAGTTTCGGCATGTCTGTGGGATCTAGTTCCCTGACCAGGGATCCAACCCGGGCCTCCTGCATTGGGAGCACAGAGTCTAATCCACTGCGCCACCAGGGAAGTCCCAAGGAGAGGATTTTTTATTTCAAGTACTAATTTATGAGTGAGATGATGAATGATGATAAAATTAACCAGTTTGAAGATGTGAAATTGGGAAGACGGTACATTGGGTATTTAGAAACGTTTTATGGCCCTTCCTAGGTGAATGGGGAAGAGAAAACGAAAGATCTTATAAATATGTGAAGTTGGTCGTCAGCTTGGAGGTTGTGATGAGATCCTTTTTAGGCTAAAGTGTGTTCTTATTTTTCATAGCTGCTGAGACTGTAGTATTATGAAGACCCATTTTAAGAGGCTTTGCCCTTTGAGGGAGCAGGAGCATGGGAGCACAAGATGGTTACTGTTGATTACTTCTGCTACTTCTGATGTTTTTTCAAAAGAAGATTGAAAAAAATCTTACCTCTCATCTCCCCATAGAGAGATTGAGGGAAAGATCACTGCACTCGCCAGAGATCACTGGATGCAGAATTGAATTTAGGAATGCTGAGAATGAATTTATTTTTACCGCTAGAAGGCTGGCAGCCTGGAATTTTAAGACCTGACTAGGATAATGAAAGGCTTTTTATATTTAGTGATGTGTTCATGTTCAGGTTAGCAAAGCCAGCAGATGCTACTGAAAATAGGAGTAAGATGTGTAATTTCACACTGCTTGAGTTCTTACCAACTATTGAGTTGCTTCAGCAGCTAGGTTTGTGAATATTCACTTATATAAGGGATTGACTTTGCTCTAACATCACAGTAGTACTTGAGTTAAATAGATTATGACATAAATATCCACAAAATTACTGCTGAGAGGCAGTTTATAATGCATATAAATTCATTCTTTCTCAAAACATCATAAAATTGTTTAATTTCTATAAAGATGAAGAAAAACCCTGGTCAATGAAAACCAGAAATGTATTTTATTTAATTACTTAAGTCTGGATTTGTATTATATGATCTTTATGTTTACACAGGAATGGAAAAATCTATTCAGGTGAAAGTATAAATGTGTAGCTCATGTATATTTTCAGAGTGGTAAAGTGTTATTTTTTATTTCCTCCAATGAATCTGGGGTGATTATGATGGGTCTCATTTTGACTTGCCTTGTAGTCGGTAGAAGGAACTTATCTTTCTTTTCAAGTGGTTTTATTCTTGTGTGCTGATGAGGTTTTCATTAGCCCTGGGACCATTATTGTTAGGGCATTGTATCTAGGAATACTTTGTATCAACAGAAACCAGAAAAGGAACTTTTGGAATCATTTGACATCTTCCTGACAACAGGGTGTGCTGTATACCCTATTCCATTGTCCTCTTGCTGTGGTGTTAGTAAGTAGAAGATTGTGCACACAAGGGAAGGTTGTAAACTGGAAAATTTCAAGCTCAAGGCAGGTGCAGATAGGCCTCCACCCAGGCTACCATTACAAGGCTGAGCTTTCTTCAAATTCATTTCTTTCTCTAGCTACACTGTCTCTGCTGTCCCTCAAATAGTCAAGTGCATTTGTGCCTCAGAGCTTTTACACCTGCAGTTTTTTCTGCTTGAAGAATTCTTTCTTCAAAATGTTGCTTAGCTGGTTGCTTCTCATCCCTCCGGCCTCAACTTTCACGTTACTGTCTCAGAGAAACCTTCTGTAACTTCTTTCCCACCTTCATTTAAAATAGCACGTATCTCCCCTAACTGCATTCTGTCCCATCAGACTGCTTTGTTTTATTCATCGCATTGATCACTCTCTGAAATTATTTTATATATGTCTCTCCTGACTTGAATATAAGCCCCTTGGAGAGCAGGGATTCTATCTGTATTATTTGCTGATGTTATTTGTGGGATGGATGAATAGATAGCCAGATGAATAGGAAGCGGGGAGAGAAAAAAAATGGGCTCCTTTGGGTTCCTAGTATGTGGGGGTCCGTGGTAGGTAGTGGCCTTAGTGTTTAGATAGACTCCTGGATTCCAGACAGAGAATCAAAAAAAAAAAATTGTAATGATTAGTGTATTTTGGTTCTCTGTAAATCTTTTTCCACTTCATCATCCATTTAATGAACACTTCTTGAATATTTACTGTCTTGCTAGACTTTGGGCAGGATACAAAGAATAACAGGATGTCCTTAAGAATCTCACAGTCTCAGGGTGGGGGGTGGGGATAAATTAGGAGTATCGGATTAACAGATACACACCACTATATATAAAACAGATATACAATAAGGATTTACTGTATAGCACAGGGAGCTATATTCAATATCTTGTAATAACCTGTAAGGGAAAAGAATCTGAAAAAAATATGTATGTATGTATAACAATCACTTTGCTGCATAGCTGAAACAAACACAATATTATAAATCAGCTATAATTTAAAAAAAAAAGAATCTCACAGTCTAGTGATAGAAAGAGAAACAAATTACAACATGAAGTGATAAGTATTGTAATAGACTGTATGAAAACTACACTGGCAGAGAAGGTGAATGATAAGTTTCACAAAAGAGTGTGATTTGAGAGTAGGACAGGACTTCACTGGTGAGCACAAGGAAGAAGGACTCTCCAACAGCAGGATGCACAAACAATATGTTGTGAAAGTGTTTAGCATGTTGTCAAAGCGGCAACTAGTTACACATGACTGGATTATGGGGTATAAAGTGAAAGAAAAGTAATAGATGAGGCTATTAGATACGTTGAGACCAGATTGTGAAGTGTTTGCATGATATTAAAGCATTTGGACTTTATCCTGTAGGCAGTAGAGTAGAATCATCAATCGTTGTACAACAGAAGAGTGACAGTGTCTGGTTTCTATTCTAGAAAGATAATTCCCAGTATAAGATTAGATGAGATAGTGAAGAGGTTGACATCTTGTGGATTTTTGTCCCAATTGTAGTACTTGTCACATTGTGACATGTTCCTCCATCTCTCTACCTCAAGATATGCTTGATGGTAGTAATTTGCTTTATTAATAGTCTCATATTTATTTGTATCCTTAATTCCTTTCACTGTGTATGGCATATAATGGGTACCTAAGTGGTCCAGGTCAGAAGTGGCCAGGCCTGCCTTAGCTCTGAAAATGGCAGTGAGATGCAGAGGAAAGGATGAATTAGGGAGAAATTTCAGAAGTAGACTATAGGCAGAATTTGGTTACCAGTTATTTTAGGGGAAGGGATCGAAGATGGCCGAGTTTGCCAGCTTGGGAAGACCAAGTGAATGAGGAAACCTTTAATAGAGATAGGAAACACAAGACTAGTGTAGATGATGGGGAAGGCAACTTAGACTGTGAATATATTGACTTTGAGGAGTGTGCACCACATATGCAGGACTGTGACTCTGAGACTTAAAAAAGTTTAGACTTCAGATAAGGATTAAGAAATCATCACCATCTAGGTGTTAATGAGCATGCAGTCATGGGTGATGAGATGATGCTCGTGGGGCTTGTGTGAGTGAGGATAGAAAGAGGGTACATTTAAGGCATGCTGGAAGAGGAAGAGCCTCAAGAGTAGAGAAGTTGAAAAGTCAAGAGTTTCTAGAGGGGTAGAGTGTTAAGCACAGCCTGTGCCCCAAGACTAACCAGGATATGTTAATTATTATAGCCTTGGTCTTTTACTTCTGTTAATATATTTCTGAGACAGTTCCTTTTTTCCTTCCCTTTTGTTCTTTTTTTTAAAATGAATACATGTATTTTATAACCAGGAAAAAAAAAAGCAATAAACAAAAAGCAAAAAATATCTTTTAAAGGAATGTTTTTAAAAAGAAAACATAATGTTGTCCAACATTAAAAAAAAAATTTTTACTTAAAAGTATCTCCAAAGATAATCACTAATTTTGTTTAATAAATTTAATTTTCCATAATTAAAAAATGTATATCAGGACATATTTTAGAAATGCAGTGAAACTGTGCTATAAACTTGCTCTTTTCACTTAATACAGCATAAGCTTCTGTTGTTTCAGCTTAAATATAGATCACTCATTTATGTCTATATTTAGAAATTTGTTAGCTGGTCTTAACATACATATAAATTATTTCTGTTTTTAAATTATAAATAATACTATACTGAACATCCTTAGAGACACTTGTATTAAATACATCCTTGTAGTCCAAACTTGGTTGATTATTTTCTTAGGATAAATCCTGAAAATGTACTTTCTGTGTCAAAGATACATACGTATTTGTGATTTTGTTACACATTGTCAGTTTGCCCTCCAGAAAGATGGTTTCCCTTTACTATCTGTGTGAGCCTGTGTGTGTGTGTGTGTGCGCGTGCGCGCGCGCGCATGTATGTGTTTCTCTACTCCTTCAGAAACCTTGAACATTATCAAGAATCTTTTCATCTATGCAAGTCTGATTGGGAAAATGTTATCTTGTTAAATGTGTAGGTGTTCATGGGTGAAGTTAAACATCTTTACACATTTATTTATATTTGTTTTTTTAAGAGTTGCTTCTTTTGTGACCTCTGCATATTTTTCAATGGAAAGGTTATTTCTGTGGAGTCTTATCTATGTATATTGCCTCAATAGAAAGGGGAATTTTGAAGATTTGAGAAAGGGAGATTGATGAAGGATGATCATGGATAAAAGGTATGAGGACACGATAGAGTGGAGACAGATCCGCAGGTTGTTTTTTTATTAATTGTGAAACATGGGGAATTTTTTGAGGACTGTTTTTTTTTGTTTGTGTGTTTGTTTTTCAAGTTTTGAGTCTTCTGCTGAATCAGGCCTGGAAAGAATCATGTAAACATTAAGATAAAATTGATTTTATTCCTCCAGAATTTAGAAAATATATATCCCTAGTATACAAGTAACAGCTTTTTTTCCTTCTTAGTTGCAAGAATAAGTAGATAGGTGATTCTGTATCTTAATAGGTATGTACTTAATAGGTATGTGTTTATGGGAGACCCTTTAAACAGTCTTGCATATGAATTTTCATAATAATTTTTATACTGTCTTTGTGAAATAGGATATTGTTAGAGAATGTATTTTACTTACAAACAAGAAAATGGAGGCACAAAGACTTGACCTTTTTGTTCTCTTCCACCTTTGGTATCTGATGAAATGTGCAAAAGTACATTAGAGCGGAAGGATGTTTCTGACAAAGGTAAATTGTCTAAGAGTATCAGCTTGTCCTGTGACACATTCCTCCCTTGCTTCTAAAATAAGACACTTATTTCTATGACTAGAATGTACATGACAGCTTCTCTGCATATTGTTCTTTCCTTATGGTAATTACGTAACTATCACTAATGAACTTAAATTGGATTTGTAACTTCAGCTCTTACCAGCCAGTTCTGTTTTTGGCAGTTGTGATAATTAGCAGTTTACAGTTGCATATTATATAAAGCAGTTGGTTTCATATCGCATCCCATAAAGTCTTGGCGCCCTTAATTTCCTACTACAAGAGAATGGGAAAGGAAAAGTGAGCAGGCAGGGCTCTCTGTTACCTTTATATTGAGTTTTCAGTAAGATTTTGTTTAAAAGGTATAGGTCTGTTGTGTTAAAATTCTTTGGAAAGCATTTACCTGAAGGAATATAGGCTTAAGATAAAACAAGATTTAGAAGTGTTTCTTCTCCAGTTGAAAGTGAAAGCATTGTAAAATCAAATGTTTACTTTTTTTTAAGAGCTTTTATTGAGATATAATAATTGACATACAATGAACTGCATATATTTAAAGTGTACAGTTTATTTTTTTCTTAGTAGTAGTGTATATATACTTTTTTTTATTAATAGTTTCTTAGTGTTTTGAACAAATGAAACTCAATCTGTTTGCCAAAAACCGAGCCAGTCAGCAAAACAGAAAAACCAATACACAGTTGGCCCTCCATATCCACAGGTTCCTCATCTGTGGGTTCAAGCAACCAGGGGTGGAAAATACTATGGGGAAGCATAGTCTCATACAGTTCCAAAAAGCAAAATGTGACTCTTTACATAGGATTTACATTGTATTTACAACTATTTACATAATATTTACATTGAACTAGGTGTTATAAGTAATCTAGAGAGCTAGATCTAGTATACAGAGGATGTGCCTAGGTTACATGCAGACAATACACATTTTATAAAAGGGCTTTGAGCATCTGCAACCCTAGATTTTGGTATCCATGGGGGTCCTGGAACCAATCCTCCACAGATAGTAAGGGGTGACTGTATTGTGCTTTTACAACATTGTTAAAGTTTCCATATAAATTTGCAAATTTGGGGAGTCTGTGGATGAAACAAACTAAAAACAAGTTTTAAAAGCTATGTCATTACTCTCTTCCTCAAGTGGTTAAAAGTGAGAGCCCTGAGTCAGATTGCCTTTCCAAGTTTCATTTTTTCCCTCCGTAAGAGGAGGGTAATAATATCTACCTTACAGATTTGTCTTGGAGATAAAATTTAGATAATGTGTATAATCACCTAAGACAGTGATTGATAGAGAGTGAGCACGTAGTTTGTATGCCTAATACAAAACTGTTTAAATTTTTATTTTATTTTTTCCCAACTTGTATGAAGAAAATTTTCAAAATTTTACAAAAATCTGAAAAGGATAGGATGGTGAGTATCCATAAACACCTAGATTTACCAGGTGTTAATATTTTGTCCCATGTGCTTTACCTCTTTGGAGATAGGTGTGTGTGTACATTTGTGTATGTGTTGTAGTAAGTTGTAAGACTGACAAAACATATTTTTCTCCCTCTCAGAAGGGGATATTTAGGTTCCCACTTCATAGGTACGTAACGAATTATATCATTTGTTTTCCACAGTATGTTGTGGAGGGATTCAATTTAAATTATGATCCCAGAAATAAGGTATTTTAACTTTCTTGGAAAACCACCCATGAATATAAAGTATTGTTCCTAGTAGTATTGTAGTTTAAAATTTCTTTTGGAATTGCATCCTGTTGGTTCTAACTCAAGCACAATTTGCTGAGGTTAAACAGCTTTAACAGATATTGAGGAAGAATTCTTTCTATCAATAGCATAATCCACCAAAAAATGGTAGGAACAAATGATTTTAACCACATTCGCTGGTGCACAGACTGTCGTGTTAATATGGTAACGTTAGAAGTATCACAGATATGATACTTGCCAGGATTACGCATTGACATCTTGGCTAGTTAATCAGGAGAATTTAACAGTAAAATTTCCAGGATCGCTAAACCAGTTTGGAATTGTTCAGCAGGACTACAAAATTAGAGTGATTAAGGATTTGATTATGAAGAGAGTTCAGAATCATTATTTACGTGATGATCATGTATCCTAAGGAGAAAACTAACTGAACTTATGGACACACTTTTCCAGAAAATGGTAAAGCTCTTATCAAAGGAAATGGAGCTCATCTTCCAAAATGTTGACATCTCTAGTCTGCCTTTTTCCCACCTGTTTTACTTGTTCTATTTCCTTCTTTTTGTCATTTCACTGGGCTTTTTGGAAAAGAAGAGTGAAATGCGTACATTTTATCTGCCGTTTCCAACCAGATATCTCTATGTATCATGTATTTTTATTCAGCAAGGCATTTATTTGACAGACTTTGTGATATTCTAGTAACACATTTAGTAATACGAACTGGCCGATAAGATAGCTGAGGAGATTTGTATTTGTTTTAACCACGTCACCAAAGAAGATCAGATTGTTGTCTCACCGGTGCTGACCCGCAGAACTCTGTGTTTTGGTTCCATTCAGTTCAACCGTGAATCGCATGGAGATCTCTGAAGGGCATACTAATGAAATCCCCATGTAACGCAATGCTTGAGGTGGGGCAGCTAATACAGTGACTGGTTAACAGAATCAAGATTCAACATTAAATCAAATAAGCAATGAGTTGAACAAAAGAGTCAAGAATCCTGCTCTACAATTTCAAGTCTGATAACTAGATTGGCAACACTTATATGAAAAAGATGGCTGTGAGTTTACTACAAGACTGGGATTTGCCCCCCCAAAAGCTCATGGTAATTTAGACTGATTTAATAGATAATAATATAAAGTCCAGATCAACAAAACTTAAGATCTGACTTAAGTTTTGGACCTGTAAGGAACTTTGGCTTTGTCTAGTCCAAACTTCGTCACTTTAAAAATGAAAGGGGGCTTCCTAGGTGGCGCAGCGGTTAAGAATCCGCCTGCCAATGCAGAGGTCACGGGTTCGATCCCAGCTCCAGGAAGATCCCACATGCCGCGGAGCAACTAAGCCCGTGTGCCAAAAAAATAAATAAATAAAATAAAAATAAAAATGAAAGAAATTAGAAATTAAATAACTTAATCGAGGTAAAATAAGGTAGCTTGCCACAGAGTTGGAACTAGAGCCCAGGTCTGGGATATCCCAGACAGGTATTTCCGTTGTATATCATGTAGTTTCACCACTTATTGGCTAAGTGTGCAGTTAAAATACTACATGCTGGGGGGGAGAAAAAGATCTAAAAGGACATTAAAAAGTAATTTTTATTTCCAAAGGTGATAATCATTGACATTCGGTATAATTATACCTATTACCAAAAAATATATAAACTATAAAATGATAGCCAATAATCTTTTCTTTAAGTATCCCTGTCTAGTTTCCATGTTGGACCAACTTTAATCGTCAGGGATTTTTCTGGGAGGTAAGGAGGGAAAACTGGGTAATTGATTAATAATTAATTATTTATTATTTTTAATTTTGCAAAGTATATATTTGAAATTTAGAGTAAAACCAAAGTGGAAGAAATTATAAACACTGTTCTTTATTCTACCCTTACATTTTATTTGAATAAGGTACAGTGGGAAGTGAGGCTAGAGATGTGAGCAGAGTCTGTTCGTGACTAGCTGTGGGCCACGATACAGATTTTGGACTTTGTCCTGTAGGCAGTAGAAAAAAGAAAAGAAAAAAACCAAACTTGGAAGGAATTACACGTCATATTTTTCACCCCATCACCCTTCCACCCCAGAGATCATAAATTAATTAGAACTTCTGATCTCAGTCCCCCTTCCCACAAAAGGTATCATTTTTCTGTATTGTTAAAAAAAACACAGAGGAATCTTTTTTTTGTCTAGTGGTGCTGATATCTAAAGGATAATAGGGGAGTTCTCCAGTTTGTCTGGATGATAGAAAGCTGAAACAGTAAATGCCTTGTGATTTAAGTAATTCTAAGTGTTTTTTTTTTATTAAAGGGCTCTTGTAGGTAATTTAGGCTAGTGTTTGTACTGCGAATCTAAAAATTAACTGTTTTTGAGATTGTTATGGTTCTTTTTCTACTTTATAACTACTTCAGAGATGGATTAACCTAAATAATAATTAGATTGTTTGGATTTGAACACCCAGCCTATAGAGAAGTTTTTGTTTTTGTTTTTAAAATATATTTATTTGTTTGTTTATTGGCTGCGTTGGGTCTTCGTTGCTGAGCGTGGGCTTTCTCTAGTTGCGGTGCATGGGCTTTCTCTAGTTGCAGTGAGTGGGGGCCACTGTTCATTGCTGTGCTTGGGCTTCTTGTTGCGGAGTGAGGGCTGTAGGCTTGTGGGCTTTGGTAGTTGGCACGTGGGCTCAATAGTTGTGGCTCACGAGCTCTAGAGCGCAGGCTCAGTAGTTGTGATGACGGGTGTTGTTGCTCCGTGGCATGTGAGATATTCCTGGACCAGGGATCGAACCCATGTCCCCTGCATTGGCAGGAGGATTCTTAACCACTGCGCCACCAGGGAAGTCCCTATAGAGAAATTAATGATAATTCCAACTCATGAAGCTTGTTTTGTTTTTGTTTGTTTGGGTTTTGTTTTTGTAGACAGAATTGTAACATTACCAAAAATTAGAGCAACTCTTTGTTCAGTTGTGTGTAAATGTATATATCTACATAAATACATGCATATACATATATATGTACTTTGGTATAAACAAAGTTGGATATGCTTTGAGGTTCTGCTTTTTTTATTTATGAAATTCCTGTATGTGACTTTCATAGTTAAAAGTTTAATGGCTAGTCTGTTTCTTCAAGAGAATTACCACAACTGTTACCATATAATTGGGCTTCATTTACTTCTAGCTTTTATTATTATCGTAAGGAAATAACACCATAAACATTTTCATGAAGATAGATTATTATCAGAAGTATAACACACCATCCTCTGCAGCTTGCTACATAAATTAGTTTCATATAGGGCAGAAAATTTATACATCAGTGATGAAAGTGTAACTTTTTTTTTCTACAGTTTTATTGTACTCTAAAATACTCATATTTCAGAATAGATAAGGGTAAATGTAGCATTTTTTCATATTCAAATATATAGATTATAAGTTAACATTAATCTAGATTAGAATTATAAATTATATCCATGTTATAGTAAAACTGTACTTTTTTTTAAACTACATTTTTTATACATCTTTATTGACATATAATTGCTTTACAATGTTGTGTTAGTTTCTGTTGTACAGTAAAGTGAATCAGCTGTATTTATACATATATCCCCATATCTTCTCCCTCTTGAGGCTCCCTCCCACCCTCCCCATCCCATCCCTCTAGTTCAAAGCACCAAGCTGATCTCCTGTGCTATACAGCAGCTTCCCACTAGCTATCTACTTGTATTTTACATTTGGTAGTGTATATATGTCAATGCTACTCTCTCACTATATCCCAGCTTCCAAGACTGTACATTTTTATATAAAATGTACATTTTTATATAAAATGTACTATTTATATAAAAATATATACTATAAATATGTATATACTATATAAAGTATAGTAAAACTGTGTCATTTTTCTTAATAAGCTCCAGCTGTCTCCATCAAAGCTGAGGACTAGCAAACAAACCAAGAGTAAAAATAAAAAATTTCTTAGCAATCAAAATAGGATCTGTGTACCCAAAAGTTCCTGTACTTCACACCTTCCATCTTTTTCTTAAAACCTTTGTGTTCTTATTTTATATGCATTTCTAACAAGCTTATTAGTTTTCTTAATCTTCCTTAGAGTAGAAGCACAGAAGGAAGAGAGAATTACATATATCAAGAAGTGATTACTGGCAGGAATAGAGACGCAAACGTAGGGAATGGACTTGAGGACACAGGAAGGGAAGGGGAAGCTGGGACGTAGTGAGAGAGTAGCATTGACATTTATACACTACCAAATGTAAAATAGCTCTGAGTGACATTGTAAAAAAAAAATTGAACTTAATTCTGATCTGTTCAGTGAAACCAACCACAGCTAACTTCCAGTTTACAAAAATGGTGAGGCAGAGGAACACGTTAAAATGACATCATAACAGTGTAAGCAGCAACATTCAGAATGTGGGGAAATCAATAGGATGGATGTCTAGTGTCTTCAGTGAATACTTTGCAAAAAGAAGAAATGGGGGAGGAGTCTTCTGGGTTTGGCTATGATGGAGTAGCTAGTATTATTATTTACCTTTTTTCCATTAACAGGCAAAAAACTAGAGAAAAATATGCAGGCAGACCTCATTGTACTGTGCTTTACTTTATTGTGCTTTGCAGATATATTGTGGTCTTTACAAATTGAAGATTTGTGGCCACTCTGCATGGAGCAAATTTATCAGTGCCACTTTTCCAATAGTGTTTGCTTACTTTATGTCACATTTTGGTAATTCTCACAGTACTCATAACTTTTTGCAGTATTATTATATTTGTTACAGTGTTAATGGAAATGATCAATAAACAATCTGTAGTAGGAAAAAAAAAAAGATGATCATTGACAGACTGATAGCAAGGGAGGTAACAAAGTCACAAAGCAGAGCAATCTGGGCAGAATAGCCTTATATACTTGACTAACCCCGAAGGGCGTTTGCCCAAGTGATGTAATATTATTCATCTTGAGTAGATTCATCAAGGAAAAAATCAGATATTCATTAAAAATTTTTATTGAGGTGTAATTGACATATTAGTTTCAGGTGTACACATAATGATTCATTATTTGTATATAGCAAATTATCACCACAGTAAGTCTAGTTAACAGCCATCACCATACATATTTACAAAATTTATTTTTCTTGCGATGAGAACTTATAAGATTTCTTCTCTTAGTAACTTTCAAATATGCAGTACAGTATTATTAATTATAGTCATCATGCTGTACATAACATCCCCATGACTTATTTATTTCATACCTTCAAGTTTGTAAAAAATGGAATGCTTCATGAATTTGCATGTCATTCTTGCATAGGGGCCATGCTAATCTCTGTATCAGTTTTACTAAATAGTATGCTGCCAGAGTGAACACCCAATATTCTCTCTATGAAACATGAAACTTTAGAAACATTTCCATTGTAAATGATTTTACTTTTTAACTTTAACTGAAAGTGTCACTTCACTTATCTGAAAAATTTATTTATATAGAAGAGTTCCCTACTTAAGGTTTAAGGGATACTAATACTTATTCTAATTAAAAAGACAGTATAGGCAATTCCCTGCTGGTCCAGTGGTTACGACTTCACACTTCCACTGGTAGGGGCCCATGTTCGATCCCTGGTTGGGGAACTAAGATCCTGCAAGTCTTGCTGTGTGGCCCCAAAAAAAAGAAAAGAAAAGAAAAGAAAAGACAGCATGCTTCTGGGAATGGATCATGAGAAAAGAGGTCCAAATCATTATTATACTAAAGTATCTATGTTTAATCCAAAAATGAAATTAAGAAAGCAGTTCCATTTACAGTAGTATCAAAAGAGAATAGATTTAACAAAATGAATATAAAATTTATACTCTGAAAACTACAAAATGTTTTGGAAAGGAATTAAAGAAGACCTAGGTAAATAACAAGGTCCTACTGTGTAGCACAGGAAACTATATTCAATATCCTGTGATAAACCATAATGGAAAAGAATATGAAAAAAAAGAATACACACACACACACACACACACACAGGAGTCACTTTGCTATACAGCAGAAATTAAACGCAGCATTGTAAATCAAAGAAGACCTAAAAACCTGGGAAAACATTCACATTCAGGGATCAGACTTAATATTGTTAGGCTGTATTACATCCCAAATTGATTTACAGATTCAACACAATCCCTGTCAGAATCCCAAGTGGTTTCTTTGTAGAAATTGACAAGCTGATCCTAAAATTCATATATATGGAGTTGCAAGGGACCCAGAAGAATCAAAACAATATTGAAAAAGAAGAAAAAAGTTGGATGACTCATACTTTTTGATTCTAAAATTTAATGACAAAGCAACAGTGATCAAGACACTGTGGTATTGGCATTTCAATAGATATATATAAAGGTCAATGGAATAGAATTGAGAATCTAGATATGAATCTATGGTCCATTGCTTTTTTTACTAGTGTGCCAAGACTAGTCAGTGGAGAGAGAATAATTTTTTCAACAAATGGTGCTAGGGCAACTGGATATTCACATACAAAAGATTGAATTTGAACCTTTACTTCATACTATACAAAAGTTAACCCAAAGTGTATCAAAGAACTAAATGCAATAGCCCAAACTATAAAACTCTTAGAAGAAAACATAAGGGTAAATCTTCACCTCCTCAGATTTGGCAGTGGACTCTTAGATATGACACCAAAAGCACAAATAACAAAAGAAAAAAATAGATAAATTGGATTTCATCAAAATGAGTTTTTTTGTGCTACAGAGGACATCAGAAAGAAAGTAAAAAACAATCCATATAATGGGAGAAAATATTTACAAATCATATCTAGTAAGGGACTAGTATTTCAAGTATATAAAGAACTCTTACAACTCGACAATAAAAAGACAATTGGATTTTACTTTTATTTTATTTTATTTTTATTTTTGGCTGCACTGTGCAGCATGTGGGATCTTAGTTCCCCGACCAGGGATTGAACCTGTGCCCCCTGCAGTGGAAGCATGGATTCTTAACCACTGGACTTCCAAGGAAGTCTCCAAATAACCCAACTTTAAAATGGGCAAAGGATTTGAATAGACATTTCTCCAGAGTTGACATAAGAGTGGCCATTAAGCACATGAAATGATGCTCAACATTAGTAGTCATTGGGGAAATGCAAGTCAAAACCTCAGTGAGATCCCACATTGTACCTGCTAGGGTGGCTGGAATCAAACAGATAATAACAAGTGTTGACTGATGAGGATGTGTAGAAATCAGAGACCTCATATGTTGCTGAAGGGAATGTAAAATGGTACAGCCACTTTGGAAGACAGTTTTGCACTTCCTCAAAAAGTTAAACATAAGAGTTACCGTTCCAGCAGTTTCACTACTAGGTACATACCCAAGAGAAATGAAAACATATATTCACACAAAAAAAACCTATACGTGAATATTCATAGTGGCATTGTTCATAGCTCAAAAGTGGAAACAAACCAAATGTCCACCACCTGATTAATAAACGACGTGATATTTGAATGAAATATATCCATGAATGAACAAAATGAATCCAGGGATAAAGATGTATGCAATTGATGAATATTATGCTAAGTGAGAGAAGCCAGTTAAAAAAGACCACATATTAAAGAAAAAAAAAAAAAAAAAGACCACATATTATGTGATTCCATTTGTATGAAAAATCCATAATAAATGAATCTGTTGATTCACAGAAACTGTTGAGACAAAGTGGATTTGTGGTTGCTTAAGGACTGGTGTTCAGAGGTGAGAGAGGAACAGGATGACTGGTGGTTGGGTAATAGCTAAAGAGTATGGGGTTTTTTTATTTATTTTTAAATATCTATTTATGGCTCCATTGTGTCTTCATTGCTGTGTATGGGCTTTCTCTAGTTGTGGAGAGCAGGTACTACTCTTTGTTGTGGTGAGTGGGCTTCTCATGTTGAGGAGCACAGGTTCTCGGTGCACAGGCTTCAGTAGTTGTGGCACATGGGCTCAGTAGTTGTGGCACACGGGCTTAGTTGCTCCTTGGCATGTGGGATCTTCCCAAAGCAGAGCTCAAACCTGTGTCCCCTGCATTGGCAGGCAGATTCTTAACCACTGCACCACCAGGGAAGCCCTGGTGTACTCTATTTTAAATTTTATACTATTTTTCTTAAAGAATGTGTTGGTCAGGACCCACTGAATTTATTTCACACTCCACTAATCGATCGTGTTCTGCAGTTTAGAAAACATTTTAACATTGTTTGAAACAGACATGTCTTACTTATTAATAGTAAACATGCTCTGTACCATTACCAGTGGTGTTAAGCAAGATTTAATGTGATTTTTTACAGTAAACTACTTGTATTGATAAGTAATCCTTTCAAAAAACTTGGCACAAGAAGGAATTATCATTGCTGTTAACTGCTAACCATTTGGGGAATGTTTCTGCAGGGTATACTGATAAACTAGTAGAATTAAGTTTGTAAAAATGGAAAAGACCTCTGGCTTCTTTCTTTAAAGTGGTAGTGCTTATTACCTTCTTACTCTGATCATGCTGCCTACTTAAAGATACGCTCTCTGGGTTGGCGAAGGCAATAGGCCAGCCTCTTTGCCTTAAATAGACATGGTAGCCAATCTGAGTTACATAAAAGTGGTTTCTTGTTTTAACTACTAATCGCCTCAGATTCATTTGACTGGAATTTTTTTATTTTAGTAAGTTCTAAGTAGTAATTTATAAGTGTACTACTTTCACTTTAGGGCAAGAAAATCTGAGAGCTGGAGATCTAACTAAACAAAGAACCTGAGGCTTGTATGTTCCTTTATCAGTGTGACTGAGAACTGAGACGTGCTGGTTCTTTGAAATAGTGCTGTGTCTGATGAAGCCTACGATAAATGTCTCTGTAGGTGACTTACTGAAACAGGAAGTCTTCATGCAGTGGGTTTTATGCGTAGCTTCACATCTAGGACTGCTGCTTCAAAAGGTCTGAGTTTGGATGTAAAGCCCCTAAAACTACTATGTAATGCAGTTTCTTTTACATTAACAATAAAAGAACCCATATCCAGGAAGTGACCTTGGGAAGCATTGCGGATTTTGTGCAACAAATAAAAGCTTTGAGTGCTTGGGATTATGCCACCTCATCAGTGGTATTTTTCTGTTCAGTAAACTGTGTGCCTTTCTCACAGTTATTGATAAAGCATGTATATATATGCTTTATATGTGTATATATATATATATATATATATATATATATATATATATATGGTAACCCTCTATCTTCATAATTAAATTCTTCCAGAGCAAAATTTTTGTATATCACTGAGAGTAGTGACTTAGTGTTTGTCTAACCTTCCACTTGGCTGTGTTTTGTATTGGCCTCTAAAGTCATTTTTTTTTTTTTTGGCTGCACCATGTGCCTTGTGGGATCTTAGTTCCCCAACCAGGGATTGCAGGGATTGAACCTTGGCCCTGGCAGTGAAAGCGTGGAGTCCGAAGCACTGGACCACCAGGGAATTCCCCTGACCTTTTCAGTCTTAATGATGCCCCCTGGCAAAGGAATTCATTCAAATGATGCATACCTCAAGAGAATTATCTAGTCACCTCCAGGGCCTCTTAGGAGTAAGGATAATTGCTTTGTAAGAGGGTGACGTGTTCAATTTTTTTTTGAAATAAGCAGAGAAAGTAAGCAAACAAAAGCAAGCTAACATTCTGTGATGTTATCAGCTATCATGTTTCGTGTTGCATAGGCTGTGTTACTTATACTTCTCTGATTATATTCTTTTATACAGATGCAAAAATTGAAGCTGAGAGGCATTTCATAATTTGCTGCTTTTAGGTTTAGTGAGAACTTAATGAGAGCTTGGAGGAAGGCATGGTAGAGTGAAATGATTGTTGCCTACTCTCCTGGTTTTCTTTCTCTTCTCCTCTAATAAGAGCATCAACTTTAACCCTTCTCTTTTTCCTTCTCCCTCATGTTTATATGTAATCCAAAGGTCCTTAGTTTTTTTTCTTTTAAATGCCGTGATTGTAAATCCTATTTTTTAAAGTTATGTTCCAGGAATTATTGCATCACACCTGCAATGATAATACAAGTAATAAAAATTAGATTTATCTAGGACCTTGCAGTTTACAGAGTACTTTCACGTATTCTAACTCACGTAATCCTCATAACCACACTGTGTAGTAGGTGTTATTCTGTAAATATTCTACTGTGAAAACTTCCTATTCTTTTTCTCCATAGGTATTCTTCTCTCTTTTATTTTATACATAGGGACTAGATTAATATTTTTAAAATACAACTTTCACCATTATACGTTTCCTCTTAGTACAGAGATCTTTGGTGATTTCACAACAAGCTGAACAATGAAGTTAAAACTCCTATATTTGCATTTAGAATTATCTGTAATGTGATTCTAAACCAACATTTTTTTTCCTTTTTTTTTAATTGCCCTAAAACTTTCTCAGAAGAACCTTCTCTGTATATCAAGTCAATTTGGTTCACTTCAGCAAGCATCTGTTACCTACTGTATATCAGATACTATGTGGTTGTTAGGGATAAAAAGATGAGTAGAACATTCTTTTCCTTAGGAAATTCACTGCCTAGCAGAGGTAAAAAGATACATGCATAACTAATTATATGTGTAAGTTTATGAAACTGAGTGCTGCCTCAGTTTTATAAAGTATATTTAGAAAAGAGATTTTTTTTTAAAGCATAAAAACCACAAGGAACCAAAAAAAATGAGAGAAAAGATAAAAACAGGTGAGAAATTTTAACAAAATTCTGGAAGCTGGAAAGCAGTTAAGTGGTAACTGATTTAGCAGTCCAGAGAAAGCTGAATGATTTAAAGGGTAGGCCAGAGTGTAACATAGAATATGCCAGATATCAGTAAGTTAAGAATGGGGGACACTGGGAATTTCAGAAAGTTGGGATGCAGAAGGAGCAAAAAACAGGAAGATTAGTTGCAAGTCCAGATATATATGGAGCAGTTGCATTGCTAAATCCCCTCCTTCCCTGGCATCGCCTGCCAGCTACTCTTTCCCACCTTCACAGGAGATGGAAAGGTCATGTTGAAAGTGAACTGAGCTGTGGAAACTGGGCCACCCAGCCAAACTCAGGGAAAATGAGGAAAAGTTTCCGCACTGATGGGTGAGGGCTCCTAGGGAATAAGCAGGTCCATAAGTGCCTGGGATTTCCTTGAGCTCTTGCCTGCCCCCCACCCCCACCACCCCAAAACAAAACTATGCATGATTTCTAGAGTATAGCAAGTTTGTTTTACTATAAAAAGAAAAAAAAGATTCCCCCCAAATCTTCAAAAAGAGTGAGGATTTAGGAAAAGTATGCCTACCTCAGTGTAAGAAGCTGGACTTCATGGTTATTCATACTCTATTTGTGTAGTTTTTTCTGGCTTCATTTCTCACCATTCTCTCCCATATGCTTTGTGCTTCTTTCATATTGGTCCACTCACAGTTTATCACATTCTCTGCATTTTTTATCATTTCTCCACCTGTGTTCAAATCAGTATTTTTTATAAGAAATGCCCTTTATCCTCTCCTATTCGTCCTCAGAGGCTCACCTCAAGTGCCACTTGTGTTCAAATACTTTACCCCCCTCATCTAAGTCATCTACTGACTTGTTCATATTTCTTTTTTTTTTAACACTTATCATTTTATGTGATTTATTTAACAAACTCTGAACCACCATGTGCAAGGTCTTGTGCGAGGATCTAAACACAGTCTCTGTAAGGTGGGAGCTGTGTTTCTCATCTTAGATGTCTGATATCTGCCTATGATGGGTATTAAATACTCAAATACCTTCCCTTATCTCTGGTCTCTTATTTTTCTGATTAATCTTTTCTACCTCTTCACAAAGGAGGTATAGTTATTCCAAATTACAGATCTGATGATGTCATTACCATACTCAAAAACCTTTCATTTTAAGCTTTAAGATGACTTTGAGGACTCTCCTAATGTGGACTCACCCTTACTTTCTAGTCTCTTTTGCTGCCCTAACCACTCCTTGCCCATCCCTACCCTTTCCTGATCTTCATGATGCAACTTATGGTCCATCTACCCCAAGACCATCCACCATTCTCCGCCTAAACCATCTGTTTTCTCATTTTTTATTGTTTTGCTCATACAGTTTTTCCTCCCTGAGATGTCTTTCTCTCTACTTATTTTTTCAGACCTTGTGGGGAGGTGGTAGGAGAAAGAAAGAAAAGTACATCCTTTCTGAGACTCCTGTGATTGCCTTTGCTTGTTTCTTGCTCAGAGATCAGAATCCAGATTTATTACTCTGCTTACACTGACACCACCATCTCAATTAGCTTCAAAAATTGTAATCTGTTTGAATTAAAGATCTGTTACTTTAAGCATATACTTCAAAAATTAATTTAACTCTTTAACAGTGAAGGCGTATTGTACTCTAAATGAGTAAGGGGTGATTTTTGGTCCCTCTACTTCCCTACCCCCCAGTAATTCTTACTGCTAAAATGGGGGGGCGAGTATCCAATTCAGAAAGACACCCCTCCTCCCCCAAACACATTTGTAATTCTAAACTTGACCATTTTCCTCTAAGCAGTAGTAAGTTTTCAGGGTCAGAGCCCTGTGCTAAAATACGTTTTCAGTCACAATAACAGTGCTTATACAGTGCCAGGAAGGACTTTCCTGAAAAATCTTTATGCAACGTCGTATTTGATGTGGAACAAGTCTGTGGCCAAGTTGGAATTTTAACCTGCCTGGGAGCTAGCTGTTACTACCTTATCTATTCCTCTCCCGGTTATTGGTATCCTTTTCACAGTTTCATCAAATATATTTTAAAAAATGTTTCTGGTGGGAACATTAATCAGAAACACAAATTAACTTTTAGAAGCTTAATGCAGTTAATATATAGAGGAAAAAATGGCTATTTCCTACTTCTGCTCCTTTAGAAAAGAAGTTATTCATCTTATAATGTCTTCTTAGGTGTTTGTCTGGCAACCTGTGAATCCTCTCTATTAATGTTGTTTGCAGACAAAAGTTATTTCCAAATTAGTGTACTCCTCCACGTAAAGGTACTGGGAAAACTGATAACAGTATTAAAAATATAATGGTGTAGTTTTAACAATATTAAAAGTATAATGGCCATCTATTGTCTAGAGCTTGTTAAAAATAACCAATATTACAAGCAGCCTTTTGTTCCCAAAATACAGGTTTGTTTTTTCATTATCAAAACAACCTATATAAAAATTAGAAAGTCATCTTAATACCTTAATGTACATTTTTCTGTATCCTTTCCCTTGCATATATATTCAGCTATGTGCATATATATGTGTATGTATATAACACTTACCTCTATGTATTATTTTAAAAGTAGTCATACTATGCATACCTATAACTTTTAATCAGTCATGGTTTTGAGTGTCTGAGATGTGCAGAACATGATCTTAAGCACCATAGGGCATTGATAGAACCATTAAATAAAATCACTACTCTCAAGATATTTATAGTCTAGCTAAGATAGGACAAATATATAAGAAGCAATGTGAAGTCCAGTGCAGTGGCTGCGCTATATGGTATGTACTAAGCACACGCAAGGAATTAAAATTAGCCTTCAAGGATCAGTAGAGTTGAAGAGGTAAAGGTAGCTAAGTACCTAGCATGTAGTGTGGGCTTACTGACTGATGGTTGTTGCTCTTATACCCACCCCAAGTTCTGACTCTAGATGTCTAATTGATTCCATTTCTGTAAGTAGAGAAGTTGAGAGGGAAAAGGGTTACAATTTCAAAAAAAACTTTGAGTTGTTTATGTGTTGTCCAAGTGGAGAGCTGTTTCTGCACACAGGAAAAAGATGTAGAGCTAGAGTTCTAGTGAAGAGTCAAAACAATTTTGAGAATCATCTACTTAGAGACAGTAGATGAGTTTTCCAAAAGGATTAGGGCAATAATTGGTTTTATTTCACACCGTCGTTTATGCCAACCAAAGTTGACACTAAATACCATGACAAAAAAATATAAAAGCCTTATTCGTCAGTGAATTAGAAAAGTAAAAGATTTGTGTTTTTTGTGCCAAGAGCTAAAATCTCTCTCTCTTTTTAATTCTGGCATTTCTTCTTCTTGGGTTGCCTCATGGGTTAATAGTTGGGAAATATTAAATAACAAAATGTGTGTGTAACAGAGAAAGATTTGTTTCCTTTCTTTTCCTTCCTTCCTTCCTTCCTTCCTTCCTTCCTTCCTTCCTTCCTTCCTTCCTTCCTTCCTTCCTTCCTTCCTTCCTCTCTCTCTCTTTCTTCCTCCCTCCCTCTCTCTCTCTCTCTCCCTTTTTCTTTCTTTCTTTCTTTCTTTCTTTCTTTCTTTCTTTCTTTCTTTCTTTCTTTCTTTCTTTTTCTTTCTCTCTCTCTCTCTTTCTTTCTTTCTTTTTCTTTCTCTCTCTCTCTCTTTCTTTCTTTCTTTTTCTTTCTTTCTTAATATTTATTTATTTGGCTGCGCCAGGTCTTAGTTGTGGCATGCAGGATCTAGTTCCCTGACCAGGGATGGAACCCAGGCCCCCTGAATTGGGAGCACAGAATCTTAACCACTGGACCACCGGGGAAGTCCCCAAGATTTTTTTTCTTTAAAATAAAAGATTCTCGTGTCTAACTTAAAGTTTCAGATTCTCAAGCTGTTTTTGTTCTTTCTTGTCTTGCTGGGTCTCATTGTCTCTGTTTAGCTTTTCACTTACAAATCATGTTTCATATATGTGAACAGCATTGGGAATGTGACCTTTCTCATGACCCTGTAAGCTAAGATTTTGCTTTGTGTTTCCCAGAATAAATGTCACTAAAACATATACATTCTGCTTTTCCCCTAGGTAAAAATCTCTACACCAATGAATATGTAGCTATCAAACTGGTGAGTAGAATCTATATTTGTGGTAATTATGTTTTAGTGCTCTCACCCTTCACATATCTTTTTACAGGAAATAATTGTAAGCATTCACAAAAACACTAATTTTTTTTTCCCTTGCGTATGATCCCACATAGTCATTTCCTTCAAATATATATACTGTTGCAGTGATGAATCACTGTATACTGTAAAACACTATATAGTTAGAAGATGCGAACTATACTCTTAGCAACAATGAATCCAAAAAAATTAATAAAAAATAGCTGGAAGGAAAAAAAACAAAGACCCTAGTAACTTCTGTGGACTTTGTACCTTTCACAGTGCTATATTTTATCATTTTCTTATTCTTGAACATGACTGATCCATGTAAAAAATGTAAGGTATTTATTAATAAACTTTCAAATCTGATCATCTAATCATTGCCTGAAAAAGCTGTCAAACATGAAAAACACATCATATGATCAGATTTGAAGCAAAGAGTTCAATTGGTTTTGTCAGTGCTAATCTTACGAATAACTAACCTAGTCATTGAAAATAACATCCTATTAAAAAGGAGTAATTCTATTATTTTTAAGGATTAATAATTTTAGAAGAAATAGTTCTTTATCTTATATTTAAGATTGATACATTTCTAGCCATATGAAATGTTTTATATAACTAGTTTCTGTGAAATGGTATGAGTATTGTCCTCCTGATAAATCCTAGTATCTTTTCCCAGGATCTGCAGGTAGTTTGGGGCTTTATTAATTGGAAGGCAGAGGCGTTAATAGTTGAAGGAAGTATCTTGTGGTAATTGCTGTTCTTTTCTAATGAGTTTCACCTACCACATCCACACCTGCTCTGTGGTCAGTCCTTTCCTCTCATTAAACTTGTCTGTGGAGGAGTTAGAGTTGTCCTGTGAAGAACTGACAGGCATTAGATCAGTTTCTCTACAAAGAGGTGGACAGGGAGCCGGTCTTAGAGCAAGTAGCTGCTAAGGCTCTAAGTATTTTCTTTTGTTTGTTGACTTAGAACTTTTGTTGGAGAAATGGGAGCAGGAAGAGAGACAATACATGTAGCAATGCAGACCAGATATTTTTCTCAGATTGAATACCACAGGATTAGCTATATGTTTTTATTTATGGGAAGTTGATTATTCTGTAAAAGTATAACCTAGTTCATCTCTTTTTTACTTTTTCTGTTTTATTATTTTGGTAAGTTGGAATAATTTTGATTCTTTGGGATTAGTAATAGGAAGAAGCAACCCCTAAAACACTTTGAAATGTTGCCTCAGTACCATATATTTGTAATTGTCCTCTTATTTATCAAGACGACTTCTGAGGCTTTCTGTTAGGGGCAACTCTTTGTTTTCTTTCTAGATTTCTCTTTCCAGGTTCATACTAGTCGACCTGTTTAGATATTATTGATGTGACTGACCACTGCATTTCACTTACATTTTATTAAAGTTTTATTCTTTGTATGGCCAAGAGTTAAAGCTAAATAGACTTCATGTCATCTAGTACAGTGTCCCTCATTACCTCATTTCTCTTTCAAATAAATCTTAAATAAAGGCTTTTAGAGGATAATAATCTTATCTTTGGCCCTCCTGTCTTGCTGTGGGGCTGTATTCTCTGTGGGAGATATGATGGCAGTAATTGAGCTCTTTTCACTGTAACAGCAACATTTGCCTTAAGCGTTACAGTCCTACAAGATCGCTGTCTACTGTCAGTTTAGGATTTCAGGCAGACGTGTGTGTTCCAGAATAACCGTGATTCTGGCAAACAGCCAGCCCTCTGTGGAAATGTAATCAGCATCTGGCACAGAAATACAAGGAAGCCCTGCTGGTAGTGCTTCCTTTCTACTTTGTGTGGATCTTCACTGTTTGCTCTTTTTTCTTGGATTTCCAGAAACTTTTATTAAAAAATCAGATACAGTGTAAACCATCTAGTGTAATGAACCCCTTCTTTACCCCTATCCCCGAGGTTTCTGGGGTTCTTTTTAACAGAGGTTTTCTAACAGTTGTTTAAAAAGTTTGCTCTCCTTGCTGCTAATCCTACTGCCTTTTACAGTCTATAGATTGTTTGAAGTGTCCTTTATTCATAGTTCTTTCAGAAGAGCATTTGAAGCTCCAGTTGGTTGAACAGGTTACGACTGTGTGCTGAAGGGGTTGGCTGAAGGATGTAAGGCCTTCCTTCTGTGATAAAAAGTCCCTCAACAAAAAAACAAAAAAACAAAAAAAAAAAGAAAGAAAGGGCTTCCTAGGTGGCGCAGTGGTTAAGAATCCGCCTGCCAATGCAGAGGACATGGGTTCGATCCCTGCTCCAGGAAGATCCCACATGCCACAGAGCAACTAAGCCCGTGTGCCAAAAAAAAAAAAAAAAAAAGAAAGAGAAGTCCCTCAAGTCTGAATATATGTGATGTGTATGCCCACTTTTAGCCCTATAACTCTAAAGAGTTACTGCTTTTTTTAATCTAACTTATTTACCAAAGATCATATTGAATATTTCCTATTAATGTTTCCAGTGTGAAGTTTGAGAGTATTTTGTTTGAAGAAGGATCTGTGTTTTTTAAAATTCATTGACTTTTGTGGTTTGTGAGAATTCAAGACTGTTTCTCCAGAAAGAACACTCCTCTTTCTAGAGTTTAGATCAACCTCTGGTTCCATATCAGTTTGTCATCACTGTTTCTTTTGGTTTCTTTTGAATTATTAATGATTTTGCTGAAAGACAAATTCTGTAATTGGCTTCTTTGATGGTGATATATTAGAAGATCTAAACCCCAAATGGAGACTCTGTGTCTGAAGAGATCAATGAATAAGGAAGTGACTCTACAGTATAATTATTCTTATGTACATTTTTTTGGACTACAAGAATCTTGAGAAACTTGAAGTCCAACTCTGATGCTTGCTGATTTTGCAGTCAAAGAAGGGTATGAGTTCTTTCATAGAGCTCCTCAGGGCTTTAAAATATTCCAGCCTACCTGAATTGATTTAGATAAAACCTTCCTAGAAGCAAACAGAGAGACTAGATAACTTCAAGGAAAGTTCTGAATTCTGAAATCTATGGATTCCATATCTTAAGAAAAATGCAGAAAACTTCAGGTGGGTTCAGAAAGAGCCTTCAGAGGTGATCAAAGAACCAAAACATAGGACCAGTGAGGAAAGGTTAAAAAAATTGAAATTACTTTGCCTGAATAAAGGAAGTTTAAGAAATGATTGAATAGCTTTGTTATTTGAAGATAGCTGTTATAGTATTCACAGGTTATTCAGGAGCTGTTTTATCTTTCTTATTGAGGATATAAGAGAAATAGGCTGAAGTTTCAGTAAGTGGAGATTGAAGTTACATTTAAAGACCTTCCAAACCGTGAAACTTGTTAAACGCCAGCATGAATTATCCAGGGAAGCTGTGGAACTCTCCTTCTTTTGAGCCTATCTTAAAAATAGGACAAGGAATCATTCAGTGGGGAAAGGACAGTGTTTTCAACAAATGGTGTTGGGAAAGCTGGAGATCCACATGCAATGAAGTGAGACCCTTTATATCATACACAAAAAAATTAACTCAAAATGGATCAAAGGCCTAAACATAAGAGCCAAAACTATAAATCTCTTAGAAGAAAACTTAGGGGAAAAGCTTCATAACATTAGATTTGGCAGTGATTTCTTGGATATAACACAAAAAGCACAAATAAGAAAAGATGGATAGGTTGGACTTTATCAAAATTAAAAACCTTTGTGCATCAAAGGACTCTGAACAGAGTGAAAAGATAACCCATGGAATGAGAGAAAATATTTGAAAGTCATATATCTGGTAAGGAATTGATTCTCCAATTTACCATTTTAATCATTTTTAGTTGTACAGTTCTGTGGCATTGAGTATATTCACATTGGTGTGCACCCATCACTGTCATCCATCTCTAGAACTTTTTCACCTTTCTCAACTAAAATTCTATACTCATTAAACACCAAGAGCATTCCCCTCTCCCCTCCCCAGCTTCTGGCAACCACCATTCAACCTTCTGTCTATGAATCTGACTACTCTAAGTACCTCATATAAGTAGAATCATGCAGTGTTTGTCCTTTTGGGTCTGGCTGATTTCACTTAGCATACCGTCCCCAAGGTTCATCCATTTTGTAGCATGTGTCAGAATGTCCTTTCTTTTCATGGCTAAATAATATGCCATCACATGTATGGAACAAAATGTAACCACATTTTATTTATCCATCCATTTGTTGATAGATGGGTGGAACTTGGGTTGCTTCCACCTTTTGACTATTGTGAATTGTATTGCAACGAATATGAGTCTATAAATAACAGTTTGAGTGCATTTTCAATTCTTTTGGTATATATCCAGAAGTGGAATTGCTGGATCATGTACTTCTGTATTTAATTTTTTGAGAAATTGCCGTACTGCTTTCCACAGTAGCTGCATCATTTTACATTCCCACCAGCAGTGCACAAGGGTTCCAATTTCTCCACATCCTTGCTAACACTTGTTATTTTCTGTGTTTTTGATAATAGCCATCCTAAGTCATATACAGATATATCTTTCAGGATAATGTTTGATTTTCTTGTTAACTAGTTACCTGGTATACTGTCAATTCAGAATAATTAGCCAGCCAATTCTTGAAGTTTCGTGTAGAGCAAAGTGTGGTAGTATGGCTGCTTTATCTTTGGGCTCTTTAGAAAACTCTGTTTTTAAAAACTCGAGCACCATATTAATTCAGGTTACAAGTTACATATCTTAGTTACATTTACAGTCTGTAATTCTGAGTGTAAAAATAAATATACATAACACTGTTCCTACAGCTTTATTAATAATATTGAAAGCTGAAAACAGTTCAAATGTCCGAAAGTTACAGTTTGTGTGTATGTACACACACACACATATACAGTTTTACTCACTGCTGTGGAATGATGTCATCACCACATATTGAATTTAAAGGCACATTACAGAACACCAAGATGGTATGCTCTCATCTATTTAAAATACATTTTGAGTCTACTTTCTATATAAATATATGTATAAATAAATATTTGGAAAAATATTCATCAAAATGTTAATAGTGCCTTTCTTTTAAATCATAGGATCTCAGGTTATTTTTACTTCCTAATTTTTGTGTATATGAAATTTTTTTCCTGAGCATATATCATTTTTCTATAAATAGTAAAACCATTTACTACCCCAAATTCATAATAAAACAAGAAGGAAATTCTTGTTGGTATTTAATTAAAAGGTTTGGCATCTGGTTTCTTAGGAGAATACATTTCAGAAGAATACTTCATGGTGAGAGAGCTATCCTTGAGTGATGTTTCATAC